>NW_020665065.1:800996-1158677 GCF_002925995.2 Terrapene triunguis | reverse complement strand
AAAAAAAAAATGACTTGGACGATAAAGTTTTGCAGTATTGGGCCTTTACTCTATTTGTCTCTTGAATTCTTTCACAACTATAAAAAGTTAATTTGCAGAGGTGCATTATATGCTCCTTTCATATTTAAAATGAATGAATCTGCAGACTTAGAGTTGGAAAGAATAAATTGCTGTCCTTGTTCTAATATGCAGGATTATAAATAACTCATTGATTATTTATGATTCATTGTGATGACATCTGATCAGTGCCAAGTTAATAGTGTTTAGTCTCTTTAAAGGGAGACAGGTTAAAAATCACTTTTAAAAAATAATTTCTCCAAAGGTAATTTTCATGCGTTTGAAACTTAAAGCTGAAACTTGCAAATAGCTATTTTCATGCAAATGAAGCGGTGTTGGCGGTGCATGGTATTTGTCAATTCTGTGTACCAGCTTGATGACGATGATGTACACTTTCTGCCATTCATTTTACAAAGGAGTGTAGTGTCTGATGGAGGTATATGGCTGCTGTTTCTTCAGATGTGAATGTATATCCTTGAAAGGATTGTCAGCATTAATGAAAACATTTCAGTCTGCCAGTTTCCTGGTTTTAGTTACCATTATAACTTATACTCATATTACATAAATTACCCCCTTTTCCCCTGGGCATGAGACTTGGTCTTTACAAGACGACTGTTTCTGTTTCAAAGGCTCCTGTTCCCCTCCAGTCCAACAGTATTTTTAACCAGCTTCCTGGTAGTTTACATTAAATATCAGATTCCAATCCTCCATCAACCTGAGTCAGGCTCCTGTGGTCCAGGAGTTCCTTTCCCTTTGATAACCTCCTCTGCTGTCTGTCTGCTCCTTGGCTAGCTTTTATATCATTGCAAGAGTGAAAGCTGGCTTGTAGCCAGCCAGTGGGTGCTTTAATTCTTACAGTAGCCTTCTTTAAGGCTTCTCTTTCTTTAAGGAATACATTGTTGTTTGTTTGTTTGTTTGTTTGTTGTTTTTCAAAGAGAGACCAAAACCTTATAAGTTGTTAAGATCGCTATGTATCAGCAAGAGCTGAAGAGACGGTACTGCCTATAGAAGGAGACTTTCTTTCCAAAAGATTAGGAAGATGTATATTTTTCTATTATCATGACCATAACCTCATCTAAAAATATCAACAATGAAAAAATTGAAGGTTCATTAATAAGTTGTGCGTGGGCAGAGCAACCTTCCTTATTTGTAATTCAGAGCACATATAGCTCTGGACACACACCTGAATCCCCAGGACAAGAGTCAGGCTTTGCTCAACAAAATCTCTGTTACCATCTCTTTTGTTACATATGGATGCCATTCAGTATCTTAGAAGTTGATAGTCATGAACACTGTCTCTAGAAGTCAGTTCTGTCTCTGAACTTGGAAGACAATGTTCAGGGGAAACAGCTAGTATTGGGGAAGGAAGTCACTTTGCAAAGTGCCAGAAACTTTGAAAACCCACAAAATCATCAACATTAATGTCAACAGAACAGGATGTTGTGACTTGAGGGTGTAGACCTGGCTTGACATGAGTCACTGGGCTTGGGGGGAGGCCTCATTTCTTGGGAGACTGGATTAGGGAGGTAAGTAGATCAGCAGCCTGGAAACAATGTCTGTGCTAACTAAGATAGTTAAATGCCCCAGTAAGCTAAGAGACAGAATGTCTCAACTAGCTAAGTTAAGTGGGAACACCAAGGGAACCTTTTATAATGAACAAATAAGCCTGGAACATAAGATGAGGTAAAGAGGCTGTGTCTACACTACGCAGATTTTAGCGACATGGCTGTGCCGCTACAACCGTGCTGCTAAAAGGTACACAGTGTAGCCACTGGTTTCAGAGTGGTAGCCGTGTTAGTCTGTATCAGCAAAAAGAACGAGGAGTACTTGTGGCACCTTAGAGTACTGTTTGTCGGTTTGAGAGAACTCTCCTGCCAACAAAAACTTCCATCCCCAACGAGTGGCTACAAAGTGCTATTCACACCAGCGCTTGTCGTCGACAAAACGTTTGTCTTTCGGGGTGGAGGTGTATTTTTTTAACACCTCTGAACGACAAAAGTTTTGTCTTTCACTTGCCAGTGTAGACAAAGCCTAAATCATGTATAGACAAACTGTGCTGCATGGGGATTGGTTCCTACAAAGTAATTAGGCCAGTCCCAAAATGTATAAAGCAATGTAATGTGTAAATGTATATAAAGGAAGAGGTTTTTCTCTGTAGCTTTGGATTTGTGTTATACCCTGCCTCCACCCACTGTGTTTGAGTCTGATCACTCAGTGTAGCTTTGCTGTAAGCCAAATAAAAATACCTGAGTGATGAAGTCTGGAGTCGAACTGAGTATTTGGGAAGCCAAGTGGAAAGAGGTCTCCAAGAGAATGCCAACACAGGCCTTTGACTAGAAATCACTATTCTTTTTAACCTTACAGCTAGGGCTGTCAAACGATTAAAAAAATTAATCGTGATTAATCGCGCAATTAAACAATAATAGAATACCATTTATTTAAATATTTTTGGATGTAGCGCAATCACTTTATCATGAAAATAGAACTTACAAATGTAGAATTATGTACAAAATATAACTGCAATCAAAAATAAAAAAATGTAAAACTTTAGAGCCTTCAAGTCCACTCAGTCCTATTTCTTGTTCAACCAATCGCTCAGACAAACAAGTTTGTTTACATTTGAAGGAGATAATGCTGCCTGCTTCTTGTTCACAATGTCACCTGAAAGTGAGAACAGGCGTTCATGTGGCACTGTTGCAGCCGGTGTCGCAAGATACTTACATGCCAGATGCGCTAAAGAGTCATATGTCTCTTCATGCTTTATCCACCATTCTAGAGAACGTGTGTCCATGCTGATGATGGGTTCTGCTCGATAACGGACTGGCGCATGTTCATTTTCATAATCTGAGTCAGATGCCTCCAGCAGAAGGCTGATTTTCTTTTTGGGTGGTTCGGGTTCTGTAGTTTCTTTATCGGAGTGTTGCTCTTTTAAGACTTCTGAAAGCATGCTCCACACCTCATCCCTCTCAGATTTTGGAAGGCACTTCAGATTCTTAAACCTTGGGTCGAATGCTGTAGCTATCTTTAGAAATCTCACGTTGGTACCTTCTTTGCGTTTTGTCAAATCTGCAGCGAAAGTGTTTTTAAAATGAACATCATGTTCTGAGTCGTCATCTGAAACTACTGAAATATATGGCAGAATGCGGTAAAACAGAGCATGAGACATACAATTCTCTCCCAAGGAATTCAGTCACAAATTTAATTAATGCATTATTTTTTTAACAAGCGTTACCAGCATGGAAGCATGTCCTCTGGAATGGCAGCTGAAGTATGAAGGGGCATATGAATGTTTAGCATATCTGGCACATAAATACCTAGCAATGCTGGCTACAAAAGTGCCATGCAAACGCCTGTTCTCACTTTCTGGTGACATTGTAAATAAAAAGTGGGCAGCATTATCTTTCGTAAATGTAAACAAACTTGTTTGTCTTAGCGATTGGCTGAACAAGAAGTAAGACTGAGTGGACTTGTAGGCTCTAAAGTTTTACATTGTTTTGTTTTTGAGTGCAGTTACGTAATAAAGAACCTTACATTTGTAAGTTACACTTTCATGATAAAGAGATTGCACTACAGTACTTGTATGAGGTGAACTGAAATACTATTTTTATCATTTTTACAGTTCAAATATTTGTAATAATAATATAAAGTGAGCAGTGTACACTTCGTATTCTGTATTGTAATTGAAATCAATATATTTGAAAACGTAGACAAACATCCAAAAATATTTAATAAAGTTCAATTGGTATTCTATTGTTTAACAGTGCGATTAAAACTTCGATTAATCGCGATGATAGATTATCCCTCTTCTTGCTACACAGACAAGCAAGTCCTAAAAATCATAAAAGGATATACTCTAGAATCAACAAAGCTCACTAAAGGACACATCTCACAGTGAAGATCTTCAAGCAGTCCCCATATAAGCTCCTCTTAAATAGAGATCAGCTGTTTACTATTACAGTTTCAGTAAATAGAGCTTGTCCCCCACCACGAGAGATTCCAGTGAATTCATTCAGTTTTCTTTGTGTTACTCAAAAATGGGGCAGAATCTTGGGTATCCTGGCTCTCAAATACCTAAGCAAATCTGCCAGACAGTGAAAATACAGAATGGAAACAACCTGGCTAGCAACCAGTTGGGGGGCTAGCGTAAACTTTATCTGATGTTTGTAGACCCGAAGACAGCATCTTCACATGTTCTCATCTTTCTGTGGCTCAAAAATTTCCTGAGATTTATCTGAAATTCAAAGTGCTACCAATTCAAGTGTCTACTCTTTTGGTTTGGTGATCTTCCTCCCTCAAAGGTATTTACAAAAGATATGCGTAGCCATAATTGTACTCCCAAGCATCCAGAGCAGGCATACTTATCTACTGCTGGATTACATCCTCATCTGGGACTGCACGGATTAGCCACATAAATGATGACATCTGACCGAACACTGGCAAGCGTTTCCTCTGCAGACAGAAAGGCAGGAAGTTGCTATTAGACTTGAGCCTCTGAGGATGAAGTACGCCCTTTTGGAGCCACTTAGCTTGAGATATTCTAAGGAGGAGACAGGACCATGATAGTGTCTTACCTGAGGAGACAAGGAATGTAGGAAATCAGTATGAATGAGATTATGCCAGTGGGCAGAACAGAATACCTTGTGCACTGAGGTCATGCACATCAGTTTTTGATTCATAAACTGACTGGCTGAGCCAGCAGTCCCAACAACTGTAGAATGACCCTAAACCATTTGTGAAACATATTCCTAATTAAATGAAATATCTTTAGTAAATCCTCTTGCATTAGCAGTATATACGAGTTATAAAATCTGTATATAGAGCATATGGATTAAATTAACTTTCAAGCAATATTTGAATGTGATTTAATCACACAAGTAGACAGATATACCAGATAATATAATATACTAGTTGGGAACTACTGGGTTGCTTGATGTCATCACCTGATAGGCAGAAGTGTCAATTAAATTGCAGAGAAAAAGAAATTGCGGAGGTCCTGTGTGCACAGATTGGTGCACCAAAAATATAGAAACACAATTTACAAGTAAAAATTCAAATTTTTGTTTAGTTTGTAAAGGAGTCTTACCTCTGGGGGGGGAAAAAATCACATTTTCATTGGTATTTTTGTCGTACGTAAAATAGCTAATCTGCAAAACAGAAGAAAGTATGTAAACTTTGTCCTTATTCATTTATACGTACATATAGAATAGTTACCTATAATTGAATTTCACAAAAAGTTATGCAACTACAGATCCTCCTGTTCAACTGTTTTTCCCCTGAGTTGGTTTTATAGTGAGACTTGTACATACTTGGTTAAATATGAATGCTCAGTAGTGACTGATGCAGTGTGCCCATAGATTCAGAATCTTAATCTAGTCATAGAAAAACATTTATCTAGTGTTATATTGATGTAATAAAAAGCATATACAGAAATGGAATTAGATGCATTTCATAACAAGGTCATCAATTTTAAAGTAAGAATGCAGTTTCTTAAAGGAAAGCTTCTACTACTCCACAGGTTTGGTCTCTTTATCTCCTGGTGCGTATTGCAAAGGAGCATCCTGGTCTGACATTATGTGAGTTCTGAATTAAAAGTTAAACATAATTTGGGATGGATAAAATTATAGTTATCAACTAATTGCTCAGAAAACAAGTGTAAATTGTGTGTCTGCTAATCAGGGAAGTGCCATTCCTTATTTTCATTATTTTATAGAGTGTACAATGAAGAGGTCATTTGAATGTGAGGGCATTTGTTTAATAAAACAATTCTGAACATGCCTGTCTCTAGTATTACTTTCTGGCTCTAGTAATGTTTTTGTCAGTACAGTTTTGTGGGGAGGACTCAGGGTACCATTAAAAGCTACATACCATTATTAAAGTAAGCTGTCCCTAAATGGGTTTATGAACGTAGGCTACAGCTGGGATTTCTGTTCTATACTTTTAATAGTAGCTGTGCTCAATTGTTCAGTTTTAAGAGGATGAGAATTCCAGACAGAGATAGAAGGCAGTAGTAGAGATGTAAGATTGGCCACACGGTGAAAATTCAGAAATGGAAAATAAAATTTAAGAGTAACATCATAGAATAGACAGCTAAATCTCTTGGTATTAAAGAATTCACCCAACTATAGAAATAAAGGGTATTGAGGAGGGAATCCTTTTTCTCACAAAGACCTGTGGAGCTGGAGCCCCTAGAAAAGATGTTGGCTCAGCCCCTTGCCTGATTCTTTTCTTGGTTTTCCATGTCTCTTTACTTTTTCCACCTGTTGCCTGTTCACCCATATCTTTTATTTACCAAATTGTTCTCTACCTACTCCTCTACATTTTCTTTCCTTCTCCCACATGTCCCCAAAAACTTTCAATTCCCTATCATAGACTCATAGAATGTAGAATCATAGAAGATGAGGGTTGGAAGAGACCCCAGGAGGTCATCTAGTCCAACCCCATGCTCAAAGCAGGACCAATCCCAACTAAATCATCCTAGACAGGGCTTTGTCAAGCCAGGCCTTAAAAACCTTCTAAGGATGGAGATTCTACCACCTCCCTAGGTAACCCATTTCAGTGCTTCACCATCCTCCTAGTGAAATGTTTTTTCCTAATATCCAACCTAGACCTCCCCCACTGCAATTTGAGACCATTGCTCCTTGTTCTGTCATCTGCCACCACTGAGAACAACCGAGCTCCATCCTCTTTGGAACCCGCCTTCAGGTAGTTGAAGCCTGCTATCAAATCCCCCCTCACTCTTCTCTTCTGCAGACTAAATAAGCCCAGTTCCCCCAGCCTCTCCTCATAAGTCATGTGCAGAACTGCCGCTTAGCCAGTCGGTCCCGAGCCTCTAGCAGTGTATGGGATTCTTCCGTACTAAGTGCAGGACTCTGCACTTGTCCTTGTTGAACCTCATCGGATTTCTTTTAGCCCAATCCTCCAGTTTGCCTAGGTCACTCTGGACCCTATCCTTACCCTCCAGGGTATCTACCTCTCTCCCCAGCTTGGTGTCATCCACGAACTTGCAGAGGGTGCAATCCATCCCATCATCCAGATCATTAAAGAAGATGTTGAACAAAACCGGCCCCAGGACAGACCCCTGGGGCACGCCGCTTGATACTAGCTGCCAACTAGACATGGAGCCATTGATCACTACCCGTTGATCCCGACGATCTAGCCAGCTTTCTATCCACCTTATAGTCCATTCATCCAATCAATAATTGTTTAACTTGCTGGCAAGAATACAGTAGGAGACCATATCAAAAGCTTTGCTAAAGTCAAGATATATCACATCCACCGCTTTCCCCGTATCCACAGAGCCAGTTATCTCATCATAGAAAACAATCAAGTTGGTCAGGCATGACTTGCCCTTGGTGAATCCACGTTGACTGTTCCTGATCATCTTCCTCTCCTCCATGTGCTTCAAAATGGATTCCTTGAGGACCTGCTCCATGATTTTTCCAGGGACTGAGGTGAGACTGACCAGTCTGTGGTTCCCCAGATTCTCCTTCTTCCCTTTTTTAAAGATGGGCACTATATTTGCCTTTTTCCAATCGTCCAGAATCTCTCCAGATCTCCACGAGTTTTCAAAGATAATGGCCAATGGCTCTGCAATCACATCAGCTAACTCCCTCAACACCCTTCGATGCATTAGATCTGGCCCCATGGACTTGTGCATGTCCATTTTTTCTAAATAGTCCTTAGCCTGTTCTTTAACCACTGAGGGCTGCTCACCTCCTCCCCATACTGTGCTGCCCAGCGTAGCAGTCTGGGAGCTGACCTTGTCTGTGACGACCGAGGCAAAAAAAGCATTGATTACTTCAGCCTTTTCCACATCATTTGTCACTAGGTTGCTTCCCCCATTCAGTAAGGGTCCCACACTATCCCTATCTTTCACCACCTTCTTGTTGCTAACATACCTGTAGAAACCCTTTTTGTTACCCTTCACATCCCTTGCTAGCTGCAACTCCAATTGTGCTTTGGCCTTCCTGATTACATCCTTGCATGCTCAAGCAATATTTTTATACTCTTTCCTAGTGATCTGTCCAAGTTTCCACTTCTTTTAAGCCGCCTTTTTGTGTTCAAGCTCACCGAAGATTTCTCTGTTAAGCCAAGCTGGTCGCCTGCCATATTTGCTATTCTTTCTGCACGTCGGGATGGTTTGTTCCTGCACCCTCAAAAAGGCTTCTTTAAAATACAGCCAGCTCTCCTGGAGTCCTTTCCCCCTCATATTAGCCTCCTGGGGGATCCTGCCCATCTGTTCCCTGAAGGAGTCAAAGTCTGCTTTTCAGAAGTCCAGGGTCCTATTTCTGCTGCTCTCCTTTCTTCTTTTTGCCATGATTCTGAACTCAACTATCTCATGGTCACTGCTGCCCATGTTGCCACTCACTTCTGCCTCTCCTACCAATTCTTCCCTGTTTGTGAGCAGCAGGTCAAGAGGAGCTCGGCCCCTGGTTAGTTCCTTCAGCACTTACACCAGGAAGTTGTCCCCAACACTCTCAAAAAAGTTCCTGGATTGTCTGTGCGCTGCTGTATTGCTCTCCCAGCAGATGTCAGGGTGATTGAAGTCCCCCATGAGAACCAGGGCCTGTGATCTGGAAACTTCTGTTGTTCAAAGAAAGCCTCGTCTACCTTATCCTCCTGATCTGATGGTCTATAGCAGATGCCCAACACGACATCACCCTTGTTGCTCTCACCTCTAAATTTAACCCAAAGATTCTCAACAGGCTTTTCTCCAGTTTCGTATTGGAGCTCTGAGCAATCGTACTGCTCCCTTACATACAGTGCAACTCCTCCCCCTTTTTTCCCCCGCCTGTCCTTCCTGAACAGTTTATACCCACACATGACATTGCTCCAGTCATCTGAGTTACTCCACCAAGTCTCTGTTACTCCAATCACATCATAGTTCCTTGACTGTGCCAGGACTTCCAATTCTTCCTGCTTGTTTCCCAGGCTTCTTGCGTTCATGTACAGGCACCTAAGATAACTAGCCGATTCCCTACTTTCTCAGTATGAATCAGGAGACCTCCCCTGTTGCACCCTGCTCCTTGTGTTTCCTCCTGGTATCCCACTTCCCCACTTACCTCTGGGCTTAAGTCACCATCCCCCGGTGAACCTAGTTTAAAGCCCTCCTTGCTAGGTTAGCAAGCCTGCCTACGAAGGTGCTCTTCCCTCTCTTTGTTAGGTGGATCCCATCTCTTCCTTGCAATCCTTCTTGGAACCACATCCCATGGTCGAAGAATCCAAAGCCCTCTCTCCGACACCACCTGCGTAACCACGCATTTACCTCCACAAGTCGATGGTCCCTACCTGGGCCTTTTCCTTCAACAGGGAGGATGGACAAGAACATGACTTGCGCCTCAAACTCCTTCTTCCCAGAGCCACATAGTCTGCAGTGACCCGCTCAAGGTTATTCTTGGCAGAATCATTGGTGCCCACATAGAGAAGTAGGAATGGGTAGCGGTCCAAGGGCTTGTTCAGTCTCAGCAGACACTTTGTCAAATCCTGAATTCTAGCTCCAGGCAAGCAGCACATTTTGAGTTTCCTGGTCTGGACGGCAGATGGATGACTCTGTTCCCTTTAGGAGGGAGTCCCTGACCACCACCATCCATCTCCTCCTCTTGGGAGTGGTGGTTGTGCAACCTGCATCCCATGCCTTCCGGTCTCCTTCTGATCTCTTCCCTCAGATGACTCTTCCAAACCATTCTCCACCGTAGTACCTGTGCAGAGAGCCTGAAAACAGTTTCTTACCTCTATCTGCATTGGGGGTACATGAGCTTCTCCGCTTTCTTCTTGTGGAGATCATATGCTGCCAGTTTTCTTTCTCGTTCTGTACTGTCCTCTCAGATTCTTCAGCATGCTGTGCCTGCAATACCAAATGCTGACTTCTAGCCAGAAAATTCATTTTCATTTTCTCTGATGTAGCACAGGAGAGAGATGTAATAATAATAATAAATAATAATAATTAATGGAGATATCCTATCTCCTAGAGCTGGAAGGGACCTTGAAAGGTCATTGAGTCCAGCCCCCTGCCTTCACTAGTAGAACCAAGTACTGATTTTGCCCCAGATCCCTAAGTGGCCCCCTCAAGAATTGAACTCATAATCCTGGGTTTAGCAGGCCAATGCTCAAACCACTGAGCTATCCCTCCCCCCTGTGGGTCTCTAGTCCTATTTCAATTCTTTTTAATGTCTCCCTCTGTGTCCTCACCACACATCCATTCCTCACATGGACCCATCTCCATTTGCTCCCACTTTCTTCACTCTGCAGCCCACCTCTTGCTGGAAAATAGCCATCTGTTCGTAAGTGGGACCTCCACTTCAAATCCCACCCTCACCCCCTCTGCACATGCCATGTTTTTGTGAGTTGAGTATTAGGATTTGCACACTGACAATAGAAGTTCAGGGGCTTGGGAAGGGAGCAGTATCCTCAACAAAGAGGCTGCTTTGCTATCAGGTGATGGTCATGTTGAGTAAGAAGCTCTGCAGCCTGCAGTTTTGCCCACTCTCCCATCCAGAAATTCATTTGCCCTGAGCAAGTGGGTTTTTAAAGCTTTGTTTTACCCTAGAGTCACAAGAGATCTGCCTCAACAGGGCTGTAATTACATACATTTTTTATGCCTTTTTTTCAACTTTAGTTGTTTCATTTTTCCAAGTACTTGTTTTTCCCCCTTGATATTTTCCATGTAAAATAATCACTGAGTGTGAGAGATTGAAAAGACAGGATTTTGATCACTTGTCAAATTAATAAAAACTGAGGATATTACATTTTGTAAGTGAACCAATTCATCTGTGCTTATATATGCTAGTCCCTTGCAAAAAGAGACTTTGTTGGAAAACATTTTCCTTGTAAAATGCAGTGCAAAGTACAACTCACATTGCACATTAATGCTGTGTTGAATGCTGTGCATGTCAGAGGCCCAAGTATATGATGTAATAGTAGTTATTACCGCTTTTATCCCTGTGGATCAGCAAGATATTTATTGTAATATTCAAGTTAAATTAATGCACCCTAGCAGTTTTCACACACTTCAAAGAATGAGTTTACACATTAAAAATATTGAAATATTAAATGCTTTTTTCTTTGATTATGTGTCCTCTTTTGGTGGTATATTTTGGGAGTAGTGGTATATTGGAGAAGAGGAATGAATCCTGAAAATGTTATATTTTATGAAGAACAGAATAGGCTAATGAAAGGCTAACAGTTTTTTCTGAAGCTATTTTTTTTTTGCTAGTTAAAATTTTCAAATACTTCTGTGCTAACTCAAAAATGGCTTTGAATTTTCTTTAACTTCATTTGTCAGCTGTGTGGGCCAAATAAGGAATGTGGTTTGGCTTTTTCAATAAATCTTTTTTTTTTTTTTTTTTAAATGTGCTCATTGCTGAGAGCTTTCTCTTTGGCTGGGGCTCAGGCTTCTCCGTTCAGACTTCCCCTTGCACTAACCATTATAGAGTTCTGCATGCCAGTAGTCTGATACATCATGTAATTGTATTCCTTGATCAGACATGAAGAAGTGAACCAAAATAAGTCTTCTCCTCTTAAGGCTTTGTGAACATATTACTATGATCAGCAGCAATTCCTGAGATGGACCTCCACTTCTATAAGAGGGGCCAGCTGGTAGGGCATTCTCTGGGAGAACCCCTCACTTTGAAACTCACTTATTTCTCTCTCCTCCTCTCCCTCTTCCTCCCCGCTTCCAGTTTATTGACTTTCAGGGCATCTGGAAAGACCCTTCTGTCTTCCCTTAGCTGTGAGGGATTGCGAGGACTGGTGGGAGATCGTAAAGATCTAAAATACGTTTTCAGCTGCTGGGTTAAATGTTACGTATGAGAGAAAGGGGGTTCTTAGAGTAATCTATATGTATAATTAATTGTATGTAATGTGTCAGGGAGCACCCAGATCCTCCTTTTTATGGAATAAGTATACAAATCAAAATAAATGTCAGACTAATATTGCTAAGATAGACAAGATAGGTGAGGTAATATCACACTCCTTTCTAATAGCAGAACTCAGGACGGAGTGTGCTGCCTTGGAAGATTTCTCCTCTCTGTTAACCCAAGACTTCTCAAGCTGCTTTCAAACCTAGTTTTTCTGTATGGCAACATTATATCTTGAAATAATTAATCATTATTTGGGTAACAACCACCTCCCCTCTGTCTCATTCAACTAAAAGCTGACAAAACACGACTACAAGAGTAATTTTAATCTTTGAGTCAAGCCATGAGTTGAAACTAGCATCTTTCAGAAGGGAAAAGCTAGGGTATTAATTCACTCTGCTGTCTAGTCCTATCAGCTATTTTTATACAAGGAAACTGCTGCTGGCTAGGAAACAATTTTTGGTGAAATTTTCATGTTATTTCCAAAAATATATATATATATGTGTGTGTGTGTGTGTGTGTGTGTGTGTGTGTGTGTGTATATATATATATATATATATATATATATATATATATATATATATATATATATATATTAGAAATACATTTATAAAATTGAAATCAGTTAAAAATGCCTAAGGAATGCCTACGTGCAAGTTCTTAAAGTTGATGTGCAAGTACATTTTCTTGTGGGGAATGATTGATTTTAGAATCTTACCGTATGGAGTGTTTATGTTGAATTTTCTAATGACAGGATATAAAAGCAAGTTCAGGCTAGGCCTACCGGTTCTAGTTTGAAAGGAATACATGATCTGGCCTTGTGACTACTGCTCATGACCATGTAGGTAAAATCAATGCCATCTGATAGCATTTCAGCCTCTTTCCCTTTTTCTCTTTTTTTATTAATATGAAAAAGTGGTGGACTGGGTATTGGGATGAAGCAGAATTGCCATATCAGCTGTCTTCTTTGGACATGCACATGAGAAACAGATGTGATTGGTCAGCTGATTTTGGAGGCACTATCTTGGTTGTATTACTAAAAGACAGGACTTGAAAATATAACTGGACACCTGCTAGCTAGAGAAATATGCCTGTCAGCCATGGCCTGATATGGAGCATGATCGTGCTCAGGAGAGAGAGAAAAAGGGTCAGTAGTGAGATTGACAGGCAACACCATCATGAGGAGCCTGGTGTCCTGTCCTGGCTCTTTGGAGTGGGGAAGATGCTGGGAATCCCAACTGGGCATCATCACTGGACCCTACTCGGGGTTTTGATCACGGATTCCTGCTATCCAGACACTAGTACAAAGGACATTTGAATCACTTCTCCCCCACCAAAGCTGATAGTGTTATCAAGTATATTTGTGAAATTTAAATGCGTTTTGTCAATTTCACTGATGCATACAGAGTTGAGAATAGTTGGTTGAAAAACAAACTAAACATTGCCTAAAGATTTTTTTACATTCAAAAACATTTTGCTTCAAACTTTTCTAAAATAACTTATTTTGAAAATGTTGGAGGGTTTTTTAAAAACATTTGTGGTTTTCAGTCTCTTGGTTCAGCGTTTCCTCTTCTCGTTTTCTGTTTTTTCCATTTTTGTCACTGAAAATGGAACTGAGGAAAACCAAAAAAGCCCAACAATGTTTTAGTTTAAAAGATTTTTTTTTCACCAAATTAGCCTTTTCTCAAAAACAATCTTTTTTTAAAAAAAAGTTTTCCTTCAAAAATGTTGATTAACTCCAGTAGTGAATAGCATCTGTGAAACAGACCTTTTGTTAATTTCACTGCCCAGAAATTGATGGCTTAGCTCCCCAACTTCAATATGCCCTAAAGAAAGGTTTTGTTTTGTTTTTTAGCTTCCACTTTGAATAGATTTTTCAATCCTTGCTATGATGTAGGTAACATTTTCAAACGGCCTATGTTCCATTTTCAAATGTGACCTCACCACTTAAAGTTCTATTGATATTGAATGGGCAAACTGTTTTGATGAAATTGATACGTATATAGAAATTGTAGGATGTAAAGGGGTGGATTTTGGAATTTCTGATCCAGATTAGAAACTGACATGTTTGAATCTGAATAATCAGTTTCTGAACCTGGAAGTTCAGTGAAAAAATTGTCCTTAAAATTTACGCTAACAACTCATAGCTACCTGAATATATTTTGCACCTTTGAAAACTTATTGCACTGATCTCATTAAGAAATAGTGCCATCTAAATGTGTTTAGAGCAGTGGTTTTCAGCCTGTGGTCCACGGACCCTGGGAGGTCCATAGACGATGTCTAAGATTTCCAAAGGGGTTCACACCTCCATTTGAAATGTTTTAGAGGTCCACAAAGGGAAAAAGATTGAAAATTACTGGTTTGGAGTAGTTGTTCTCAACCATTCCAGACTGCTGTACCTGAGGAGTCTGATTTGTCTTGTGTACCCCAAGCTTCACCTCACTCAAAACCCACTTGCTTACAAAATCAGACATGAAAGTGTCATCGCACACTATTACTGAGAAATTTCTTACGTTCTCATTTTTACCATATAATGTACTAACTTCACTAGTGCTTTCTATGTAGCCTATTGTAAAGCTTGGCAAATATCTAGATGAGTTGATGTACCCCCTGGAAGACCTCTGCATACCCCCAAGGGTATGCGTACTCCTGGTTGAGAACCACTGCTATGGAGGTCAAGTCTATCCGTTTTTAACTGCTAAACTATTTTCAAGTTAAATACTTGTTTCTGGCTTACTGCTTCAGAATGTCATTTCATTCTCAAGAAGATGGATTGTCTTAAAATCTTTCAGTTTAAAATAAATGCTGATTAATCAACCATTTCTTGTTAAATGGCAGGTGAATCAAATAACAAAGATACCAATTATCATTTTAAATTGTGTGTACATTGCTTCACAAAAATATCCATAGCAGACTGTTCATTGTGATGTTAACTGCCCCCCTTAAAATTTTATCGTATAAATTTAATTTATACTTTTTGTTTGGAATCTATGAGCAACTGGGGAATATTACATATCCAAATACATTTAATCATAGTACTTCATCTGAAGTGTTCAATTTTTTCTCACAATGATAGCACATCTGCTGAGATGAGTCAGAAACTTTATCATGCTTATGCTACTTACCTGGGTTTTTACCTCACTGCAAAGACTAGAACGCTATAAATAACATTGCCTCTAAAAGATTGTATGGCTTATACTGGCATTGTGATGGGGTATTGATTCTTTCTAGAACGTTTAAAATTGCTTGCATGCCTCGTAGCAGTGAATACATATATGATAGATTCAATATGAGATGAGCATTCCAGTAGAAATGAAATGGTGGTTTACATTCCCATTCCAAGAGCTATGCAAAACAAAACAAAACAAAACCAAAAAAAAAAACGTCTTGTTTCTCAGAAATGCAGCCTTAAGCTACCAACCGATTTGTTTCCAATGCATGAAACGGCAAGTTACTTTATTAAAGCCTAGTTTGAGGAAAGCATCAGTTTTACTCTCATACAGTTTTTCTTCAATGGTTGCTTTAAGCTAGCAGGATCTCCTTTTGTGCCCTTCTCATAAGATACATTTTGGCCTTGGTCTGTTTTAATGTACAAATAGTTCTGGATTATATTTTAACAAGAGAAAATCAAATGTGAATTGAAACAGAGGGTTTGTATAGAATTAACTTTAACATGGAAAATTGGAAAAGAGGTGGTTAAATTTTGATCATGAAGGAGTTTATTTGAAACTATTTAGTTATAACCCATTGAGTTAGGGATTACTTTAGCACCAGATTTAGCCAGTTGGTACTAATGAACAGTATGATAGTAATCTAGAATTTGACACTTTCTCCAGCTGATTTTTCACTATGGTAAGAGAACTCATGTTTAAAAACACATTTTTGTGGCACAGTTGAAGAGAGAATTAAATAATTGCTGTAGAACATTAACTTTAAACTGAATTGTTTTGTATCATTGGTGGTCAGCTGTCCCTAGCTTGTTTTAGCTAAAATTATGTGTAAATTTTGGTTGCATTTCTTGACCTAGATTTGTTCCAAATTTAAAATTATTTATCTCAAAGAAATGAAAACCTCTTGAAACTTATTGTAGGAAATGAAAAAAATATTGTGGAAGAAAAACACGAATATAATCCCGTAAAGTTGCTGTTTTGCTTTTAAGGCATAATGTAAACTTATTATTTCTGCATAATTTCAGTAAGAGAATTGACCAAATTACTGCTTGTTGCTTGAGAGTGCATACCAAAGATTCTTTATAGCTTCCATGTAATTGAAATTCTAGTGGGAAAGGATTTTGTCTTGCAAATCACATTTAAAGGACTATTTTATTGTAGTGTTAACTGATACATTATGATTTTAGTATTTCTTGTATGTGTGTGTCAATAACTACAATATTTCTGTATTTATGCTGAACAAAGAAAACTCTAAAAATAAGGGAATAATTTTTACACTGAAAATGGATTTTAAACATACTTGTATCAAAACCCATTTGACAGTTACCTGTTTTTACATAATGGGTTCCCTGATTAACATTGTTATCAGTATGATTATAATTGCTGCTTTCTTTGACTTTGTGTCATAGATCAAACAGTGGGATCATAAGTTGGCCTACCTGTGTTGATTTAGTTTTCCTGACTTTTAATAAGAACATTTTGTAAGTTTAGGAGCAAAAACCTTCTTAAATATTTCTTTGAATGGAAAGGTTTGTATATAAGCCACTTTAGGAGGGGGAAAAAAGGCAGTGGCGTTAAAGAGTAAAAATGGAGCTTACTAGCAACGTAAAGGTTACTACACATTCAAACATCACATGGTTTACTGTATTCAGTTTGGAAAGAGGCTATTTTCAATAACTTTGATTTGATTCCATGAAAGGTATTAGTTTTACTTACTGTAGCTCCTTTGTTTTGCAGAGATCTTGATGCAGACGTCCTTTTGGATTTCTTTTTAATAATGTGTGACCCTTCACCTTTGATCCCTTGACCTGCATTACCTTGGTAACCATTTCATTTTTAATTTAATTTCATTTTTTAATTTTTGTGTGCAAGCTGTAACATTTCATCATCTTAAATTGTAACATTCTTTGACTTCCCCAAATATATAAATGTTCATTTTATCTATAAAGTTATATAATGCTGGCTTCATTTTTGTATTAAAATTCATTTCAGTTGTAAAAATAAAGTGTAAAAATCTCATTGTTTTCATTTTCTTTAAGTTTAACTGTGTGCATGTTTTTTGTATAGTGCATTACTTTTTCTACCCATGTTCTTAGAAGATTTAAAACTAACTTATTATTTTGTTGTTTTTGTACTTAAATGTTAACTTGCATTTCCTCAGTAGTTATCTGTATCAGTAGGAATTTCTCTGCATTTCGTCTGCTGTTTTCTTTCTATCCTACTCACATTTTAATAGTTTAAAATGCCATTGTGAGAACATTTAAATATTATTTTAAGGGCCATAAAATAATAAAAAATTTATACCATTTTTAATATTTCATTTATTCTGGAGTTTTTTTTTTCCTTTCACTTCTGCGGTAATATAAAAACAAGTAGTTAGTAAGTTGGGATATGATTAAGGTTTTGGTTTCTCATCCCAGATATAAAGGCCAACTATTTAAACAGTTATTTGTTTAATCTAGTGATGCAATTGTGATATTATGATCTGACAGAGTTCAGAATTATCAGTACTAGAGGCGTCAATATTATATGAACATCCTAAAGCCACAGTACTCCCCTCCTCCCCCCAAGATGCTGATATTTAAAGCAATTTGCATTAACTCTGGATACTAGCAATGGCTTTTAGTAGGAATCTGTTTCTGTCTTATAAATTATCACATGAAATCTCTACTAAGCATGGTCCACTGAAGCACAGATTATTTTTTTAAGTGTCTCATTATTTTATTCTCCAACATTTAATGCTGAAGTTTTAATTGCACACAGCCAAAGCTGCTAAATGAACACTGAAATGTACTTAGGTCCTCTCTGAGGTTTGTTGATACCTATAAAAGTTTATAATTAAAATTAGGGTTGAAGTGAGCTGTTTGAGCTCTTGCAAACTTGGCCCTCCAAACTCACTGCTTTTGTCCATGTGGCCTGTGAAGAAAAGCAAGTCTAAACTATTGCTGAAATCGGTCTGCATTTTCAGCAACAATCATGAGAACCACCAAAGATGCTAAAACCATTACAGCATTTTCAAATCTGAAAAGTGAACCTGCAAAGGTGTCACTGTATTACAGATATTCTCCATATCTGTATTCCATTTTACCTATTTACTTCAGAGAAGAAATAGTTTTACTGCTCTTTATTCCTGAAGGCATTGAAGAGCCAATACAGCCCAGAGTGACTGAGCTGGATTCAATTCTTTGTCCATCATCAACAGAATTGTTTACTTAAAATCCAATTAGTTATGTGTGTGTTCAACCGCATTACCTTAAATATGTTTCACATCCATCACTAAAAATGTTGAAAAAACTCGTCTCCGTTCTCAGAGTACAGGTTGGATTGGCAGAGATGGTAGTTAGAAAATAAAAATATTTTAACCTGTAGAATAGGTATGATCATTGAGACACAAAAATAGAATCCCTTGATGATTTTATCAGAGTGGTAGCCTTGTTAGTCTGTATCCACAAATACAACGAGGAGTCCGGTAGCACCTTAAAGACTAACAGATTTACTTGGGCATAAGCTTTCGTGGGTAAAAAACCACTTCTTCAGATGCATTGATGATTTTAATCATTTTTCAGAATAGAACTGCACTTTGAAGTAGTAATAAAGTCTACTGCATTATATTTCCTCAGTTTTAACACTTATTCCTGTGTCTTTTTACAACCCTAGTATTATGAGTTGAAATGGGAATGTTGGTTAAACTCCAGAAGAGAACTTCAGGTCCTCCACATCCCTCTCAGAAAACAGAGGACCCATCCTATTTTCCCCCTTCTCTCCCCATGGTAGCCTTAGTCATTCCGGAGCCAAGAAGCGCATAGTCTCAGCAGAAATTGTGTAAAGGGACCACATTTTGTATACTAACTTGTTGTGATGTTTTGGGTGTGTCTGTGAGTGAAGGACACGTTCTGTGAGCAGCCTCTGCTACTTGACCTAGATATACTTCAGTCACTCAAATCAGCATGACTTCTACTTGGAGTGCATACATTCGACACAGCATTACTTGTGATTTGGCTTTCATATCTGATGCCCAATTTGAGAGCAGTTCTGCAACCCTTGTATTTATAGTTTTCCACAGACCCATCTTTTCTGGGGTTGTTACTGCTAATTTATCTCCCAAGTGTCCTTTGTTGTGATTATTTGAAGGAGAAGGAAAGGTTATTAATGTAGTAATTGTAGCTCTGAGTAGTTTGACAGCATAGATCCACCCCTTCCCCCCCTCCGCCCCCCCATGTTCTTTCCCCACTTTGGAGTCTATAGAGTAGGTTCTGATTCACTGGAAATGAACTGAAGTGAGATTGGGGCCAATGCTTCTTGTATAACATGGAGTCCCTTCAAACATGTGGTGTCATGAGAGAAAAGCATACATGCTCAAACAGCGCTAGTTTTCCTGAGGGTTCTTGATCCAGTGGGCATGCCCGTGTAAAAGTGCAGATCTGTTTTCCTTCTGCTTGGAAAAACTACAGTGACTAGGTAATTTTTTTTCCTGTTAAGTATTTAAGATGCCCTCCTTTTCAGCATTTGTTAAAACACATTTCCTGTGTAAGCTGGGAATGCTTTTACTAACCTCCAAGCAAGGCTGAATGTTGGAAGAAGAATTGATATTCTTTAAGGTAAATATGGAGATTTCTCATCCAGAAAATGCTGCTGCTTCCACAGATGCTGCTGTAGTTTCTGACAGTGATGATAATGAGTGGTGTGTAATAGCAGTTCAAGGTGAGAGGCTACCACACCGTGAAAAGCAATCCTTTGAACATGAATTCTATGACATGATAGCAGCAGTAAATGTGTTCTGTTCTGTTGCCCCATTGGAGTTCCCACAGATTGTTTCTTACCCCACTGGATTCTTCTGAATAGATTTCACATTTTAGAGTTAAATCTTTTTGTACTTCCCCGCCTCTTATCCCCACACGATCACTTTCCATAAACTTTAATCCCCAGTACTGGAATGACTTTTGTGGATTTCAGTCATGTCCCCACCCATATCCAATTTAACAGGCAAGCTAGTGGTGCCTCTTGATTAGTATATCTTCTTTTCTTTTGTCCTATTGGTTGAAGATTTCCTCCATGAGGGAGGAGCACTTGGCTGTTCATTAAGATTATCCTGTATTAAGAGGTCTGATCTGACTGTTAAAATAAGATGGGGTTGAGTGAGAGCCAGGATTTTAATTGTCCATAAGAGTTCACTATCTGCTGTCTCACTTTAGTGCTATTATTCTGTCTTAAGTTTAATGTTTCTTTTTGGGCTATTGTATTTACATGAAAAGCCCAATAAGCATAGCTTAACAAAGAAAGCTTACTCATAGGGCAGGTTGCCTTATTTTCTTTCAATTCTAATTAAAATATGTGGGGCTGTATATGAATGACAAATGGAAAATGCAATCAGAAATTAAAATTACACTTATAGTTTTACTGCTGTAATAAATTTTTGAACTTCATGAAGGAAGGTTTTGATAGTATCTTTATAATAAAATGAAAACGCTTACCAACACCAGAGAGAGGTAATTTTTAATTCCGTTTTCACACTTGAATTGAACTTGTCGTATGTATAATCTGAGATCCTCATGTGACAATTTATTTTTGATTGATTATATCTGCTAAAATCAATCTTGTGCATCTTATTTTTGATTGATTTTTAGCAGATACAATCAAACTTGTACGACTTCAGAATTTCTATTGTTGAGAATGCAAAATAAACGTGTAGCACTTTTTGTTGAGGCTGTCCTTCCATTTGGAGAGTGAAGTGGGGAGAACAAATGGCTAAAATAACATTGTCATTTAATTTCAAGGGACCTGAGTATAAACCTTGTTTAAATCACAAATGAACAGCCACAAAGTAGTCTCATGTAGTTCCTACTAGACATCTTTACGCCTAGATTGGCAGAAGTTATAGTGATGAGGGTTATAGAAGTACCTGAAGAGGCAGTATTTTCTGTTAATCAAAGAGAAACTGGAAGAATGACTGTGGCAGGTCCGTAGTAAGATGCACTGGCATAGTTGTGTGAGTGCAGCAGGTCAGTTGCCTACCCACACTAACCCTGATTTTATCAGTGTTTTCTCTCCGTTTTTGAAGTACCTATCATAGCTTCTAAAGCCATAGCTAATTTCCCAGGGTAGAACAATGTAAGCTGGCACATTGTCAATTAATGAACACGTTCAAAGGATGACCTCTTACCACCACAGAATCCCAAAGCTCCTTGTGCTACACCTTCAGTCATGCTGCAAAGACACTACAAAGCTCAACAAGTGAATTTTGTCTGACCAACGCACTGGAGGTGAATTTCAGAGTAGATATTCCTCTACAGAGAAGACCGTGCTCCAGGCATACAAATCTAGGATCTATTTGTGAAATGCTGTAACCTACGTCAGTTGCATTGATAGGCTTTCTCCTTGTGGTCCTTCTTAAGATAGCAAGGACCCAGGTTGTAATGGACTTTTAGATCAAAACCAGCACCTTAAATGCACCTGAAAACAAATGGAAACCAGTGTAGTCTTCAAGGCACAAATTAATATTCTCTTCTGTAAGAGACTGCTAAATAAGAGTGCAGCAGTATTGACATTAGTTGAAGTAAAGCCATGGATTAGGACCTCTCAGAATCCAACTTTGAATATTACTGATGTCATACTTTAATGATTTGTCTTTATTTTTTAGTAAACACAGTTTGGCCCCTAAAGACACTAACGCCAAGAAGCATTAGGTACTGTATTTATTATGATTAAGTTCTTAAGGAGTTGTCTTGTAGTAAAAATATAAAATATGCACACCTACGGAACTCTAAATTTTATCTGCATGAACAGCAAAATGAAAATTTCGCAATTTTAGTCTAATTTCATTTCTGTAACTCATGAAAATATAATAAGAAAATGATTTTGCAACTTTTTTTTTTATTTCTGCCAGGTGTTTTGATGCACAAAATCCTCAAGTATTTGAAAATCAGTGGGCATTTTGCATTGGGATAAGAGAATTGCTCGGTTCTTCAAATTTTAGTTCATTGCCTTTACTTTGGATTTATTATCAATTGCTTCTTTACATTTGGTTTTATTGTTTAGTCTTGTCTCAGTATTAACAGTTGAATTGTGAACAGCATGGGAGAAGTAGATGTGTAATACTTGAAACTTCTTTTAATTTTTTTTAAAAACTGACTTGTCCCCCTTTTTAATAAAATCACATAAGAACTTAAGCTCTTTGCCGGTGGGAGTTGGAAAGAAATACTTCAAATAGTGTGATGACAGGGATCTTAAAGTATTATACATAAGTCTCTACCATTTGAACGGAAGTAGAAGCTTCATTAGCTAGCAATAGTAGGTTGTTATCCTCTAATGAACCAGCCACTATAGGGGAATTTGATAGATTCTCCCATTATATTCCATACCCCTGTTAGAAAAAGTCTGTCTTAAGCGTCTGAGGTATAAAGGAACCATGTTGGGCTCTTACAATCTCCTGCCTGGTTCTTTGGTGAGTTTTAAACCCAGGACCAAGACCTTCAGTGCGGCATAGACCTCTGCCACTTAAGTTAAAGGAGTCAAGCTGTTAAATCATAACAGTAGTAAATCTGGTACTTCTCTGCTATCTCACTCTAAAGAAGACATTCATACTGAAGAAAATATTCTCTCTGCACCTATAGAAGAGGTTTCTGCTATCAAAAGCTGGTTTAGCACTTCAACTGGTTCTTAGGTGTCTTCTATCTGTTCAGTGGTTTGGCTATCTTTAAAACGTAGCAGTAAACATGTACGACTTAATATTTTTGTACTTAATTGAAATGTTTTAATAGAAGAAGTTTAAGCCTTAACATATATTGTCATAATTTCACATTTAATTTTAGATAGGATTTTAAAAAAACACGTATTTAAATAAAAATCTGATTTTTTTTTTAACAAAAGCATTGTTTATCTCTCTTTCATTATCAGGAAGAGAAAAGTAATAAAATCTAACAATTGATTTGACAATAGTCAGTTTTACAGCAAAGCGGGAACCCTGTCCTGTCCTCCCTTTTTTGAGCAGAAGTTTTTTCTGGATCCTGTCAGAACCTTATTTAATATCAGTCAAGCCAGTGTTTGTATATGTATAAAATGATCATATAAAATACTTTCACCAAAATTAGTTCTCAAGTTAACATTTTAAATTATTTTAATAATTTCTTTTAATTAAATACTACCAGGGAAAGAATTTCAGTTAATAAAGTCAGTCCTCTCTCACATTCATGCACACAAATCCATCCAAGTATTTATGCTTAAAGATTTAAAGTCACTTCCCAATTTCTCTTGAAAATCATCATTAGAAATAACCATAAGCTACGTTATCCTTAATGTTTAAATTTACCACTTATTTTAACTAAATATCAGAAGCTTCCAAATTCCTCAGTAATGACTTTTTCAATTATTCAGTCTGTTTCTGTAAATAATAATAATATATGGAGATATACCTATCTCATAGAACTGGAAGGGACCTTGAAAGGTCATCAAGTCCAGTCCCCTGCCTTTACTAGCAGGACCAATTTTTTTGCCCCCGATCCCTAAATGGCCTCCTTAAGGATTGAACTCACAACCCTGTGGTAAGCGGGCCAATGCAAACCACTGAGCTATCCCTCCCCCTACTTGAGATACTGACAATTTTGGGTAATATCAGCGGTCATGTATTGTTTAAACAGTCTTAGGTTGCAGTTGTGATGAAAAGTGCAAAGGTCAAGCTCTACCTCTAGCATTGGATAAATTAAGTTTAGGCTGAATTATCTTTCCTGGTTGATCTCTGCTTGCTAAAAAGAGGGGGAGGATGTTTCCTGTGCCTGCTCATCTCTGTCTCCTCCCTCTCCATGTGGGCACCAAACCTCCTTCGGGAGGGTGCTGTGGAGGCAAGTAATTCGCAAATGTTACTGGGACAGTCTGGGCCTTTGTGACACAACAATTACTATTGACAGGAAGGGAAGCAGTTTTGAGTTCCAGTAACTACGAAGTACAATATGTTCATTGTCTTTTGGGAATAGTTTGGATTGTAATTCTAGGTCCTGGTTAATAGATTGATGACCCTGCACAATGATACATACAAATAGTATGGAAGGCAAAAAGTTGAAATTGTAAGATTGTTTAGGAACACCTGGGTGGAAGCTGGCAAAATATGCTACCGATTCTATCATTCTTCCTGTTTATGATCAATTGTCCCACCTCTGATAAATTCAGGCAAGAGAGTTTCGGTCTCACAGTTTGTCACCAGCAATCCTCTGTACTCTCCTATATGTCTGCTCACAATTCATCTACTTTGTTTTTATATATTTACAATAAACACAATAAATATAAGCTGTAAATCCATTCAGCTGTGAGTAAAAACCATGCAGAAATGTTTTAGGAAGCAACATGAAATGGTGTTTCACCTGAGTTGAAGGGGAAAAAAGTAAACCTTCTTTAATTCTTATACTTAATTGCTAGAATTGGTATAAACAAGGTTATTAAATTACTATAACTAAAGTAGATGACTTTTGTGTACCGCATAAGCCAGATATGCCCGTTCTAAACACTCGTCTCTCTGGGACAGAACCCGTTAAATTCTGTTAGTGTGTGTTATTTGTCAGGGCACTGGGTCTAACAGATGGATTCTATCTGATTCTTTCTCAAAACAAAGCATAATATGTTAGGCTCAACTAGGACATCTTTTACTGAGCACTTCATAATTCTGGTGATTTTCAGTTTTTTTGCTCATTAAAAAAATCAAAGAATTAAAACCAAAATAGAGGTTAATCTGGAAGACTGCTCAAACATAAACGTAAAGATTGAAACTAATTTTTTTTTTTTCAAAGGATACCTGTTCTGGCTATTTCATTGAATAGCCATTATATAAACTGATAGAGCTTCATGATTATTCTGTCTTGTTTTTTAATCTAGTAGTCATTAAATAAGAACACATCTCTCTTAAACTTGGCAACTAAAATCCTTGTACATCCCATGTAATTCCCAGGGAGAATTCACCAATGTTCTTGTTAGTATGGATGCACATGCTGTTTCTTTACATCATTTTCTGATATGACATTTTTGGATAAAAGTCCACATCCAGCAGATAAGAAGGTTTACGTTATATTGTGGTGGGGGGAGGTTGTTGTCACTCACTTTTAAACTGTACAACTTGAGCCTTTTGGTGGGCCAAATAACCATGAGGTTTAGTTAATCAATAATGTGAAAGGATGGTGACAAATACTGATGTCAAGTATCAGAGGGGTAGCCGTGTTAGTCTGGATCTGTAAAAAGCAACAAAGAGTCTTGTGGCACCTTCTAACAGACGTATTGGAGCATAAGCTTTCGTGGGTGAATACCCACTTCGTCCCATGCGTCTGACGAAGTGGGTATTCACCCACAAAAGCTTATGCTCCAATACGTCTGTTAGTCTAGAAGGTGCCACAGGACTCTTTGTTGCCAAATACTGATGTGTGAGGTTTGTCTTATTAAAGGAATTGTATAATGAAAATAAAACACTTCACCTATATTTATGAATTTTAAGTTAATTACAGCCTGTTAGAGATAAATGGGTTTGGATTATATGATTATGTAAAATTGGAAGCTGCATCTACTCCACAGTGAATTTCTGCTCAGCAATAACCAGTTACCTTTTGGTAGCACTGTGTGTATCGACATTAATAATTTAAACTCATTCTCTGTACAGAAAAACGTTCACATTGCCTGGGTGACATTTAACAAAGTACTTAAACTGTCATTAGAACCTTTACCTCATCTATATAGAACCTTTACCTGTGGTACACAACTCCCCGCTATCCTCTTAAATAAAATAAAAATGAAAAACCATCTAAAATTAACAAGCAAAACACTAAGTAGAAACAGTATAAAAATATTTTACCAGTAAATCTGGGGCAAGAGCTGTCTCTTAAAGAAAGCCTATTAAACTTGGCAGGAAAAAGCTTTGGAAGGAGTTCTTTGGAAAATATTATAATTAAAAGATTTGTTCAAATGTGTTTTTTCCCCTTTTGAGGAGTTTAAAGAAATCCCTCCCTCCATAAATTGATTACCTCTCAACATGAGAACTCCTTGGCATTAAATACCAGTTAAGCTGCCACTGTGCTGATTTGAATGTTCCTTTGTGTTAAATGTAAAACAGGTTTTTAATCGTATGATTTAGATGTTTTAATAGAAAGTAAATGTTTAACTTACTTTGGCTGCAGCTGAACCTTTATTTAATCCACAAGAACATTTACAATAAAGTGAGAACATGCCTTTATTTAAATAAAGCTTTATCGATGGGCTAGCTATTTTAAGCATTTCAGCATATACATTCAAAAATAGGAATAAGTTTTAAATAGAAATGACAGTTCACATTTACAGGTATAACTTGTATAATATTTTAAGCAGTGATCAAGCTCAGATTGCAATATAAGGCCTGGCGAAAGGTGAAACTGAAATACTGTAATGGGTAAAAACACAGGGCTTTTAGGTGCCATATGGATAGGTAAAACTGTTCTCTCTCCCCCACCCGCCAAAGTGCCATTGGATTTTAAATGATTAGTCATGATCAGTGCCTCTGTTTGCTTCTGAATACCGTACTGGGACACTGGTTTAGTACTAACTTCAGGGGAAGAATGCCACCTTCTGCGGTGAAACATGGGCATCTCTTCGTGAAGCATCCAGGTTTTCCTGGCAGAGCTCCATCAAGTGTTGGAACAGGCTTGACCTTATTTAGCTTATGAGCTCTTGATGCGAGATCACAGCTCAAGGTAATACAATTGCAGAGGATCAGGCTTATAGGGCAAAATTTCTCTATTGCTCCAAAGCTTGTTTTTTATTCTTTAAAAAAAAAAAAAAAAAAAGGGTGGAGAGAACTATCAGTGGCCTGTGAAATAATACTGTAGAGGAATTCTGCCAATTCACTTCACTGTACTGTCTTTGCAGTTGCGCTGGGAATTAAGGAAGCCAGATTTTCTTTTCCTGCTAACATGGCAAAGTTTTATATACATTACCTACAGTACAACATTCTCTGTTTCTCTGTACAAGTAGATCCATCAGGTTGCTCAGGCTCCAGCAAATCTTTGCTCCTTCTAGAAGGCAGTTTTGCCCTAGAGACCCAATGGATAAGAAGATTGATGGGGCACTCAAAAATGTTTTTGATTACTCTGCTGCTTAGCTGGCCATGCATTCATTATATGCAGCTCATGTCCTAACAGCATGGAGTGCAGAGTTACAGGAGGCACCCTCCATCTTTGTTTTAATTCCAAAATACTCAGAAAAGTTTTATCTGAGGGTAGTATCATTTGCAGTGTTTTATATATTTCCACCATCAGAAGACAGACTACTAGGCCTATTAGCGTCTTAAGAAGTCAGTAGATCATAGGCCTCTGGAATTCTATTCTGAAGAAGGCTAGAATGGCCATGTATTGCAGTGCTTTCAGATTAACATGTAACACTCATATCTTCAGTTTGCTTTTCCACAGCCACAACAAAAATTACAGTGAGGGGGAGAGAGAGAGAGACTAGGGAATTATCATATGAGAAAATAAATCCAGCTGATTGTCTCAGGGCAGGAGAGAGGAAATTGAATCGTGTGGTTTTATTATGAGATTGGCAGTGCGGTGGGGATTGTAGCTGCTCAGCTACTGTGATGATGAGCAGTATAGACATGGAGTCACAGACCTGGGGAAATGCATCCAAACAAATCAGGGACTAGGGAAAGACCCCATGCAGTTCTGACGTGGGTTACGCATCCTGCTGAAGTTCATTGCTGCTGAAGTCTATACAAAGGGAAGACAAATGATCATTTGTTTACAGGCAATGAGTCAAGTTATTTCATGCCAGAGGTCAACAGATAACTGTATAACAGCCGGCAACTTATGCTGTGTGTGTGGCATATGTATGTTCTAATGTGAATGTCTCTGGAAGGTTAGTGACCACGGGGCATGATCTCAGCACACACCGTATCATAGGCCTCAGAGCGTTGCAGTGGTGCTAAAGCACAGGTTGAAAAGTGCATTTCTGCTGTTGAGTATAACGTTACTTTATAATCTTTTACTGCTCCATATCCTCACAGCCCTGTGAGATCAGCAGGTAGTGTTTAGAGGGTGTAGAGTGTAACCCATTTTTTTACAATTAATATGTGTGTGATTGGGTGGGTAAAGTGAATTTTGGGACAGCTGATAAGAGGGCCAGGCTCCAGAAATGAGAAGCTCCCTTATGCCTCTGATTGAAAAGGGAGGTATATTTAGAATTCCACTGAGCCACATAGCAGCCTGCACTGGCTATAGTGTAGTTAACTGGAAACGTAAACCACTACTTAGAAGAGATTAAGTGGCACAAATTACAAACTTTACAAATCGTTAACTGATTTATAAATTGACACTTAGGTATAGGTGAGGCTGTACCTTTCCATTCTTTGTCGTTCCCTTGCATACAAACAGAGGAATAATGAGATTCTAGCCCCCAAAGTATTTGGATCATTCATGTCTGAATCATTTCTGTTCTCTGTTTGGCTGCATTGATTTTTCAGTTTTGGATTCGTACTGTTTATCTTACTTCGAGTCTGTAGGATTAAACTCTCTAACATTCTTGCTTCAGACTGCCGAATATTACTACCTTATTTCTAAAAACATCTGGCTCCCAGTGATTGTGGAATCTGATTTTTTTGGGGGGTAGAAGGAAGGGTAATCACATGGTAACTAAGCAAAAGGTCCAGTTAAGTCTTTATGTGGGCACATAGGGAGTGGATATACCTTACCTGGAAAGAATACCAAATGCTGTGTTGTGCAGTGTCGTCTGTCTCTTTTTTCCATTGTTATCAGCAAGGCGTTTCTCCTTTCTCTACACGCCAGTGACTTTGAGGAATTGGGGGATAGCCCTATTAACATTGTTTAAATAAAGCATTTGCTGAAATTTTATGACTAGTGCCTACAGTTTTAGTCACAGTTCCTTGCAAAGGTTTGCATTTAGAGATTATATGAATGTTCTAATTAAAACCTTTTGTAGCTTGGAAGATAAGGTTTGAAGCACTAGACCCTTTTCCAATAGAGATGTTTTTATTTGGAAATTAAGATTGCTGCCCATTTCCTTCTCTGATGAACTTGTAAAGTGTTGTATTTCAGCCCCATGGAATGGATGGAGGGTTCCCTTTTGAATGTATCAGCTGCGTTTGTTTCTTGAGACCTATGGACACTTAACTCCTCCCTCCCCCCCCCCATTAAAAAAGGCAACGCTGCCAAATTCTGGTTATGGAGCTGTGAGAGTGGAACTGCTTTTATAGATCTGTATTGATTTTAGTTGGAGGTGATAGCAAAAGTGGATTGCTCAGCGTAACCCTCTTCTCTCTTTGGAAGGTCCCAAATCCATGAAAACATCTTGATCTCCAGAGCTAGCAGATGGCTGGTGGAGTGAATTTGATTGTGCTGCTGGTGTGCCAGTGAACTGGCCAGGGATATTTTGTCGCTTCTTAGGGCAACCCAGGAAAGTCGGGCACCTTACTATCACCTGCCTTTAGTGTGAGGAAGTCTTGCCTGCCAGTGGTCAGCTCCCTGACACCACAGTCACAAGCAGTGCAAGCACTCACCCCACGCGGGCTTAGGGTGATGTCCCAATTTTATAGGGACAGTCCTGATTTTGGGGTTTTTTTTCTTATATAGGCTCCTATTACCCCCACCCCATCCCGATTTTTCACACTTGCTGTCTGGTCACCCTACCTGGGCTCCATTGTCCTGCCACAGGTTAGCGATAGGCACAAACCAACCTCAATGTCTAATCTGAGTTCTGAGCTCTTTTTCCAAGGATTTTGTCAGTTTTTCATTGGTGTGTAAGCTCCGTGCCCTCTTCCATCACTGAATAAATAATTTTCTCTGCAGTAACATTTAACGTAATCCTAGCTCTGCCTTACACAGAGAAATTTTCACAGGGTGTTAATTTACATTAATGTAGAGCTTTTTATCAAACTATTTCTATCTGCTTTACAAAGGGGTGGGGTAAATCCTCATGTTACAGATGGAGGACACATCCAAGCCCACCCAGTGAGTCAGTTTTAGGGTTTTGACTAAATCTCATAGATCCACTGCTATAGCCTCTAGACCTGTTGCTTTCCTTGTAAAAACAAATGGAGGGGACATTTTGCTTCCTGTTTGAGGCAGTGAAGCTGTTCTGAGATTAGGAATCTAAACCTGTCTGTGAAACTTCAGAAATATTGGATCAGATCTTCAGTTTGTATAGACTGACATAGGTCTATTGTCTTCTAATTTACTAATTTCTAATGTACTAATGTACACAGTCTAAGAATATGGCCCATTGTAATTCTCTAGGAAGCAAATATTGTTAAGAAAACTAGCATGCTTGGTTATAAATTACTGAGGAGAAAGTCCAGGGCAAGTATAAATAGAAATCTTTTCAAGCTGGGAAGAGATTCCTTGTGTCAATTGCACATCATGAGTGCTAATACTATAGCTTTTTATTGTTTATAGGAACTGTCTAGATGATCCGATGAAAGTCAAGATTTGTAGCTTGGAAGCACAAGGAAAACTGCAGTCTGCTTCTGAAGCATTTACAGTGTGTTCTCAATTAAGAGGTGCTCCTGGGAGAGGGGGACACTTTTTAGGGCAGCTGAATGAACAATGAGCAAGAAACAAAACAGAGGGAGTGTGACTGGGAAAAAGAACAGGAGTACTTGTGGCACCTTAGAGACTAACAAGTCTCTAAGGTGCCACAAGTACTCCTGTTCTTTTTGCGGATACAGACTAACACAGCTGCTACTCTGAAACCTGACTGGGAAAAGGCTCTGGGCCTTGTGAGGAAGAGCGTCTAAACTGTGGCTTTGTTTTTAAAGGGACTAGGAGAAACCGAAACACTGTGCAGGTGCAGAAAGTTACTCTACTGATTCACCCAGGCTGTCTTGCCAGGTGGGTCTCGTTAAATCCCACTCAGTGTAGGTAAGAGGCAGAAAAATCCAGTGAAGGGAAAGCAAGAGGCAAGGATAGAAAGTCCTAATAACAAGATAAGCCCTTGCAACAGCTTGCTCAGAAGAAAGCTAGGGGCAAGTTTCTGTTGATTTGTTTTGAAGTGCAGTCCTGCTTTCAAGACTGTTGTTTAAGACACCGAGGAAGCTAAATAAAGACAAATACTGGAAAGCAGGTATGCTCCATAGTAACCTCCTCTGTATGTACTGCTGTGTTATGGGGTATGAAACGTGTCGTACTAGCTACAAAGTGTTGCAGGGTGCTAACGGAGAGTGATACTAGTGAAAATGAAAACCTCTTCAGTCATTCTGGTACGCTGCAATGAAAATAAAGGACACGACATCCTATAGCTAGGGGAATACAAGAGACCATGAATCAAAGGCAGGAGTGGCCACATGGGTATCTGATTAGTATCCACTCTCGCTCACTGTGCAACTGAAATCCCACTTTGGGGTTGGGGTAGGAGGTTAAAGTAAAATGGAATTAAAATTATTCCAGATTTCGACATTGTACTTCAAAGTTAAAAATGACTTAATGTTGAAAAGACACCATTTTGTGGTGACCTGAACAGGGTTCTTCAAAGTGGGAAGAGAATTGTTAAAACTGACCCAGGCTATTTTTGAAAAAGCAGAGAGGCTCTGGAATCTGCACTAGGTATTGAAATTACATCTCTAGTCTTACCATACAAATACATGTAAACAGGAGTACTCCTCCCCCCCTCCCCCAGAAATATTTTCATAGAAATTACTAAAAGCATCTATCAGGAACAAGTTCAAAAGAACTTTTATTTTTAAGCACTAATGCATTGGAAAGTTATCTGGATCCCTCTCCAAGTTTTCTTTTTTACTTTAACTTCAAAACTGGCAATTCAGATCTGGATTTTAATGTGAAAAAATAATCTTGAGATATGCATTCGTCAACTTCATCCTATTTAATAGCTGCAGCCTACAGTTTCTATGTCCAGTCAGAATGACTGCAAATCAGAAAGTATTATTTTGATTTAAAATGGTAACACAATTGTGTGGGTACATACAGTTAACAGTTTACAGAAATTTAAAATAACTTAAGTAAATTGCTTGTGGTAAACCACTTGGAATAGTGCAACCTACAGTTAATTTTAAGTGGTGCTTCATGGTTCTAGAACCATGTCACATACATTGTGGAAACACCGATACCTATGCTGAGCCCCAAAGGACACACATATATTTTGTAAAGGAGTGGCCTTCAAAATCACAAAAGCTAAATGCTTTAAATACAATAACCTGGGAGAAAATACCTAATTTTATTTTGTGTGTGTGTGCGCACAAGGCTTTTCTCATTAGTACAGAACAGTACTACAGTTCATTTGCTTAAGGCTCAGATACAGTAAATGTAAGCCTTGGTTTTAATTTACGTATTAGCTTTCAAACATTTAAAACTATTATATGAATGCAGGTGATCATATCTGGATAGATTATGATGTTGCTATGTACAGGCTTGCACTGTAAGTTGTTGAGATCTAATTATGTAAGTGCTTGTGTGCTATAAATAGCTCATTAGTCTGACAAGTTGCATTCACCACACAGGCACTCTGCCTGTTTTTGTGCGTTCTGTAGTAAAAGTCTAGAGGATGGGTTTGTGTGAGTGTTTTTTGGGACAGATTAGCACTTGCTATTTTTTGTCCCACTTGGAACTAAGGCCCTGATCCTGCAAATACTTAATGCATTTGCTTACCTTTTGATTAGGTGAGTACTGCACAAACGTTTGCAGGATTGCAGACTAGGGATCTCCTTTTTTCACTCTGGTCTCTCTACCTTCTACCATGTCAACCTGTATACACAGAGTGCTCCAGGCCTGTGCCCCTTTCTCATTTGAATCACTTCTGAAAGCGCACTGCTTCTGTGAGCCTCTCACATGCTAACTCCCATCATCATCAAATGCTATCTTTCCATTCTTGCAACAGATAAAAGAGAACACAAGGAGCTACTCACATGCAGAAAGTTAATGTAATCAGGGCTTAAATTACACTTTCTTTTGGTGCATTCTGTCTTCTCTGTGCTCATCTTTTAGGCTCTATCTACACTAGAAGATTTTGTCTCTGTTTAGTAGGTGTGTAGCATGGATGAAGCTGTAGCGTAGGCAGGATGCAGGCCTTTTTAATTCTTTATTACTTAGCTTGCTTCTAATTGCAATGTAAAGCATTCCAGATTTCTCATTGATGTGTCCCCTAATGCACAAGAAGCTGAAATATCATTAAATTACAGGGCATCCGTGGATAGATGGCTTTTTTCCACCCTCTGCTTTACAAAACAAATACCAGAATATATTTTATTAAATGCAAATCAAATGTAATGCATAATGCTAAGAAAGCCAAAAAGATAAATTGTTTTATGATACATTGTTGCTTTCCTCTGACTTAAATGTATATTATGCCCATGTGCCTCTTAATTAAAAAAATGTCTTTGAGCTAAAACTTTTCCTAGCAGAATCAAACATCTGAAACCAGAGACCAGCATTGGAGCCCAGGGCTTCTGTAGTGTAGTTAACTGTGTAATGTTAACGGTTTAGTATTACATTTTGCTTTTTACAGGACTCCAGATAGGAACCGTTCTTTCCTGTGGCTTTGTTTTTAGCAATGCAGTTTAGAAAGAATCCCATGAAACCTGCCTCTGCTAATCATCTCTTTAAAACCTGAATGGATTAAAAATGTGACAGTTTCTCCTCTCTGTGTATAAACAAATGCGTTCATATTTGGTTGTGTTCTGCTAAGGTCAAGAAGAGGGAAAAATTGCTCTCTCATCGGTGACATGACACCTGTACCCTCTGGCCTAATTTAACATTCTCAAACTCCCTGAGGTAATGCACATGCTAATATCCTCACACCTCAACCCTCCCTTTAACTTGTCTACCTTTTAGGAGTTAGAACCTTCCTTTTTTTTCCATCAAGGACCCTGCCTAGAACAATAAAATTTCTTTCTTGCTCCAACACGCTTGCATTTAAATCAGAAAGGCTAAGGTACAAAATGAGTTACACCTAGCAAGGGGCATAAAGGCAATAAGAAGAGGTTCTTTAAATCGATAAGGAGCAAAAGAAAGATGAAGGAAAGCGTAGGCCCTCTACTAAGTGGGGAAGGAGAGCTAATAACTGATGACATCAAGAAAGTTGAGGGGTTTAAAGCCTATTTTGCATCAGTCTTCACTAAAAAGCTTAATGGTGACCAAATACTCCACACAATATTAACGAGGGGGAAGGAATGCAAGCCAAAATAGGGAAAGAAGAGGTTAGAGCATTTTGATAAGTTAGATGTATTCAAGTCAGCAAGCTCTGATGAAAGTCATTCTAGGGTACTTAAAGAACTAGCTGAAGCGATCTCAGAAATGTTAGCACTTATCTTTGAGAACTCATGGAGGAGTGGTGAGGTCACAGAGGACTGGAGAAGGGCAAGCATAGCACCTGTCTTTAAAAAGAGGAACAGAGAGGACCCAGGGAATTATAGACCAGTGAGCCTACTTTGATACCTAGAAAGATACTAGAACAAATTATTGCTTACAGACTGATTGTATACCTGGAGTATAATAGGTTTAAAAGGAACAGCCAGCATGGATTTTTCAAGAACAAATCACGCCAAACCAACCTAATTTCCTTCTTTGTCAGGGTTACTGACCTACTGGATAGGGGGAAGCAGCAGATGGAATAATCTTGATTTTTTAGTATGACTTTTGACACAGTTCCACATGACATTCTCATAAGCAAACTAGGAAAATGCGGTCTAGATGAAATTACTATAACGTGGATGCACAACTGTTTGAAAGACCATTCACAAAGAGTAGTTATCAATGGTTCACTGTCAAACTGGGAGGGTATATCTAGTGGTGTCCAGCTACTATTCAATATTTTCATGAATGACTTAGATAATGAAGTGGTATGCTTATAACATTTGCAGATGACACCAAGCTGGGAGGGGTTCCAAGCTCTTTGGAGGACAGGATTAGAACACAAAATGACCTCAACAAATTGGAGAATTGATGTGAATTCAGCAAGATAAAGTTCAATAAAGACAAGTGCAAAGTACTTCACTTAAGAAGGAAAAATCAAATGCCCAACTACAGAATTGGGAATAACTGGTGAGATGGTAATACTGCTGAAAAGGATCCGTGGGGTATAGTAGATCACAAACTGAATATAAGTCAATCATGTGATGCAGCTGGGGAAAAAGGCTAATATTCTGGGGTGTATTAACAGGAGTGTTGTGTGTCAGACTAGGGAGGTAATTGTCCTGCTGTACTCGGCACTGGTGAGGCCTCAGCTGGGGTGCTGTGTCTAGTTCTGGGCAGCAGGCTTTAGGAAAGCTGTGCACAAATTGGAGAGTCCAGAGGAGAGCAGCAGAAATGATTAAAGGTTTTAGAAAGGTTAAATGAGGAAAGGTTAAAAAAAAAGGGGGAGGGGCATGTTTAGTTTTAAGAAAAGAAGATTGAGGGGGGATCTGATAAGTCTTTAAATATGTTAAGGGCTGTTATAAAGAGGACAGTGATCAATTGTTCTCCATGTTCACTGAAGATAGGACAAGAAATAATGGGCTTAATCTGCAGCAATGGAGATTTAGGTTAGATATTAGGGAAAACTTTCTAATTATAAAGTCTGGAATTGCTTCCAAGGGAGGTTGTGAAATCCCCATCATTGGAAGTTTCAAAAAACAGGTTAGACAAACACGGGTCAGAGCTGGTCTAGGTTTACTTGGTCCTGCTGCAGCGCCGGAGGCTGGACTTGATGACTTCTTGAGGTCCCTTCCAGCACAATATTTCTATTATTCTCCTCTCCTGGAATCACTGTCTCAATTCTTCCCATCGGATTCCTTTCTCTTGTGTCTTACCCACATGGACCTGCTTACCTTCATTTAAAAACAAAACACACCTGCTTACCATACTGCATATGCATAACTCTGTTGTCAGTCACGAACTAGGCAGAAGTGCCCTAGAAGTTGCTGTGCCAATGGGCTCCTAAAATATGAAGACTCCTGTAGGTGGAGTAAGCATAGCACGGCTATTACTGGCTTAGCGAGGCTGTCTCTTCAGAGCTCATGCAGTGGAGTTGCTGTGCTGGGACCATGAGGCTTCTAGTTCGAGTCTCTCCTGTAGCAGTGTACCATGCTGCATGCTCCTGCTCCCCAGCTATCAAATTCAACAGGTGGCCATCTGGGGTGAAACAAAATTCTGCACCTTGGGATCTAAATCTGTAAGGCAGAAACTTATTGCAGTCCTCACTTTCCTCCAATTTTTTAGGTCAGTCACAACAACAGGAACCTTTAAACTGTCCTCTTCCCACTGGGTCTACAAGCAGTTGCAAATCTTTGGGTAATGAATCTTTCCGATGTTGCTGTTCTATTGATTCTTTCCAAATATACCTCCCACCCACGTGCCTGAATCCTCTTTTACTGACTTAAGGTAAAGTGATTGGGCTCTTTATCCTTGCTGAGGATGCTGTAAATGCACCCTGCAGGCAAAATTTAAATGACCCACCAAAGACTGCATCTGTTTCCATATGACTTTCTCTGCCCTTGTTACTTTTCACCACTAGATTTTTAATACTTTGTCCTTTTCCCACTGGGAAACACCTCCGCCTTCACTCCCCAATCTGGTATGTTCTTGCAAGTGGTGTGTGTTGATTAATCCATTTCCCTTTGTCAATGGATCTTGAAATTCCACAGCATGTACTTGGGCAGTCCAGCTATTCCTGGCCCATATCTGCTTGTTCAGAGTGCAGAAGAAAGGGGAATCGAAGACATACTCCAAATGAGGTCTAATTACTTTAAGCCTCAGTTATCAAGTGACATGATTACTAGTGCCCAACTGATTCTCAGAGGTGTTCTCTCCACTTGGGCACCCAAACTCACTCATCATCTTGGATAGGTTAGGTCTAAATGCTCCTAGTTCCTTGGCTCTGTAGTCCCTTTGCATCCAGACTTGCACACCTACAGTGGGCCCCTGCTAGAGGCATGGTGACTACCACCCACCTTTCTGGTCACATATGATTCTATAGTAGATGAAATGATCCCATGAGCTTATTTCTTCCTGTTTCCCCAAAACATGTACTGAGGGCTGGTCCACACTAAGCCCCCAGTTCGAACTAAGATACGCAACTTCAGCTACGTGAATAACGTAGCTGAAGTCGAAGTATCTTAGTTCGAACTTAAAGGTACTTACTGTGGGTCCACACGCGGCAGGCAGGCTCCCCTGTTGACTCCGCCTACTCCTCTCGCGGAGCAGGATTACCGGCGTCAACGGCGAGCACTTCCGGGATCGATTTATCGCGTCTAGACGAGACGCGATAAATCGATCCCAGAAGATCGATTGCTTACCGCCGAACCAGCGGGTAAGTATAGACGTACCCTGACTCTTGACAGATCATCTGATCTCTGGGCAGACTGAGCCTTAGAATCAGCACCCGCCCAGCCAGCCATGTCCTGTCTTATTGGAAAATGACAGAAATAATGCTCCTGACTGGCTAGTGGCAACAGTTGACACTTAATGTGATTTAATGGCATCTTGTTCAGCAAGCTATTGGGGAATCTTATCCACACTCCTAGTGAGATTGCAGCACCACACTGTGTGCAGAAAACGGGGCCTTCAATGACGATTTATTTTGTATTTTGTTAATCTAAAATGGTGGGGAAAGCCCCAGTCACTCACTGAACTGTAAGCAACATTCATTTATTTACATGTTAATTTAGAAGCAATTGCTTCTAGGGAGGTGCAGTAGAGACAGGAAAACACTGAGGAGCTAGATTTTGGCTTGAGGGCTGATGTTTCAACTGCAGCAAGGAGTAGCCTTGGGAGGTTCTGTGCCTCCGAGACCTCACATTGAGGCAATTCCTCCCTGCTCCTGAAAGGCTGGTAGCTTACTGCTAGCCTGAACCAGAAATTAATTAAATGTTACCCCATATACTGAGTTGGAAGTGGGGGAGCAAAGGCTCCACCCATTTCCCTCTCCTCCCGGACCACCCGCGCCAGCAAAGGAGTCAACAAATGACTAGCCCTGATTGCTCTTATGTGCCTGGACCTAAGTTCTGGGTTAGCCCCTACGCAGGTAAGGGCGGTTCTGACTCTTCCTTACTCTCTTGCACAGACATGGAGTCAGAATCTAGCCCTAAGAAGCGCATAGTCCTTGAGTCAAGGTTGGGTAAGCAGACTAACCCTTTTTGAATACTGTCTGAAGCATCTCCCATTGCTTTCCACTATCTATCCATTGAGAAGTCTTTTAGCAGAACAGCTGCAAAGCAGAATGGGGATTGGGATTAACTAAGGCCTGGTCTACACTGGGGGGGGGATTGACCTAAAATACGCAACTTCAGCTATGAGAATAGCATAGCTGAAGTCGACATATCTTAGTTCGACTTACCTCGCGTCCTCACAGCATGGGGTCAATTGCTGTGGCTCCCCCGTCGACTTTGCTTCCACCTCTCACCGAGCTGGAGTTCAGCAGTCGACGGGAGAGCGATCGGGGATCGAGTTATCGTGTCTACACTACACGCGATAAATCGATCGATCGCTACCCGCTGATCCGGCGAGTAGTGTAGACGTACCCCAAGACTCTGGGCAAAGGAGTGAGGAACTTTTCCTTCTGTAGAGGGGACTCTTCGTCTCTCTGGCTGGTGATAATAATGAGCCATATACACACTGGAATGTGCTTAATAATCTCTTATTTTCTATAGGTATTTTCCTCTCTTATACCATAAAATACATTTGTTTTGTATAATCTACATTGAATTAAACTGTCAGAGATATTGCTCTTCGTGTTCTGAGTTGGTCTGGCAGCACGGATGTTAGGTCAGAGAGGACCAGCCTTAGATAAATTGCCCTTCTGTCTGGGTACCAAAAAGGGTACAGCTTAAAAGGGAAAGGACAGTTAGCCATTTTGTGTGAGAGAGAAACAACTCCCCCCAACCCCGCCCATATTTTTTTCCTATCTGCGGTTATTATGAAGAAAAGAATGTGAGATTTGCTGCTGGAGCAATGACAGGAAAAAGGAGCCAGCACAGAGAGAGAAGATGGTCTAGTGGGGAAGACTTTGGGTTGTACTCGGGAGACCCTGCTGGTGCATATGTGGAACCCAACTAGAGTGGCTGATGTTGCTCTTGTATAGTTTTGTTCGTTCTTGACTGGGGGATCCCAGAGCACGGCTGGCGTGATCACTCCTTTGGCCATGAGGGACACCTTGTGAAGTATTGCGTGGTTCTGGGGTCTCTGTGTGGGCCTGTAGCAAGGCGTCTGGGCTTTTGGTGGAGATGTGAGCAGTACATGAGGTCATAGATTTCTCATTTTCATCAGGCCGGAATGGAGCTAGGTCCTTGCGTTCCCAGTGTTTGGCTGAGACAGTCCCTTGCGGGTGAGCAAACTGATCTGAAGCTTAATCTGGATGAGATGAGATGCTGCTGCAGTGCATGGAGAATCATGAGGCTGTAGTGAAGAAAGATTTTCTCCCCGCCGTATGCAGGGAGCTTGCTCATCTTTTCGTCAAGAGGATCACAATTTGGAGGTACCTTTTGGATCCCAAACCCCTTCTAAAATGGAATACGTGTGGGATTTCCAAAAGTACCTAGGTGACTTAAGAGCGCAAGCTGCAATTAAAGTCAGTTGAAGTTCTGCTTCCAAGTCACTTGAGCATTTTGAAAAATCCAATGCAAGGCCTTCACCTTAGCATAGGCTTGTGCCCGAGAAGGCTGGGAGCAGGGACGTTGCATTAGGGCCAAGTGTTTTGTCTTCACTTGATGCTTCATGTTAAGAAGCCATTAAAAGTCACAGTAAATGTGTGTACCTGCTAAAATTTCCCTGACGATGGCATTCTAGAAATCACATGCACAGCTCACTCCCCTCTGGAATGAATGTGGTGGCTGGTTTTCAAAGCTCAGCTATTATGCAGTAGTTTGTAATGTTGTTCTGATAGGCACGTGCTTCCTAGCAGTTCACTGCCTTGTGTACAAACAATTTCGGATAAATTGCTGCTTTCATTAATATTTTGAATCACTTTCTCAGGCACATATATTATTGTTGTAGTCCAAAAAATAAGCTAGATATATGCAGTAGCACAGCTCCCCATGGGGCCCAAAATAAAATTGTAAGAATTGGTTTGACTTAAGGTATCACTCTCATACCTTTGATATAGTTGTAATGTAATGTTTGGAAAGTTAATTCTCTTAAAAACTGCTTCTGCTGCTCTTAAGAAAAAGTATGTATAAGCACTGGCCTTAGCAGATCTGGAGTTATAAATAACCACATGCCCATGCTTATTAGCAAAAAGGTCCACTACTGAATGTAAGTACTCCAATAGTAGGTGTTATGGCAGGCAACAGGAAAATTACATAAGGCAATGAGATGAAAAAAATCAGAGAAATACATTTTTAAACTAAAGCTCTTGTCAAGCATTTAACAGTGAGTTTTCCTTTTGTTCCTGTGTACTTCAGTACTTGAATAATACACTTTGTGAAGTTAGTAATGTCACTGTATGAAAGTGTTTTGGTTTTTTTTAAATCTCAAACCCAATTGTGTGTCTCTTGTTGTTGCACTGACCATTACCTATAATTGACCCTTTTTTATGGAACTCTTTATGCTGTGAAATGCTTTTAAACAGACCAACTTCCTGAAGTCCATTAAAAATTAAATTACAAACTGAAGTGAAATATTTGTGAAAAATTACTTGTGAAATTAAAAGTTTATTGCCTTTCAGTGCAGAGGAGGGGTCACATTGCTGGGGGTTCCTCATAAATAAATAGCTAGTGGTTGGAGTAGAGATACTGAAAAATAGCTTTCTCCTGGTGGAGTGCACATGGAGATGTGTGTTCATGTTTTGTCAGTAATATAATATAGACCTTTACAGGGTAAAAAAGAAATAGCCAGTTTCCTCTTGTGTGAAAAGAATAATTTAGTCTCCAAAGCTGTCACAGCAATCAAAATTTCCTAATGATCAAATCATAAAGCTTGGTGGATGAAAATGGCACTAGAAAGCAACCAAAGTACTCTGGCACGTGGAAAACTCACTGACATTTGTGTCATCATAATCTAGAGCCTCTTCCTGAGCAAATAAACACAAACGTGCGTGTTAAACTGAATAACATCTAAACATTATGGATCAATTGAATGCCAGTGTAATTCAATGGAGTTATAGCAGGCAGATATTTGGACCAATCTGTCCAATTTTGTCATAGTTACTCAAGTATGGAGAGTTTTAGAGCACTCCTTCTGTTTGGCATATGCAGTCTGAACTTGTAAGAATGTGTTATTCATCACTTTAATCGGCAATCTGGTTGGGATGGACGCTGGGATTTTATTTTCTCATCCCATATTTACATTTCTTCCTCCATAGGAGAAGAATAATCCTGTAGGTTGAGATTTTCAAAGCCAGCTAGTGGATTTAGCCACAACTTCTGTTGAAATTTCTAGAAATGGAGTGACTAATTCCCTTGGTCAGAGTTGAAAATCTCCACTCTAATGCTTATTCCAAGTGAAACTTCATTTCCCGCAATAGGAATTCCTTCCAGCCAACCCCACTGTTGTTAAGGAGCAGCGATGATGCCTCTGAAGGGAGAACGGTCCAATTCTCCTTGGTTAGAGAGAGGTATTTGAGAGGTGAGGGATAAAGTGTAAAGAATGTGGAAGATCCTCCTGGCGGTGAGGAAGAAGAGAGGAAGAGCTAACCCTCCCTGCAGGTTATATTCCCTAGTGACATCTATCTGCAGCTCAGATAATCCAGCCCCCAGTTAAGAAGACGGGCTGCAGAACCCATTAGTGTCTCAGGGTAGGATATAAAAGAATAATACCCACCCGGTCTCCTCTGCTTGTTGAGCCATGCTTGTGGGCGCTTGGGTAGTTAGAGAGCATTTCAGGACTTTCCTGTCTGCTGATAAACCATGTATGGTGCCTGTTTTGTAACTAATCCTGTCCTGTCCTTGACGTAGGAAACAGGCTTTTCTGCTCTGTAATCTAAGTGCAGTACTGTGTTCAAAGGATTGTGCTACCGTTTTGACTCCAGTAACATGCAGCACATGGAGTCAGAGCAATTTTTTCTCCTAATAATTTGCTTTCTAGTTTTAAACACTAAGCATCTTTGTCTGTATTTCTGTTACTGTTGCTAATTTGTTGGATTGTCCATTGAAGAAAGGAAAAATTCGGAAACTATGATTTTCTGCCTGTTTTTCATTATTCCCACCATAACAGACAGAAATCCTTTTTTGACCGTAAATAAAATGACAAGTAGCTGTAGGGTGCAGTACACAGAACAAAATAAAATTGTTCCATTTTAGACTTGTTCTACCCCACTGATACAGAAAATGAGGTTAGGCGAAGTTACTGCAGGCAGTGTAATAACCTTGCCAGTAATCTTTGTCATATAAATTAAAAAGTTATGCATTTTTAATTGATGTATTTAAATGAAGGTAGGTAAAACAAGATGATTATTTAAAATAGAAGAGCTCAGTATCCTGAACTAGGGACAAAGGGCCCTTTTCTTTGTGTTTCCTGCATTTCCTCAGTTTCTGACATAAATATTTGAAAGGTTTTTGCATTTAATTAAAAAAAATTCAAATGGTATTCAGTGTTTCCTCCTTCGACAAAAATAAAATCTCTTAGGAAGCATAATAAAACATACTTTATTTGCCCAGAGCTGTTCAAATCTCAGGTAAATAAACATATGCATTTTATACATTCCCCCCCCCCCCCCCCCTCCCCGAAGCTGTTCAGACATCTCAAGTAAATATTTAAAATCTCGGGATTATTGTTTAGCTAGACTTTATCTGCTTAGAGGACTTTTATTAATTTAAACCCATTTATTGTAACAATTTGATCCATACTGTAGGTTAACATAACATTGTATTGCTACTAAAGAAAATAAGAGAGAAGCAGATATTTATATGTCCATTCTTGACTTGTCCATTCTAATTTATTTCTTTTAATTGTTCATATTGTGTCTTAGGACCAGTAAGGTTTCAAGTTATAAGAACACAGCAGTTGCACAAAACAAGTGTTAAACATTGTGTTTTTGTTTCTTTAAAAATATTGAATGGATTTTTATGTGGTTGGGAATTATGACTAAAAGAAAAGCGATTCTCATGCAGACATTCAGGCCAGAGTGAAATGAAACCCCATAAAGCAGGGGTTAATGGTTGAGGTTATGTGCCATACTTAGAAGCTAGGGCTGCCCATGTGTTTTCCCAGTAGCTTGCATCAAAGTTCATTGATATTACTGTGTTCAGACTCTGCTCCCTGTTATTTTTCACAGTAAGCTTTTATTGACAGATAAGTGCACAATATTTAATTTAGCAGCATTCAACCTCCTTAAAAAAGCACAAATATTGAGAAGTCATTGCTAAAACTACTCAATCAATTTCAATGTAATTAAAAGGTATCAGATCAAAGCATAATTTGGTAAAGCACAATAATAACCACAGGTATGTAGATCAATGTGTAATGGTAAGGATTTCAGCTCTGGGCCTCACTGAAGGGCAATGGGATTAAGAAGATAGAATCATACGTCATACGAAAATGCCTGGTTTGCCATCTCTTCGGATAACTCAGTCTACTGGTTTTAAAAGATAGTCCTGAACTCCTCAGGAATCCAGCTGTACTCTCGTCCGCTTGCTTTTTATTTTGGCTGCATGTCTGTTCTAGGAGGAAAATCTCTCCATGCATGAGGCGCAGATACACCTTGCCCTGTCACATGCATCATCTGCATTTTAGAATCTTAAATTAGTCATTAAAAAAGTCTCTCCATCCCGATACTCCAGCATACAGGGCAAACCTGTGGATCTCGGATGCTTTAGGGAGATCAATATCTTCTGTTCAGTGTTGTTTGTTTGTTTTAAACTCTGGGGCACAGAGCTGAGGTTGGGAGAAGAGGGAGTTTGAAATAAATAGAGGTTTATTGTACACAGAACTTATGAGCCGTAACTATAATGTGCCATAACTTTATGGATTCACCCTTTGTGCTCAAGTGACCACAATCTCTTCTGAAGGCTGGGGTGGGTTTTTGTATAAACTAAAGCCGTGCATAGGCACTTTTTAATTTTTTTTTCCCCAACAGAAAACCTATAAATGATTAAAGGTTCTCGGTAGGTTTGCATGGTTTTTAGCCTTCCTTTTTATTTGGAGTTTTTCCACAGAGCATAACAGAAATAGAATGAGTAAAAAATATCTCAGAATAATCAACTTGCTGGTAAGTAAGGTAGTCCCTTTGTTGTTGTTCATAGATGTGTTTTAGTGAATAATCTTGAGCTTTTTTTTCACAAATGACACCATCTGCAACTCTATTACAGTTTATTAATCAACAAAAACAATAATTTGGAGTTCAGTTTTTTCTCTTTTGAAAAAAACCTCCTAGCAGTGACTGTTCAGGGTGTCTGGTGTTTTATTCTTTTCATTGTGGCAGCCTCACATTTCTTAAAGATAACCTAAACTACACAGATACAAGTCTGGAATTATCTAGCTGGCTAACAGAAGTCATCAGGGACTTGCAAGATCCTCCTCCATTCTATAAACTGCCCATGTCACAAAGCGTTATGACTGCTGATAAAGTTTTGCTTAGGAGCTATTTTTATTAGCGTCTTGGGGACAGATCCTCCGCTGGTGTCAAGCAGCATAGCTCCATTAAATTGTGCTGATTGACAGCAGCTGAGGATCAGATCATGGGTCTTTTCAATTGCCAAAATAGAAAAGATGTAGCTCAAAGACAGAAATCACAAATCATACACAGACTGTTCCTTGGCTCCTGAAATGTTTTTCCTGGTGGCGCCTAGGCTGCTAATCTGTTTTGACACGTTTTAAAACTCCTCTTTGGAGAATCAAGCAGCTGCTTAAAACAAAAAGCAGGATCTGAAATGTGTTTTTTATGAATGAAATAGGAATTTTGTATGATTTATATTTGAGCTGTAAAAAAATTATTCTATCGGAATCCTCTGCATTCTTCTACAGCATGTCACTGTCAAGAAGGTCATCCTGTCCCCTCAATCCATCTCACAGTATCTGTGTTTACATAGCACTGCAAACAGGGTCATAAACTAGAGTGGAATATTTAATAAGGGCACCTTTTTTAATAAGACTTTTCATATCCTACTTTTATTGATTCCCAATTTTACCAACTCACATTTCACTGGTATTTAGGAGCTGTATGTGCAACACAAATTAGGGAATAGGCTTTTTTATTTTCCTGCAAACAGCATTTTCATCATAACTACTCTGCCTATAATAAAGCAAAAGGTAACATGGTATATTAGATGTTTAACAAGTAAAAGGATTCATCCTTGTTGCTATTATACTCAGTGTCACCATAAACGGTAATCATTCTGTTATGAAAGTGACACCTAGAGAATGGAGAGGCTGCGTTTAATTTATACTTGCCCAGTCAGCACCTGTGCAAAACTGCCATCTTTTTAATTAAAATAAAAAATTAAGGTGAAATCCTTCTGGTACTGGTTCAACTATCCTTATGGCCAGTACACACAGGGGCAAAGCAACCTTCCTTAATATCGCACGCTAAGACGCTTCTAGCCTGATGTTGGAGGTACCTGCTCAAGGGGGTGAAAGAATATTTCAGTCCCATGTGTCTTCCTTGGGATTGTCCACAAGGGGGCCAATACCCATTATTTATTTATTGTTGTGGACACTTGCTCACTAGGAACTGGACTGGGTTCCCTCCAATTCATTTCATATCAGACACCCAACTGCCAGCAGTTTGCAGCCATTACCAACCAGGGTGGGATTTTAAGCAGTAATCTGGAGGCAAAGGGATATCCCTCTCCTTTCCAGTGCCTTTGTTTACTTGGATGGCTGAATTCCTGGCTGTAAAAGGACAAGGTATGATTCAGATTGCTGGTGAATAGGGTGACCAGATGTCCCGATTTTACAGGCACAGTCCCAATATTCAGGGCTTTGTTTTATACAGGCGCCTATTACCCTCCACCCTCTGTCCCAATTTTTCACAATTGCTATCTGGGCACCCTACTGATGAAAAATGTTAGATCACAAAGCACCTCAAACTGAAGAAATGGACACTGTGTAAAGTCAAGCACAAGGGTTCATTATGCACAGCGCTGGCAGAGTGTCACTTTGCTTATTAGGCTCAGTGAGACATTGCTAAGCAATTGATTACATAGATTATATAGGATACAGACTAACACGGCTGCTACTCTGAAACCATAGATTATATAGGGTGCTCATGGGCGGAGAGAAGCAACTAACTATGGTTTGTAACCTGTCCTTTAAATCGGCTTCTGTACCCAATGACTGGAAGATAGCTAATGTAACGCCAATATTTAAAAATGGCTCTAGAGGTGACACTAATGCAGTATTAAAATGAGATCTTTTCTTGCCAGTCTGATGCAGTCAATTCCAACTCCTCTTCAATTGACTCAACTTAATTCACTTTCAGTGGAAGCTGAACGCCTGACCCCAGAATCCCTTTCAAAGGCCCAGCCATACATGTTCTGTTTTGCTGTGACACTGATACAGTATCCCACCTTTTGTCTGTGGCCTGAGAAGCATTTGGGATAAGCACAGAATACAGGGTTGATTGTTTACAAGTATTGGCTGTGTGCTTTTTTGTGCTTTTTGTTTGTTTGTTTTTGCATCTCCTGTTGTTTCAGCTCATTTGTTCTTGGCAAGTGATTGTTTGCAAAGCCCTCACTGTAGTATCTGTTTGTACCTTACATTGCTTGGATTAGAAGCAAATAACATTACCCAAATACAGGAGTCCTGCTGTGGTGTGGTGTCTGGCACATTGGCCAACTGAGTTGTGAATCTTCTCTACAGGGTTTTATCTGGTGATCTCTATTTTATACCCCTTAGATCCATATTCTGCTCCTGTTGGTCTCTAGTTGCTGCCTGCATCCCAGACTTGTTTTCAAAGCTCTGCATGGCGATGGTCTGCTTGTCCAACAAAGCTAATGCTTCAGCCAGTAGTTGCTGTACTTGGCTCTGTGCTACACAAAGGTCTTGCTGCACTTTATTTGTGCTTGGACACTTAAGCTTCATAGTCTCATTTCACTTGTGTACTAGTGAACTATTGGCAAGATAAAATGCTTTTTATCTATTATATTATCATTCACTTGGATTTTTAAAATACAACTCTAGGCACGTATTCAGTGCTCTAGGTAAATGTCACATAATCAGCACATAAATATGTCCACCTCTGCCCACTTCCTCCTCAACAGCCTTGGAGAAGACATGGGTGGAAAAGGTGGGCTTTGTCGTGTTCTTTGCCATTTGTTTTATTGGGATGTTCCCCAGACTTGGATCATCTCTGTGGTAAACTAAGTGCTTGCTCTTGCTCAGGTTCTGGTATGTACAGCACTTGCTGGTGGGCTGAACTCTGCAAGGAGACTTTTTGTGTTCCAGGACACATTGCAGGATCTGGGTACTACCTGGGTGGTGGTTCTTACTGGGGTACACAGGTACATTCCTGTCTTGCGGTACTGGTCCATTTAAAACTGCTCAGTGCACACTTGTCCAGGGAGTGTGGTTATCCTGCTTTTGCTAAGCACAATACCTGGCTGCCGGCAAAACCAAGCTCCTTCTGCCCACTCTTCTGAAACAGTTTGTCTAGCTCCAACTGGCGTTTGATATGAATTTATGAGCCCGCCTTTAGCTCCCATGAGGACGTACGGTAGGTCTGCCTCAAAAAGCTCCTCTGTGGTACAGATACAAAAGAGCATTGATGAGGAACAGGTTATGAAATGAGAGAGGCTGGAGAATTCAGAGGCAAGGCCAATGTGACTCAAACAAAAGCTTCCACATTAGAATTTCTCTTTCATGACAAAGTTAAAGTCAATTAAACTTTCTGAAGATACTGTTTTTAAAAACTTTTTAATGGAGGCTTATAAAGTGCCTATTCAGAGCTTTTCAGCTGCTTAGGCCTATTGGGTAAAGACCTACTTATATAGTTTGACTTTTAACATGTATGTACCTTAAATAATTTGCACCAAAAACCAAACCGAAGCAAAAAATTACCCAAGAGAGTCTAACAGTCTGTCATGCAAGTAGAATTTAAATTAATTTCATGCTAGGAACACTTTAAAATGTATCCTGTTTTGTAAAGGGAGGTGTGCTGTCACAGGGCCGGGTGGTAACTTTTCCCTTTTCTACAGTTCTGGTGTGACTTGCCAGAATACTTCTCACACCTCAGTACAGGAAGGATTTAAACCAACTGGAGGAAGTTCAGGGAATAGCAACAAAGATACTGAAGAAAGAGCTAAATAGTGCTTTGCACGGCTTGCCTGAGCTACGCCTGGGGTGAGAGATGGGGAGTAACAGTTTAAGTATTTAAAGGGTGTAAACACTAAAATGGGAAATGAATTTTTGTTGGTCTTAATATTAACTGTTTAATACACGAATGCTTAAAATTGTTACACTCAGACAGAACGAAGTTGGTAATCCAGCTGTAACACCAAGTTACATTGTTCCTGGCCCTCTATAGATGCAGTTAAATGGCAGGTGATGTTGATAAACACTTGGCCACTTGATTGGATCCATCCCACTTTTTCCATTGTCATTTAGGCCTTGACAGTGGGCTCTGCTCTGTACATAAAGGTGTGGTTCCTGTTCACTACCTAAATTGTGGCTTATAAACCGTCTACTTCATGAAACTAGCCCTCTGGTTCACCGTGGACTGCAGTCCTCTCTGGTCATTTCTTAGAGTGGGGAGATAGAATTGCAGTGCATTATCTGTGTCCGTGATTTCTTTCAAATTAATAGTTATCTGCAGAATTGAATAAATTCAGATATATTTTAGGGGTAATCTTAAATCATATTCTCAAAAATCATGAGTAGAAAATTAAGCACTGCTTTATCTTTGGGGTGGTTTTTTTTTCTTTTTGCTCAAGTATCCTTTAGATTGAATTTTTATATTTTCCAAGAAAGGATGCTAATGAAGATGATCAAATTAAGATATGAGATGCCAGGAACCTAGTTCAACTGAGAAAGGAGAGGAGTTACTGTAAGACTTTCCCATTTACCATTTTCCATAATATGAATGATGAACAATTTACGTATATCTGAAGGGAAATGATGCTGCTGATGCACTATGGGTTTGATCTACAACGATTTGATTTATGGGCATATTAAAAACTTATTACATTTAATTTTCTGACTTGTAGTTGTTGTAATTAATTTAATTTTCGAATTTGTGTGCATGTATATATAAAATATAATTTTTTTGCATTGGTTTTGTTTTCTCTTTTTTAAGCGAAGTTGTGATGAAATCAAAGCCTGCTCCACTTGGGTGGGTGTTTTTTTCCAGAAAGGTCTTTATAGGCACCAGTCACAATTACACTTGTGAACAAAGCTTCTACATGTAATTTTTCCAGATGAAATTGGTGTCAACCAGTCCCACTGCTAGATGAATTTCCCTTACTGACTGACCAGTGAAAAATTGCCAAGCCAATCAGTGACTGGCTTATTCATAAAAATACTGTATTTTGTTTCTAAATTATGCGTGGCTGAGGCACAGAATGCGTCCATTCTCTAAGCCAATAAAAATTCAGCATTTCAAAATAACACTCACAACTGCAACTTTCCTGTACCAGCATTCATCACAAACAGTGACAGAGCTTACATCATTAATCATTTGCTGTAATAGAAAAAAGTCATTGGAACAGAACATTGTTACAGGATGAATGTCTCCCAATTGCAAATAAATGCTTTGGTTTTCCTGCAATGTTTATATCTGAAAAATGCCCTGGCTTCAAAATGGCATTTACCTGGCATCAGGAGACCATTACCCTGAGACAATAGTCTATTCTGTTGACAATCTCTTTTTTAATTACTCACCAGGAAGCTTGGAATGTGCAGTGCTCTCTATACAATCCTGCAGGAAAAGAGGGACCTCCTGTGTGCAGCAGAGGTCAAAAGCCAGAGGTTTGGTTAGGAGATAAATAACTTCGTTATTGTCCTTGTCATGCTGTAATTTTACCCAATACAACATGGTGGTCAACAATGGTAAAACATAAACTTGAGCAAGTTGGAATGGTTCTTTTATTGCTTTACATGCTGTTGGGTTTAGCAGACAGTTTGCTCAGCAGTGTTTTGTACACAGCAGAAGTCCCAGTCCATGCACCAAGGAAACCTGCTTCGGACACCTGGTTGAGAACTACTGACCTACAGGTTGTTGATATAACAATAAGAATAGGAAGGCGTATAGTTACCTGCTACAAAGCGGGCACAGCTTTATTGTATTTTTTTTCATATTGGGGAAAATTTCCAGATCTAAACACTACTACTTACACCTCATTTGTTTTTCAGAATTTTTCTTGAGACACTTGGCCATGATAGAAGTACAGGTGATTACAAACTTGCTCAGACTTGACCATGATGCTGCATTTGTCACATCACAGTCAATGTCATTGCAAAGACTATCAACTCTGTTCTGCAGGTTCAGACAAAAGGCTAGATCAGAGACAACCCATCTCCAGTCACAAATAGCTCACCTAATAGTAGAGAGAGAACATAAACTGCCAGCCAAATGAACTTATCTGTGGAACTGCAATAGATAATGTGAGTACTGCTTTACAAAGAACATGTAATTGAATCTGATCATCTCTTACTGAATTTTCCTGGATATTTTACCTTAAAATAATTTAATTTTTACCGGGATACTTCTTACAGTTTGCAGTGGGAACATGGGGTTAATCAGCTAAACTGTGCTTTTTAGGTAAACATTGAATAATTGCTAGCGTTTGCCACTGAAAAAAATTCAGGCCCATTTTTAAAGTAGCAAATGTTGTTAAAATCAGCTCTTTGGCTGTGTTTGTGAAGAAATCCTTATTCATTACTTTTCAGTAGTAAATTGCAGAATAAAAAAATTAGATCAATGTGAGATTACAACATTTATTCAAGAACACGTTAGTTTCTCTCTCTTCTAAAGATCTTAAAATTAAGTGTGTACGAAGTAACTAATCTTGGTTTGAAACTGCATATTAGTGTTTGTTTCACTCCAGAAGATTAAGCATTTTATAGATGAAGTTACTTGTTTTGAGCTGACACAGCCATTTTTTCAAGGGTTTATGATATGATAAGGTTTTGTTTGGCTTTTGTTTGGCTTGTTGGTATAGTATCTCCATTAGCTGTTTTGGCCAGAGAGGATAACCCTACTTACCTGGAAAATCATTAGAACATGGATGTAATCTAATTTCTGATTCTTTCCGTATTGTCTGTTGTCAAAGGGTGGAATTTACAGACTTTCCATCCCATGAGAAGTCAGTGGGACTTGTGCTCCTAAATCATGCTTTTGAAAATCCCACCCCAGCATTTTGGGGAGGGGACTGTCTCTCTGTCTGTTATGGCATTGAGCACAATCGGATTTTGATCCTGACTCTGGCCTTCAGGCACCACCCATTATAATTAACATAATATTAATTAATAAAAAAGTTTACTGAGGGCTCTCAGGGCAGAAGAGTGGCTTCCAGAGCTTGTGCTAATGAACAGGCCACTATCACAATGATCCAGACTAGCATTGCCCCTGGGGAACAAACACCAGTCTGCCTAATTCATGATACTGTGAATTATAAATACAGTGTGCTGTTAAGCAGTCTTTGGAGTTGCTTCTGGATAGTGTTACTAATGCTTTGCTACCAGTTTTATGTCACTACCGAATGCTTTCATTTGGGGTGGGGAAGGGGGCACCATGAAAATATTGACTATTCTTGAGCTTGGGGGCTCCTAAGTGGGGGGAGGGATAGCTCAGTGGTTTGAGCATTTGTCTGCTAAACTCGGAGTTGTGAGTTCAGTCGTCAAGGGGGCCATTTAGGGATGTTGGGGGGGAATCTGTCAGGGACAGTACTTGGTCCTGCTAGTGAAGGCAGGGGACTGGACTCAATGACCTTTCAAGGTCCCTTCCAGTTCTATAACATTAGGTATATCCCCACATGTAAGAGTTTGAATTTGGCCTTTTACGAGTTGAGATCTGTATGTTCTTTGCCTCCTGTATTACTCACTTCCTTTGAAATGTGATGTGTACAAAACGGGAGTTTGCTAAGCTTCATTGCCACTGGCCTCTGTTTGAAATTTAAATTTCTTTCTTAGCTGCTTTCTACTGCCTCTGCTTTAGTCTGAAGTATTCACAAGTAAAGATATGTGAGGAAATCTTATGCTATTATTTGAGAAAAAGGAATGTAAGAATGTAGGAGGTTAAAACATACTGAAGCAAACTAACTTGCTTTAAGCCTGTACTGTCTAATTAGAACATGTGCTATTTTAATTTTACACTGTTGTATTCAGTTTTTAAAAATCTAAAAGTAACACAAATGTAATGGTGTGAGCATAAGCACTTTACCAAAATGAAAGGCAGTGAAGGTGACCAATGGTCTTGTAGGTCCTGTCCAGCAGTTAAGTTGTTATAAGGAAAAGGTTATTGTGGATCTTCTTTCTAGAGGTTGGTTCAGTTGCTGCTGCCAGATGGTAGTTATTCAAATTGAGTGTGGTGCTGGCCACACGAATCGGCAACAATAAAAATAAATTACTCTGGTATTGCTGTCTTGGTGGTGGTTGAACTAGAATCAGAACTTAAAGCAAGGATGCATCTGTCTCCTGAAATAGGCAAGGATTGTACAGCATTCCCTCTGCATGGCTTCTCCTGGATTGTAAATTCTTTGAAGCAGGACCCGGTGTGTGGTGTGTGTGTGTGTGTGTGTACAGTGCCTAGCACAATACAAATAATAAGGTTTAATTTGTCAAGCCAACAAAGCTAATGCCACTGAGCAATTGTGGGTCTAATTTCCCACCCGCAGAAATGGCCCTGTGAACTTGAACATACCTGTTCTATCCCTTCTCTCAAAATATTCCTCCGTCGTGTTTGTCAACTGTGCCTGGGATCTGTGAGTGAAAGAAGTACAAAGAGATTAAATCTAACTTGTGTAAAGTACACAAGTGGCTACTTGCTTAAAAAAATAAAAGTTGCAAAATCTCAGAAAGGTTTATGAAAAATATTTATTTGCAAAGGATGGTGGAAATGTCTGAGTACCAGTCAGTGTACGGTAGTGAATTGAAATATAGCATCACCTATATGTATCATCAAAATAATAAAATATTATGAAACCAATAAGCTATGAGTTGCCCACTTGGCAGGTTAGAAGTAAAACCCTCCCTCCTTTACAAGGCCAAGTGACTCTTAATTCATCCCCTGAGATTTCACGTTAAAATGTGTTCACTGCCAGCTGACAAAAGAGTCAAGCCTAGATTTATTACGCTGGCACCTGCAGTAAAAAAATGACGGATGAAGAAAATGTATTTAATTATCATTCACTGCCACATCTCTGTCTGCTTCAGTCTCAGTGCTGCAGCTGTTGGCACACATTTTATTTTAAAGTCAATGTGCTTATCTGGAGAAGAGCCTGATCTCCCTGAGTAAATTGACTTGTGGGAGAAAGAAAATGGTGAACTCTTTTAAGAAGCAGCTGAACAAATGCAGATTTGTATTATGTTCACTCGCCTTAATTGTCTAACCCATTTGACTTCATAGCAACTTCCTGCTTTGTGAGCAAAACATTTACAAGAAATAAAATTTAACATGTCCCCTCTAAGCCCAAATAAATATACTTCTCATTCCTGCACATACAGCTCATGCTGTCTGTCTGATTTTGCCAACCTCAATTTGGGACACATTTCCTGGTGTGGAGTTGGGTTTTTCTGAGGGATATGGCAGTTCTGTTGCTATTGGATATGATGATAGTGATCAATGGATCAGTAAAATGCCTTTTGGAGGCCAGCTCGCTTTCCTAGAGGTCAGCCTCCAAAGAGTCGCATTTTCCTCTTAGTTCTTTGCTTGCAAATATCTTTTAAATAAATTCCCAAATCCTAGGAATGAAAAATATTCCTCTTTGGGGGCAGCCTTTTGTAGAATCTCATAATCCCTGATTTTGCTGTTCTGAGACTATCCCTGTAAAACTCCGTTTGAGTTGGATTGGTTTACAGTAGTTTAAAGTTATGCAATTTGTAACAAAAATACTTCCTATCAAAAATAGACAAAGCCTAATGATGATTCCCTTGAAGTTACCCTTATCAGAGTGGCCAGTTCCCATTGTACGCATTCATCTTACAAACACAATAGGATTATATTGCTTTGCAGAGGCTAATGTTGGGATTGAGGCAATAACTCACCTAGGAATTTTGGTTTTGGATAACTGGCAAGAGAATGTTGCAAAGTTCTATATGGAGAAAAATGTGGCACAGAGCAGAATTTTCAGACATGGGGTGTCTAAAATTTTGACACGTAAATGCATAATTAGACCCTGTCAGAGGGTGATTAGTCCTTTAGGGGAATTGGGCCCAGACCCACCTGTGTCTAATCAGCTGCCTCCCAGCTGATGCTGTGAGTCCAGGGATTAGGAGAGAGCTTGAGGATCACCTGGCTGTCATAAGCTTATGCTCTAATAAATTTGTTAGTCTCTAAGGTGCCACAAGTACTCCTGTTCTTTTTATAAAGGCCAGTGTGTAGTTCAGTGGAGTTGTAAGACCTGCAGGTGGGCTTCTGAAGGAGTCCTTGGAGCGCGGAGAAGAACCCAGTTTGTATGTGACTTGCAGGCAGATGGCCGCTGAGCGCAGTTGAGAAGGGGGGAGCGGAGAGGCTCTCTTGGGCTGGACTCCCAGGCAGACGGCCTGTGGAGTGTAGCTCTGGAGAGGGTAGAAAGGCCCCTGCAGAACAGCCTGGGTCAGAGGGAAGGAGTATGACTGATAGATTGAACCTGTGTTTTATTATTAATAAATCACAAGTCCTGAAGAAAAGGGACTGGGATCCTGTGGCTGGAGAACATTCTGTGGTGCATGGGCCAGTGAATTAGCCACAGGCTTACAAGCATCCAAATCTGTGGCCTGATTTTCAGAGGCACTGAGCACCTGCATTTCAAATTGACTCTGAAAATCAGGCCCTGGGGTTAGGTGCTATGCTTTAGAACAGTTTGGCCTCGTTTCACAGCATTTGTACTCAGACTTGCTTTTCTAGATGATGGCTGAACGTACGGCCGTCCAACATGTAGCCCTCAGCACTGTAAATAGCCTTTCCAGGCGCCTTAGGATAGAGGTGCTGCCCTGCAAAGCTTTTGAGGAATGATCTGGAGTGAGTCATGTGGTTATTGGCAGGTGACCATCCATGCCAAGGACAGCATTCCAGGAGACCAAACTACTCCAGCCTTCTCAAAACTACCAAGCTAATATGACAATAAATCTTTTCAATGACAAGTGCTAATAAGTGTTGAGCCTAACGTGTAGTTCACAGAAGTTTGCCACTGACCTCAATGGGAATGGGATCAAGCCTACTATAGAAAACCTTAGGGAGCACCTCCTTGCTAAAATGAAACCCCTGACAGCTGTGCTTAATTTGTGCCAGTTCAGCGCCCCGGCACTTCTTTCATTACGAATTAAGCCCTGCTTGATGAATTGTGTGTTCGTTCCCTCCCACTCCCTGTGCCAATGGAATCCCTTTTGGCTCTTTCCTTCTCTCCGTCAGTCCCAGGGGAGAGCTGCCGAGTGTCTCCAAAAGCCAACTCTTATCCCAGCCTCCTGACACCTCTGAGCCCATTCTCCACCTCCTGCAGAGCCATGCGGAAGTCGTATGCTTCGCCTGCCAGAGTTTCCCGTTGTTAGATGTTAATTGTTCGTTCAGTTTCTCCATTGATAGAGATTGGTTTCAGCCAGTCCTGTAATGACCCACCAGAGACAGTTACGTAACGCACACTGCATTTCTCCTCTGCCCCAGGAACATTTTCACTCTGTTGAGCCCAAGGGTAGGAATCCATAGTCAAGTGAGTCACTGCCACGCACGCCATTCATAAAAATATTACAGAAAATTCCTACTCATCAGGCATCATCATCACCATCCTTGGCTCTGAGGTCCCCTTTTCCTCCCCCTTCACCTACTGTACAGAATGTCTGCAAGCCTGATTGTCATTGTCTCCACTGACTTCCTTTGTTACAGCCCAGCCTGCTGAAATCCTCCTCCATGGCTTCATCTCTAATCTTGGCACTTCCGACACCCATCTCCTGGGCCTCCCAGGAGATAATTATAACTGGATATTTAGTTAGTCGTCTTTGACTAACTAAATATCCACTGCTGCCACTGCCTTGCTCGCATGAAGAAGAGTCACCCTGCCGCTCCTCTTGGCTCTGTGCTCATTCTAGGCTCCAGTGCCAGGTTGTCTTCCCTGGACTTGTCCAGCCAGTTTTACAAAATTTGTCTCTCTCTTTCTGCTTCTACTCCTCAATGCTCCCAGCCCAGCTCCTTCGTGACTTTGCTGGATTTTCACCAAAGTGGATGAAAAGGCCCCTGTGCCATGCTGCCATCTGGAGCAACCTCTGGGTATCACTGAAATGGAGAGGCAAAGGAAACCCGGTAGTCTCCCCAGGAAATGTCTCTTCTCCATTGTGCCGTGCCTCTGGTTCTCTAGCCCTTCTCATTGGTTATTCAGCTGTGTGCAGATTTCTGAGATGCATTTCGTATTAAACCCATTAATGTTGTATTCGCACTCCTCTTCTGTGCATCTTCTTACCCATTTCTTGTCTTTGTGCTTCCTTCCTTGCGCACTCGTATGCCTGGAACTCCCCTACCCCCATCCCAGGGTGCTGGGTGCCCATCTCGTTTTTCAAATTTCTCCTCACTGCACCTCCTCCCTGCTTTCCCTTCCACAAAGCCACTGACCCAGGTCAACAAAAGTATCACCCATCCATCACCAAAAATATGCTAATCAGACAGAGTGTCCTTCTGGGCACATCTCATGTTATCAGTCTATTTATCTTACAGGCCCCAGGGAAGTAGGGACTGTCTTCTGTATCCTGCTGCAGTCAGGGCCAAGCACACAGGCGGTAATTCCTTGTAAATAACTCTAATGTGGTCTCACGGCTGCTGACAAAGCAACAAGTGAGAGAAGGGATCCCTTTCCTCTTAAGCCTTGTGTTCAGCGGAGGGAAATGGGACTTGCACTTTCAGCCTCTGTCACATTCAGCACCCTGAATTGTAACCTCGTGTTTCTATCAGCTCAGTATTCACTGGAGAAGCTGTTTATAGCTATTAACGCAAGCTCCTCCCACACCTTCTTCCATTGTCTCATGGGCCTTGGTCCGTCAAAGACGACTAACTAAATATCCAGTTATAATTATCTCTGGATATACAGTACAGACCCGTTTACTCACGGATGTCGGGAGTCAAGCCGTCACGACCACGCGTTAACGGACCACGGGTTAAGAGGGCCATGCTGAAAAAAGTGTCTATGATTCACTTAGAAAAAAACGCCGTTATTTTCTGCTCTTTCTGGCTTGCATTTTTTTTCTTTCTTATGAAGTCTGTCATTCGCCACAGATGAATGATTTCGATATTTTCTGCATTTTGCTCCTCCATAAATCTTACAACAGTTTCTACAGCACTAAGGGCTTCTGTGGGCGAAATTTTGACCTTTTCAACGACATCGTCGTCATTGTCATTTAGGCCTGCCTTATTAAAATTCTCGCCATCACTTTCGCGGTCCGACGTAGCCTCGCAGTCCGTTAATATTTCTTCCTCGGACAGAAATTCTGAAGTTAGGCAATCTTCATCCATCTCCAGCCATTCGGTAATGATTTCCGGCGACGCATCCAAACTTAAACCTTTTATCATTTGAAAGAGAAGTTTACCTTTATCCTCTTTTGTCTGCGTGCATGTTTGTAGGACTTCTTCTTCCGAAAATCCTTCAAAGGCTGGCTCTGAATCAGTGCCACTGCTGGAGTTTTCCGAGTCTGAGCCGTCTTTGACAGAAAAGGCATCACCGAGAGCCTTCATCCAGCAGTTTTCAATGGACGTTTGTTTTACCCGTCCCAAGCTTTTTTAACTAAATAAATAATTTCCTTCATGTTTAACTGTTTCAGGAATTCGGAAATGCCTGAAGACATGCATGACACAATCGCCGAAATCAGCTCCCGTCGATAATTGTTTTTAAAATTCTGAATAATGCCCTGGTCTAAAGGTTGAATTTTTGATGTTGTGTTGAATGGGAGGTATAGCACTCAAATTGTTCCATCGCTTGATACCAGTGATTCGGCTGGAGGATGGGATGGACAATTGTCAAGTACCACGTGTTAACGAGTCTTGCGTGTTAAATAGGTAGCACTGAGAGGCATGGTGCTACCGTGCTTTAAGCGGTTTCGCGCGTAAATGGGTCTGTAGCGTATCCCCTTTTATCTTGGCTCACTATGACGTTAGGATAACACCAACAGCAGTAGTTATGAAGTGCAGGCAAATATAATTAAACAATCATATGGTAATAATTGGTTACAGTTGTTAAAAGAGGAGCAGACATTTCATAAACAGAATTACAGATTGTATCAAGGTCAGAAAAGATGAAACACATCATTACGGGTTCATCAGAGGAACTACAGCAGAAGGCATTCATGTCTAATTTCCAAATGAAGATAGCTACACATTCCTCCCACATTAATTTTTATTAAGCATTTTATGTTTTAATACAAAACTACATACCATACTGTGCAAGTTTAGTATGTTTTATATGTGTAATATATTTTGCAGTTATTATATGGCCTGTGTCGGTTATGTGTTAATGGAAATCAAACATCTCAATTTAACATTAAAAAGAAATTAAACCAATGATAAATTATCCCTAATGTACCTGCAGCTACAAGAATCTTTCCAGAGCAGTTGCGTGTCCTTTGAACTTAGTCATTGAGGAAGAGGTTAGCCTGGCAAATATGCTCCTTTAGCGCTGATGTGGCTGTTCTGGCTATCTGTCTTGTGGTTCTGTCAAACATGCGGAGTCTGTGAATGCAGTGTAAGCAGCTGATTCTTAGTAAACAGCTCAGATCAGGGAGGCATTCAGGTAGCTTTGCCAAGGTTTCTTACACAGCACTTTAGAAAGAATCCAGTCTCTCTCACTTTAAAAAATACTTTGAACAGATTTTACAAGATATGGGGGATGCATTTTATATTGCATCAGATCCAATATGCTGTTTAATAGCTGGTTAGACCCATTTCTGACAGTGATTGTACTTCTGTTGCTGTTACTGAATTCAATAGCCGTTACGACTCTCCCAAACAATTTCCTGGAATGAGCAAGCTGCTCAAGCAGCTACTAAACACCCAGATAAAAAAAGAAAAAGGAAAAAAATTATAGGAGCAAGAAAACACTTTAAATGAAGGCACAGAAATGTACATGGGATGCATGTCTTTGCAAAAGTGTAGCTGGGATACCTCCGCTGCCCACTTGGGCGAGATGTGACAATGGCTAGAGCTGGGAAGGAGTTTTTTGACTAATGTTTTCCACTGAAAAATGCCCATTTGTGGAAACCAAAACTGTTCACGACACAGGGACGGGTTCAACGAATTCCCCAACTCAAAAAAAGTTGAAAAAAGTTTCAAAATTGTTGGGTTTTATTTTGACATTTTCAAAAGGAAAAATTTGTCTTTTCTGATTTGAAATGACTTCGTTTCTAAATTTAAGCTAATTAGCCGGGGGAAAGGGTTTTTAAAAGGTCATAGTGAAAATGGAATGTTTCAGTTGACTTGAAAGGGAAAAAATGGGGTTTTTGGTTCACAAATATTTGAGATTTTGACTTTTTTGGCCTGATTCGAGACATGGAAAAAATTGTAAACTATCAGCTAGTGTTTTCCATTTCCCACCCACTTCGACTGCTGGCACAGGAGGAGGAAAAGTGCTCAGGGTAGGTAGAGACACTGCTCGTTGGGTTGGGGAGTGAGCTTGCAGACTGTGTCCAAGGCTACGGTTGCCAGGTGTCCAGTTTTCGACTGGAACCCCTGGTCGAAAAAGGGACCCTGGTGGCTCCAGTCAGCACTGCTGACCAGGCCGTTAAAAGTCCAGTTGGCGGTGCAGCAGGGCTGGCAGGCTCCCTACCTGGCTCTGCGCAGCTCCCTGGAAGCGCCTCCTAGGCTGAGGCGCAGCCAGGGCTATTCCGCGCGCTGCCCCCATTCCAAGTGCCGGATCTGCAGCTCCCATTGGCCAGGAACCATGGCCAATGAGAGCTGGGGGGGTGGCGCCTGCGGGCAGAGGCAGTGCACACTGCACAGAGCTGCCTGGCCACACCTACGCCTCGGAGCTGAGGGACATGTCATGCTTCTGGGAGCCACCTGAGGTAAGTGCTGTCTGGAGCCCACACCCCAAATCCCCTTCCACACGCTGCACCCCAACCTCCTGCCCTAGCTGTGAGCCCCCTCCAGCACCCAAACTCCCTCCCAGAGCCCACACCCCACCCCCTGCCCGAGCTCCCTCCTGCACCCAAACTCCTTCACAGAGCGCACCTCAACCCCCTGCCCCAGCCTGGTGAAAATGAGCGAGTGATTCTGGGGGAGAGTGAGCGACAAAGGGAAGGGGGGGATGGAGTGAGTAGGGAGCGGGGTCTTGGGGCAGGGGTGGAGCCTCAGGGAAGGGGGTGGGGAAAGAGTGTTTTGTGTGATTAGAAAGTTGGCAACTCCAACTCCAAGGGGATGTCTGGGATTGGCAAAGGATGGCTCTAGGGTGTGTCCCCTCCCATCCTGGCCTGTTTTGTGTGTGTGGGTGTGTGTGTATGAGAGAGAGAGAGATATCTGGGTATATTTCACATTGGATTATCTCACACACTGAAGGGGAGGGTCACTTGCTACTTAGCGTTTGCCAGAAGTGTGATTGGTTTTGTTTTAATTCTCATGGCTTTGAGCCTATTTTATTTTATTTTTTTCTGCCTCATGATTTGGAGCTGGCAACCTCCATTTAAAATCCTCCTTTAAAAAAACACCAATTCTTGGAAGCTTGTTAGGGATGAGCCAACAAAATATGTGACATACAAAGAACCCAGCTCACAAAGGAAACCGCGTAGCATAGAGATTTCACCTGTCCCAGGTGACTTAGGACAGTTCTGGGCTTGGGCTGCAATATCTGCCCATCTTAGACTGCAAACCCATGGGAGCATGTGGTGAGCCACTCCAGGCTTCCCAATATGTTTTTTACATAGCCAAGCACAGCATCCATACTATTCTGTCCTATTCCTGTCTGTATTGGTTCTTATACTGCTGTCATGACCAGAGTCTAGCACCTTCCAGTTGAGTATTAGAACCCAGAGTTTTACAGGTATTAACGCATTGTGCTCAGCATTCCAATGCCTATATGATTTAGGAGCCCAAGTCTTATTTTTAAAAGGGATTTAGTCACGTAATAGCCTAAATTCCATTCCTATGTGCCTAAATCACTTTTTTAAAATATGCTCAGCAACACCTACATACCTTTAAAAATCTGGGCCTAAGTGATGTGGCCCACACCTGTCAAATGTGGTTTGTTCCTCATCCTCTCTCCGGGGGCGAGTAATCTGCAAGTAAAAACAATAAGAGGCAATAACACAGGAGCAAACGTATGTTCTGAATCCCTTCGGGAAGAGATTCTGGGGTCCAGAACTGAACAGCTCTCGTATGGAGGCCTGCAGGTGGGAGAGAAGCACCAGTGTGGGCATGTGAGAGGAGAGTCCGGCAGTGGGGAATTGGGGAATGAGATCATTACAAAGTAGGGCCGGGGTCCCCAGCAGTGGTGATGTGGGGTGCCGGAGCCGGCACTAACAGGGAAATAATGCAGTGTGACTTGTATGCAGTAATAGCTGGTGCTGTGGTAGGCATGCAAGGGGAAAAGTGGCAGGATGGGAATGGCTGGAAAAGATGGAGGGGTGGTGAGACAGCTGGGTCTGGTAGTTAAGGGCCAAATGTTGCTGTCTCTGTCTCGCTCCCTGCATGCTACTTTCAAAGGCAGCGAGTGGTGTTTCAGTGTCTGATGCCTGGGCGAGAGAGATTGGGGGTGGGGGCGCTCTTGGAAGATAAGGGCCTTGAATGTCCCAATTCAGCCATTCTTATCACACGCTCCTCCCCCGCAGCGCAACAGACTGACCATCCTCTTCTCCCACAGCCCTCTGGGTGCCTCTTCCATGCTGTTCCCGCTGTGTGAATGTTCTCCCCAAACTGGTCTGTGAGGCCACAGCCTTCCAATCCCGCCACAAGGCCCCCCCATTCTGTGACATCTGGGGTACTGGCCCACTAAAACATTCATCTCTTGCTTATGACTTTAAAAGCCTTTGCTCCCCCGTCCACTGCCCTCGCCTTTGCAGAATAGCCCATCCGTCTTGGTGCTGCCGCTCTGTTTCTCCATCCGCCTGCTCAGCTGCTACCAGAGCTGATCTTCAGGGCAGGGATCCTGTCTCTGCTCTGTGAGCGGCCACTGCTGTAATTAACAACCCCCTGTCCGAACCTTTCCTACTGGCAAACTAGCAAGTTAGCAGAGGCTGTTGGAAATTACTCACTTCCTAATGGGCCGAACACCATCCCCAGCCACACGTGGAGGGGAAGGGACTGACTCCGAGCCACAGCTGCATGGCTATTGCCTTGAGGTGTGCACTGTGCCTGGGAGCCTGGCTTTGCTCTGCAACTTGGCGTTCCGTATCAATAGCCCAGCACCGTGAATGTGCATCAAGACTTCTCACTCTCGCGAGTGGCAACCAGCTTGGCACGGGAGCTGAAGCCTGGTGTCATGTCTGCCAGATCCCCAGTGACAGCCCTGCCTGTTGCTTCTTCCACCTTCCCGGGTGCCTTGGGATGGGGTTGGCAAAGGAGTTAATGGAGGTAGACACCTGGTTCCCACTGAATTTCAATGGGACTTGGGCATCTAACTCGCTTGGACCATGTCTTGGGCCTGAGCAGTCTGTAAAAACTGCCCCAGTAGGAGGAAAGCTACAGGGCTGACTGGGCAGCAAATGCAGAACATGAGCAAACGGGAAGGGACACAGGGACTTTACTTCCTTAGCCCAGGCTGCCGGTGAAAACTAGCAGCAGGGCTGAGATTAGACCTTAGAAATCCTGGATCCCACTCCTTTGCTCAGGCCTCCAGACCCTGCTGCCTTTGCATATGTGTCCCCCTCTCAACACACTGCTTCCCAAAGGTGGTACACAGATGCCTCACAATAGTGATTATTTTAAATCTTTATAACAATTACCATTTGCAGCTTGAAAAACAAAAGATTTTACCCTTATTTATAGAAACAAATGGTCTCTCCAAGAAGAGCTACATGGCGTTTGTCAGTGAATATGGTATGCACCCAATCTATCAAGGGTATCTACTATCTACCGATATGGTTCAGAATTGTGTGTTTCTATCTACGTATCCACCTTGTGTGTGCGCGCGAGGGAGAGGGTCTGGCATGACAGAGAAATCAACGGTAGGAGAATATGGTAAACTTCAGAGAAAGAAAAGAGGAATTCCTGTAGCTCTAAATCCATCATGTGTATTCTGTTGTTCCTCTGATGATGTATGTGTTTATCTCGCTATCCCTGTTGGGTTATCTACACAGTTTTGTTTAGATAATGCAGTCAAAGACAGGACGTTCTTCAAAAGAGCACAAGAAGAGGGCTTCTGCTAAACAAAGATACATTGTGCACATCTAAACTTCTGTCATTTCGGAGATAGCTATGACTAATCCGGTCGCTATGACTAATCCGGTTCCCATTTTATCTTTAAAATTTATTATTAATTTAAATATGCTAAACTGATTGTTCACATCATAGTCTAAATGATAGAAAATTCTCCAGTGGGAAATCTGCAGGACTGTAGGAAAGTTCTGTTTATATTATAATTAGGGCCCTACGAAATTCACGGTCCATTTAGGTCAATTTCACGGTCATAGGATTTTTAAAATAGTAAACTTCATGATTTCAGCTATTTAAATCTGAAATTTCAGGGTGTTGTAATTTTAGGGGTCCTGACCCAAAAAGGTGTTGTGAAGGGGTCGCAAGGTTATTGATGGGGGGGTTTACAGTACTGCAACCCTGACTTCTGCACTGCTGCTGGTGGCGGCGCTGCCTTCAGAGCTGGGCAGCTGTAGAGCAGTGGCTGCTGGCTGGGAGCCCAGCTCTGAAGGCAGCGCCGTCGCCAGCAGCAGTGTAGAAGTAAGGATGGCCTGGTATGGTATTGCCACCCTTACTTCTGCGCTGCTGCCTGCAGAACTGGGCCCTCAGTCAGCGGCTACCGCTTTCCTGCTGCCCAGGTCTGAAGGCAGCAGTGCAGAAGTAAGGGTGGCATGGTATGGTATTGCCACCCTTACTTCTGTGCTGCTGCTGGCAGGGTGTGCTGCCTTCAGAGTTGGCCTCCAGCCACCAGCCAGCCACCACTCTCCCGCTTCCACTGAAGGCAGTGCAGAAGTAAGGGCTGCAATATCCAGGGCCGGCTCCAGCTTTTTTGCTTCCCCAAGCGGTGACGAAAAAATAAAAGATAAGGCCACGATCGGCGGCACTTCGGCGGCAGCTCTACCGCGCCACTTCGTTCTTCGGCGGCTGGTCCTTCCCTCCGAGAGAGGGCCGGCTCCAGCTTTTTTGCCGCCCCCTTCTATTGGCCGCCCCAAGCACCTGCTTCCTGCGCTGGTGCTTGGAGTCGGCCCTGGCAATATCACGACCCCCCTAAAATAACCTTGTGACCCCCTTGTAGCTCCCATTTGGGTCAGGACCCCCAGTTTGAGAAACGCTGGTCTCCCCCATGAAATCTGGTCTTTTGTGTGCTTTTACCCTATACTATACAGATTTCACGGTGGGAGACCAGATTTCATGGTCCGTGGCGAGTTTTTCATGGCCATGAATTTGGTAGGGCCATAATTATAATGCAGAACATGTATAATTAAAAGGAACAGTTTAACTGGCAATATTAAATAAAATATCTTTACTTCAGCAAAGACATTTTAAGTTTAAAAAAAACCTGCAGAAATTTTGAACCTGGTCCAGTTTTTGACTGGCTTTCACGAGCCACTGGTAGTGAGTGACATTCACTCCCAGAAATCCAGTTTGTCCTGTGTGCCTCCAGAAATATTGAGGCTCTATTAGAAAATTGCTGTTTTTAGGCAGGAAGTTACATTTATAGATGTGACATTTATTGCTTTATAAAGGAAGCTGAAAGTAATAATTTATACCATCTCAGGTAAGGATCCCTGCATGATGTAGCCAATTGACATTTACAGCTCTATTTCTGTATTAAGATACAAGGCCCTCATATGCCATTTTGCTTTTATCCATTTTCTAACACCCCGCTCATTTTGTGAGCGCTCCATCCGCATACATTGTGTCCTGTGCTGCGGGTTCCTCTGCACGGAGAATATTAAGGGGACTGCGCTAGTCTTAGGATAAAAGGTGATTGTGCTTGTATGGAAAGAGGATAGAAGAAGTGGTTTGACTTTGCTTGTCAGGGAGTATCAAACTATTGCTTAGGACACAAGTGCAGTTGGTGAGACAAGCCCAAGGCTGGCAAAGCCCCTTTAGCTATTATTGGATTTTTGGCAATATTAGATTGATAGGAATGTTCTTTATCATGGTTAAGTTGAAGGCTGTGCGATTTCCCTTGGTGCCAGAGGGCTGAGGGTATCATGCGATCTGTACTAAGCATTAAAACACTCCTGAACTCTTCCTTTCTCTCCTGCCCTGCCTCATCCTTGAAACTTTGTAGCACATTCTCCAGTCTGGCTGAATCGCTGGTTTCTGTCAGCGGCTGTTTTACAGGCATTTGTGCTCAGGGTGCTTGGGGACGGAAAACATTCCATGAACAGTTACTGTAATAATGGAACACTTGAGCAGGAATATTTTTATTGTTACATTTATTATATTATACGTGTTCTGTGAAGAAGAGCCCTTTGCTCCTGCATGCATGTCATCCAAGCCAGAAGAGAGGGGAGCTGTGGAACTGACTTGGTTTAAATTTCATCTGCAGTTTAGCTGTTAAAAAGCAAACCTCTACTGGTGTCCACACCAAGAGTAGCAGCTAATCTCAGTATTGGCAAAGAATTCCCATGTGACTGTGTGTGATCGCTCGGGGGAGTGTGTGGTAACTCAGAGCTGACAGTGCAGAGAGGATTTCCTGTATAGGGTGCTGAATATTTGAAAGGCTTCTACCATTCAACAATTTAAATGCTACTTAGAACCTTGCAATACTTTTGCAAATTTAAAAATATCCCATTTAAAAATATATACTGCCAAGAAACTCCTGTTCCCCAAATACAATATCCAGCGTACCCTGGTGTCAGGAGCTCGGGCACTTTGCCTGAGGAACGGACCAGCTTTAGATACTGCAGGTCAACTCCTACAATCAGTCGTTTAGCAAAACACGTTTAGTGACTGCAGAATTTGCCTCTCTCAGATAACGGGTGACTCCATCTTACAACACTGAGCCTGAGAGCGCTTGTTCCTAGGGCTGTCTCCCATACCTGAGGCTCAAGTGCCGTGCTGCATCCAGCAGGCGTTCACAGCGGCATTGGAAGTGCTGAGACCCAGCCTTGCTCGAGAGGAGAGAGGGATGGCAGCCTTGTTGAAGGGAGTGAGAAAGGTGACTTCGGTGTCTCTGTGCACTATAAAACTGCTTCCCATCTAAGTGAGTGCTGCTTTCTGAAGACTGCAGCTCTTGTTAGTATTTCTGCAGTAGAGATTTTAATGTGCAAAGCTGAATTTTAAGTCCCCTCAATTGACTATTAAAATACAGGATTGCACAATAAAATCACTGTTGCACCGCTGCAGGAATACTGCCAAAGAGGCAACGATACATTCCCTTCAGCTCAGTGGAGTCTTTTTGTCTTTATCCTTCCTCAGCTCAGCAAATCTTCTTGCTTTCTTGCACTAGGGTCAATACATATCATGGTGGTTTCAGGAGCTTCCAGGGATCAGTTTTAAAAATCAAGTTTTCCCTAGGAGGAAAGCAGTACAGTTAGGCTGATGTCACAGTCCTTGTTTTGACTCGCTGCTTGATTTCTGCAAAGTCATGGGGGTGATGAGAAACAGGAAGACCCAAAGAGAGCGTGTGATGGTGCATTAATGTATTCCAAGTGATCAATGACTGCACCGTCCTGAGCCATTGATCGCTCCTGTGTCCATCCATACGCCTGCAGTGCACTGTTGCACTCCAATGACCCCAGTCCTGCCTGGTGGCTGCTGCCAGCTCAGGATGAAACAGGCAAGAACTGAAAAGAGAATTTTAAGTTGAAAAAGTGACACAAAGGGAAAGGGTGAAACATCTGGGAAGCCATGAAAAGTCCTGAAAAAGAACTTGAGGGACTGATACAGCCATGTGTGCAGGGTCTGCTTGGGGAGGGAGCAGGGCAGGGTAGTCGGTGGATGTGCTTATTCAGAGTGAAGTACCTCTTCTAATTTGTGATGTGCCAGTGCAGAAGCCAAATAAATTTTAAACAGTTTTGCAAGGCCATTAATTTGTCTTGAAGCAATGATGGCTCTTGCAGCCTATTAGCCAGCTCCTGAGAGGATAATAGAACTGGTTTTGCCAACTAGCTCCATAAAAGAAACTGCTTTGCATTCCAAAGCCAGAAGGTATTTGAACCTTGCATTGTTTGAGCCCAGGCAAGTTCCTTTGACATCTATCCACTTCTCTGTCTTGTTTAAAGTACTACAGCCCTCTCTCACTGACTGCTGGGGAGGCACTCAGCTGAGCAATGCAGGGCCCAGGCAGCCAAAACAAATGCTGTATTAGAAGTGTGTTGCAACAACTGTGCAATTGGAGAACTACTAACTGTGGTATGTAACACATCGCTGGAACAAGCCTGTGGACCAGATGAATGGAAGGTAGCTAATGTAAAAGGACTCCAGAGGTAATCCTGGAGTTATAGGCTGGCGACTCTAACTTCAGTACTGGACAAACTAGTAGAAACTATAGTAAAGAATGGAATTATCAGACACGTAGATGAGCACGATGTGTTGAGGAAGAGTTAACGTGGCCTTTGAAAAGGGAAATCATGCCTCGCTAATCTATTAGAATTCTTTAAGAGTGTCAACAAGCATGTGCATAAGGGTGATCCAGTGGATATAGTGTATGTGGATTTTCAGAAAGCCTTTGACAAGGTCCCTCACCAAAGGCTCTTAATGAAACTACGTAGTCATGGGATAAGAGAGAAGATCCTCTCACAGATCAGTGACTGGTTAAAAGATTGGAAACAAAGGGTAGGAAGAAAGATCTTGGAATCAGCGCAATGCTCAGCAGTTATCAAAAAGGCTAACAGAATGTTAGAAACTATTAGGAAAGGGATAAATAATAAATCATAAAATAATATAATGCCACTATATATAAAATCCATGGTGTCCCCACACCTTGAATACTGTGTCCAGTTCTGATCACCCAATCTTGAAAAGGATATAGTGGGACTGGAAAAAAGTTCAGAGAATGGCAATAAAGGTGATTAAAGGTATGGAATGGTTTCCATCTGAGGAGAGACTAAAATAATTAAGGTTGTTCAGTTTAGAGAAGAAATGATGGAGGATATGATAGAGGTCTATAAAATCATGACTATTGTGGAAAAAGTGAACAGAGTATTATTTACCCTTTCCCACAATACAAAAACCAGGGATCTCCTGGTGAAATTAATTGACAGCAGGTTTAATACAATCATGAAGTAGTACTTCCTCACACAATTAACCTGTGGAACTCATTGCCAGGGGATGTTGTGAAAGCCAAAAGTATAACTGAGTTTAAAAAAGAACTAATTGAGTTCATGGAGGATTCATCTGTCGATGGCTATTAGCCAAGATGGTCAAGAACACAACCCCATTCTCTGGGGAACCCTAAACCTCTGACTGCCAGAAATTGGGAGGGGAAGATGGGGGTGGATCACTCTGACTGCTCTGTTCTATACACTTCTCCCTGAAGTGCTGGTACTAGCCAAGGTTGAAGATCGGATACTGGGCAAGATGGACCATTGGTTTGACCCAGTCTGGTTGCTGTTATTTTTGTTCTGACTAGTCAACTGGGGCATTTCAGAGCTCACTGTGGGGGGGTGCTGTATACGCCAGTTGTGGGAAATGGTTCTGCTTCTCACCAGAGATCAGACTTGCCAAGTCAGAGCCCTTGTTCCCCAGCTCCCAGACACTTGGTCTGTTTTCATTCCCTCTTATGAACAACTGACAGGCTTCAGCAACTTCGCGAGCTTCTGGGTGAAATCCTAGACCTGCTGAAGTCACTGGCGGAAGTTCCTTTGACTGAAATGGAGCCAGGATTTCATTCTGTCCTTAGAAATAGACCCTGGAAAAGCACCTAGAAAATCTGATCAAGATATCCTAAAAACAGAGGGATCTGGGAAAGCCTGACCTGCGGGCGCACTCAGTCTCATTATTTTTTCTAACCAGCAGGGGGAGAGATGGTGGGTGCTTGGATATGGGCTGAACACCCAGAATCAAGCAACAGTGTATCACACTGACTCTTCCAGCACCTGGAAAGCCGGCATCTCCACGTACGGTGCTGTCCATCCTACTCAGAAACCCACGGCAGTGGCACAAACGGTGCAATCCTGCACTAGGCAACACATGCTTTTAGGTGATGGTAAACTGGCGTGTCTTAGGGCTGATTTACTTTAGAAAACTTTAACCTGTTCAACTTTAACCTGTTCAACTAAACTGCTTTAGTTAAACAGGTGCAAACTCCCAAAGTATATGCACTTAAACCAGTTGGACCCTGCTTATATCAGGCAATCTTAATGTAAATCCAAATTAACCTAAATCAATGTAAGTGAGGGTTAAATCAGCTAAATGCATGTACATTAGGGATTTGCACCAGTTTAGTTAGATCAATTGTGTGAAACCAGTGCAACTTTTCCAGCGTAGACAAGCCCTTGCAGAGAGTGCTATCAAAAATTAGTTCTATTTAGCCAACCCTAAATAATATTGAGTGCGGATTTCCTGCTATTGCTGCTGCTGTAGGGTGGTGGAAGTCCTAGGCAAAAGGACTATCAAGACCCGCTGCTATGCTGATACTTTTTTAACCTTTTGGGGACAGGAGTTATTTTCCTGTGGAAAGAACAGGAGTACTTGTGGCACCTTAGGTGCCACAAGTACTCCTGTTCTTTTTGCGGATACAGACTAACACGGCTGCTACTCTGAAAATTTTCCTGTGGGAAGCTCATGGCTATGAATGACTGTGTTGGGGACTGGTAGTGTGAAGGGATTGATAAGACTCTGTAACTCCTAGGTAACAGAAGTATCCTGTCTGTGGAAATTGCGGAGGGACAAATGCTGTTTTTCATTGACAGTAATGCTGGTGCACATATCGTATGCAGGTTGTTGCATAATTCACTGCTGCCGTCTGCAGCTTACAGTAATTCACACATGGCCCTTTTCAAAACATATAATTTTAATAAGAATGCATGTACTTAAAAATTCAATTGTTGGGGTTGTTTATCCTCTGATTTTCGTGTCTCTAGTTGTGTGTCCTTGTCAGCAGGGACAGCTGGCTACTTGTGGGCCCAGAGAAATGATTGGAGGAATCTCAGTAACAGGATTGGATAAAACACCATTACGTACTTTTTTGTTGTGCTCTGTTTTGCATGGTTACCACCATTGTTCAGAGTTGTGGATGACTTTAAACAACTGCACTCTGACTATGTTTAGATGCTGATACTTTTTGATCTGCATGTTCTGAAAGGATATTCTTCTTTTCTTTCCTAGGTGAGAGCTCTTCATAAGCTACTGTATTGTCAAAGCCAAGGAGAGGCAAACAATCTTAGAAACATTGAAACAATATAATCTGATTTGTTTTGTTTAATTTATTCATTTTTTCAATCATTAGACTCTACAAAACTTGCATATGAACTGAAAAGTGCTCCTTTCCTGTCAGCATCCATCTCCCCTTGCAGCACGGCGTTGTGCACTAGACTGTGGTAACTGCTGAACAAACGTTATGTTTTAGCTTCTTTTAAGTAAACCAGACAATACTTTTTTACATTTGTCAGACAGAAATTCAGATCCCACCAGTGAAGGCTCTGAGACAGGCTATAAACGCTCACTTACCATCCAGAAGGGAGATGAGGAGAAGTCCATTCATATGGGATAGGCGCTCTGATACTAGGGTGACGAGTGCAAGGGAGATGCCTGAAAATTTTAAATAATAATAATACAAAAATTGGACAAGTCTGGGGGAGGAAGATGAGGTGTCTGCACCTGAGAAAGAAAGGCGTTTGTTTTTTGTCTATGAAACAACATGCTTGTATTACTGTTCCCTCACTCCCATTTTTTTCCCTTCACCCACCTGCTCTATCTTTTCTTCAGCTAAGACTGTAAGGTCTTGAGGCAGAGATGCCCTTTTACTATAGTCTGCACAGTGCCTGGCACAGCAGGGCCCTGTGATGATTTTGGAGCTCTGTCTGTACAACTCGTGAATTCTGGTTGATGATGTGAGATTGTATCATGAAATTGCTGTATAATGGAAAGCCTCTGAATGTGTATCTACCATGAGTTACTTCCTCTTCTGTCTGGAGAGAGTGGGTGAAAGGAGAGCAGTGGAAAGCGATCAAAACACCCAGCAAAGAAAGCCAAGCGTTGGTTGGGGATATATAAAAAGACTCAACATCACACAGGGGAACTTGGGGCACAAACACAGGAAGTGTGGGTAGGAAGAAGGAAGGGGTCAGACTAGTCAAGGACGGAAATGGGAAAGTGGGGAAGAGACTGAGGGAGAAGCAAGTCACCATGTAGGAGATGCAGGAGGCTGGCGATCCTGCCTCCCTTGCTGAAAACAGACGGTCACCTGGGATCCAGAGGTTTGGGTCCACTCCCAACAGTCTGGTGGGCAGCGGGGGTGGGGAGGGAGGGAGGCACACGAACTGACTGAATCTGTGACAGGCCTCCACTTTGCTGGGGCCCCGGAGCCCCCCTGTGATGCAGTAATAGCAACTTTCCCCTAGGCAGGCTTTCCTCTTTGCCCTGGCGTTGGAGCAGGTGGGGGGACAGGCTGTTGGAAAAGGGAGGTTTCTCTCTTCTTGGGAGATACCAGAGGGGCTTTATTTTTTGTAAAATATTACAATTTTAAAATGACTAATATGTACCTTTCTAGTAACTGGGGAATAGCTGCAGGTGTGATTCTGTCCCATAACAATGGGGTCTTGGTGGTGGTGTACTGAGTCATTCCCGAATACCAAGGGAACATTCTATTATGTCCCAATATTACAGCCGTAGAACAGAAACAACCTATAATGAGCTTCACTACAACTGACAAAGTACAACAACTAATACATACATGTAAAGACAGTAAACAGACAAGCAAAATTAACTTCCACTCAAAGACAGACACACGGGTCAATATCTTGTCACAGCGAATTACACATTCCTCCTGTTGTACTACTTCTGAATGTGCCCTGCCCCAGGGTAGTATGTTTGATAGGTGAGGAGATGGTTAGCAGCAAGCAATTCTTATTAGTCAGCATCAAAGAATCTATTTGTGAAATGTAGGTGTATTGTGGTTTTAATGTAATTCCAAAATGGCTGCCCTTGGGAAGGTTCCCATGGGAAATGTACCAGCAGGTTGCAATTGGGGAAATATTTCCAGCAGTTCAATAATGGAAAGTCATCATGCAAAGTCGAGACTAAAGATTTTCTGCAACTCCTGAGCACAGGGGAGACCTGGTAGAGGGGAGGGGTGTTTATCACTGTCCCGTAGTTTGCCCTGGTAAAATGTAGCTCTTCTGGATTTCTCCTCTGAGCTCCAGCCCAATTGGATATGAATATTAATTTGAGGTTCAGAACAACCAGTGCCTGTAGGTGTGTATGGTGTATGTGCATCATGCTTGAACTGTGCTTACTGGACTGGAGCTACAAGGGGGAATTGCTGAATGTACATAGCCACTAGAGAATAGAATCGCTTAGAAACCACAGCACCTAAGGAGCCATGAAACATTCCATTGAGATGACAGGTTTTAGCTGGAGGTGGGAAGGAGCCCAGATAAAACTGTAATGAAACAATTAGGATTGAAAGTTCTGCTTGAATGAAGGTCTTTGGAAAGTCTGTGAAAGAGGAGGGAGGCCCTGCTGTGGATTCGAGGCTTCTGTAGAAGAGTGGGTAGCCACAGTGAGATAAGGCTGGTTAACCTCTGGAACAGGCTTCCAAGGGAGGTTGTAGAATCCCCATCACCAGAGGTTTTTTGGACAAACACCTGTTGGGGATGGTCTAGGTTTACTTGGTCCTGCCACAGTGCAGGGGGCTGGTCTTCATGACTTCTTGAGGCCACTTCCAGCCCTACATTTCCATCATTCCTTGATAAAAACGACATTTCCAGGGGCTCAGACCCAGCGGACCTTTCAGCAGGCATCCATACATGTGGTCCAGGTTTGATTGTTTTTTGCATCCACAAAAGACATTGGGGGTACAAGTGGAAGAAACTGGATCTCTAATAACTTTGTCAGTCGCAGCCAAATTGAAACACTCTGCTCTGTGCCACATCGCAGGCATGGATTGCCTCCCCACCTCCCCAGAAATGGAGGCTGCTCCCTGTGAAAACTGACCCCAAAGACCAGAGTCTGCGCAGTGTGTCTGATTTGCTGTAATTGAAAGCTGTTGCAATAGTGATTTGGCTGTTTCCTCTTCCAGAGATACTCTGTCAAGATGCCACATTATTTTATCTCAATGGCTAGTATAAAAAAAACCCAAAGCACCCAGGTCCCTCTACTCTTGAGAGAAAACAACATCTGAGATTTTAAACAGAGCAAATTCATATCGGTGCGGTTTGGTGTTGCTTTGGAAATGCGTCAGTGGCTTTGCTGCTAGTGGAAGGTGCTAGGCTGATGAGCGCTTCCTTTCAGCTCCACGACAGGCAGAGCGTAGGCAGCACAAGTGCAAGCGTGCTTGCCCTGCCTGGCCTATGTGCCTGAATGCTGACCTGGAGGGGTAGTTGCTCCAGGGACAGCCTGTTCAGTTTCTGTGATCCATTCAGCTCTTGGCTAATTCTCAGATTGTCAACAGGAGCCAGTGATGATGGCCGCTTTGTGCTGTGTACACAAGTCCAATAGGAACTGGACTGAGATCCACCAACTGATTTCACATTGGCCTTGCAGCCGTCAGATAGGAACAACTTGTGCGTGCTACTCTCCGAGCTGCATTAGCTCTGGTGAGCCGCGGGCCAAGTGCTCTGTTCCCTTGGGGCAGCCACTCTCCCATAACCCATTCTTCTAAAAGACACAGTATGGGTCACACAGGCTGTGCAGTTATCCCCTGAATGGGCCTGTATCCCCTTCACCAGGGCTGAAATCTACCCCGTACAGAGGGATGGGGAGGGTTGAGCAGTGCCTCGTGTTCCATCTATGCAGGCCTAGAGTTTGGGAAGGAAATGTCATTCCCCCAAATCAGATATTTCAGGGGGCAAATGTAATTAGTAGCCACAGCCCCTGGCAGGGGGCTGAAGTTTCCCATTGTCATGCTGCGACTTTACTGTACTAACAGGCAGAACTTCTGATCAATGCACTTGTTCTAGACAATTGTTTGATTCATTATTTGTTAGCACCATCTTCGGCTGTGTCATATTTACTTTTTTGTTTACTGTTTGCTGTTCACAGTAATTACAGTATAGTTGAGATGAAAACATGACTAAATTATGACAGTGCTTGTGTAACAATCTCTTAGAACTGACTGGGAAGGCAACAGCTGCACAATTAGGCCATAAATTCTCTTAAATGAACTTGTCTGTGGAAATGGTACCTGTGTGGCCGTGTTTTGTAAGAGATAACTAGACTTAATGGGCTTGGTGAAGGAGCACCAAGAATAGCCTCATAAAAAAGAAACTTTGTTCTTTGTCATAAACCACTTGTTCTCTTATAAAAACAAAGGGCTCAGTGTTGGGCCATTAACTTTCTCGCTTTTGTTGTGGGACAACTGGCACCAGAGCATCCATTTGACAAGCATCAGGGATCCTTTCCCACTTCACTGTAATCTTCTCTTTGAGGGAAGCCAAACTCTAATCACAAAGTCACTATCGATACAGAGGGAGATATAGATATATAGATATAAAGTGGATTTATGCTGATGCAAACTCTGAAGTGGGCAATGGTTTAGTTTAATCGCCAGAAGCTAAGGTGAAAGGGAAAGTGATAAAGCTCTAGAAATGTGAGTTTTAAATGCTTCATATTTATTTTTAATTAAAAAGAGCAGTTTATAGTTAATTGGTTATGCTACATTTTAAACTCTGATTAGATTTTAAAAGCAATATTTCATGACTAAATTAAATGACGGTAATTTGAAGTTTTCATAAAATTGTTAAAAACTGATACAAATGCTTTGAGAAGCTCTACTAAAGTCCTGCAGCAAGCTACTCACAGGCGTAAGAGTGCACAGGATTGGGCCCATAATGGCTGGTGATTGAATTTTTTTAGAAATCCATTTATCTGCATTTTCATGCTGTAAAGAGGTAAAGTTAGTGCTAGGGCCTCATTACCATTTGCATAGAGTTCTTGTTCACAAAACAGCTTAAAAGAAGATAGAAGTTTTCCAATAGGAAGACAACATTTCATTCTGGGCAGCCTCCTGACAACAGTCTAAACAAAAGCAATTTTAACAGTAATGCCAGCATCGTTTACACTTTGTGGAGTAAAGAAATCAAACACCTGGTGCTAGTTTAAGAAAAAAAAACTGACAGTGTTTTTCTGTCAGAAAATGTTGATTTGTCACAATGTCTATTTTGACCAAATTCCATTTTGAAAAAAAATATTTTGACCTCACGAGAACAAAACATTTAGATTTTTAATTTCAAAATTTATTTTATTTTATATGCTATTATAAGTTACAATAGCAAATAAAATAACTTCTATATGCTTTTTCTGTATAGAAGGCCAGACACTGATTCCCCTCTTCCTCACGTCTGGCAGTGCCTTGCACCACCCAGAGTTTTGCTGAATCAAATAGTGCCACTAAGCATGGGGGAGGGGATCAGAATCTGGTAGCAGATTGGGGCCTGGCAGATCAGTCTGAAGCCAAAAAGTGGCAGAGTTCCTCAGACTACCTGTGTCACCTTGGGCAAGTGATTTAACCTCAGTCCCTTAGTATTAAAACTGGGAGATGATAGTTGTGAGGTCAGTATAATATGAGGCTAAAATGACTTTGGTAAAGCATGTAGGACAAGAAGTCATCAGCTTAATCTGCAGCTAGGGAGATTTAGGTTAGATATTAGGAGAAAAATTTTTAATGATAAGGGTAGAGAAGTACTGGAACAGGCTCCAAGGGAGGTTGTGGAATCCCCGTCATTGGAGGTTTTTAAGACCAGGTTGGACAAACACCTGTCAGGGATTGTCTGGGTTTACTCGCTCCTACCACAGCGCAGATGGCTGGTCTTGATGACTTCTCGAGGGCCCTTCCAGCCCGGCCTTTCTATAATTCTGTGTTGGACTTGGATGGAAGGCAAAGTAGCTTTATTATAACACAGGATTCTAGGTGCCATCTCGCAATCATATAGAGGCTGTGGCTGCACTAGAGAGCTTTGCTGATGTGAACTCCGTAGTATAGCTGCTCTAAGCTGAAGGGAGAGAGCTCTTGCGTTGACTTCATTAATCCACCCCAAACAAGCAGCGGTAGCTATGGTAGTGGGAGAAGCTCTCCTGCTGATGGAGCGCTGTCCGCACCAGCACTTAGGTCAGTGTAACGTACGTCACTTGGGCGGGGGGGTGTTTTTTCTCACACCCTGGAGGAGCATAAGTTATACTGACATATGTGGTAGTGTAGACATAGCCAGAAAAGAGCAAGTGATCTCCTTGCATATGCAACCCCAAAGCACACTGTGCTCCTCTGCTGTCATATTGGCTTTGACTTTGTAAGGTTTGTTATTAATAGGACTCGGGCACTTCCTCAGGAAATAAGTGATGCTGTAAATATTGGGACTGTTCACATGGAGAAAAATACCGCCCCTGAAATCAGCCCTGCTGTCTGCTCTTGAAGAGGCGAAGTTCTGTGCATATCCCAATATATTGTTCCAGACTTCCCCTCAGAGCAACCTGATTGTGGACAGCATGCTAATTTATGTGAGCATAACTCAAAAAAAGTATACCTCTGTGTTTGGAGATAATCCACTTAGGTCATAATGAAATAGAAGGTGTGTGCGTAGAGATGCGATAATTCTTTCATGCAACACTTGCCACCTTTACCGCTCCCTCTCCCCCTCCAAAAAACTGAGTTACCAGCGAGACCATCTTATCCTTGCAGTTTGCAAAATAAAAGCAAAGTGCAAGGCTCCCACAATGCATGCATCTGTCTGCAGGGAGGCAGCCAATTAGATTTTCAATTTCAAAATATTCCCAAAAGTTTCAGTACCTGAAGGGCACAGAGTCCCATGGCACACAGGACACACATCTGGACATTCATCAGATTGCTCTTCCTTTGTACCTTTCTCCTGCTGCTCACAGTCTGCGCACTGACCTGTTTGCACCCCAGAATTATGAGTATTGCACAGGAATCTTAAACTGCTGTCCCATTATAGTGCATCTTTCACCCAGAAAATCTGTTAACTGCACTGTTCTCTATGAACTTCGGCAAAACTTTGGTCATTAGAAGTAGTGCAATAAGCTAACAACAAAATAGATTTCTTAAATGTCTCCTTGAAGCATGTTGGCTTGAAGCAACGCCTGGAACAAATTCAGACTGGAAATATAGTGTAAATTTTTAACCAGGTAATTAACCAGGGGAACAACTTACAAAGTGTCATGGTGGATTCTCCATCACTGACAATTTTTAAATCAAGATTGGATGTTTTGCTAAAAGCTCTGCTCTAGGGATTGTTTTGGGGAAGTTCTCTGGCCGTGCTATACAGGAGGTCAGATGAGTTGATCACAATGATTCCTTCTGGCCTTGGAATACATGATTCTGTGTTGTGCCCTAACAGGTTTTTTTCGGTGTTTTGCCAGTCAAAATGGAGGGGCCAGGTGGCCAAGTATAGTTTTTATTTGTGTTAATTAAACAACATTGCAACATTATTAACCCCTTAAAGATTTTGAATGTAGCATATTCTGTGTATGAGAGTTTTAAAATAATTATAGTAAAATTAAGCAGTTATTAGTATTCACAAAAAATGCTTGTGGCAGGCTTAGCACAAGTAATGAGAAGCCACCTGCAGTTCAAAGCAGTACTTGATAATGCTGTAATTAGATTTGAGATGCAAAAAAGCTCATTAAAATTAAATAACATATTTGTCACTGTTTTAAGAGGTACAGATTGCCTAGAACCATGCTGGTCTCTTGACCTTGAATATTTTGACATCGTCCTGGCTGTCAAGAATTCAAAAATAACATCAGCAATTCTTTAGAGTTCTGAAAGTGTGTTAATTCTTTTTAAACTACAAGATGAACAAACTGATGTTTACTTGATCTTCTATCTGAATGTTTATACTATACCTGAGATTCATTCTGATTGTCTGATAATGGACATTTTGTAGGATTTATTCCCAAACAAGGCTGGTTTTGCAGCTAGATTTGATGCAGAGCAGCTGCTTCAGATCTTATTGGAGAATGGGTTACATGATATAACATGCAGGTTGTGAATGTTGCTGGTATTTTGCTCTTATAGGTGCATTTCAGCCCCAGGCAGGTGGTGCGCACGAGGCCTGTGCATCACTGGAGTCCCACTTGAGCCCTATGGTTTGTAGCCTGTATGGCTACAAACCCCTGCGAATGTGTGGGCAGATGTTTTCAGTGAAGTTGTAATTTCACAGAAGTCAGGCAGTCACTGACTGAAGTGCCAGATGCGCATGCCGAAGACTGCCTTGCTCTGTAATGGTCCCAGTGATTTCGCTGGGACTGCTCGTGGGGTAACGTGCAACTTAACTAACATCAGGAAGAGTTGGTCACTCAGAGACCGAAACCTGCTGTTCCCTTCCTACAGCCTCATGCTGATGGCCCTAATCAGTAATGCCTGCCTGGACCATTAGCCGGATTGCTCTTCTCTGCTACAAAAGAGTATCTGGTGAGTATCACTGAGCATCGCCTGGTCCCTCCCCCTACAAGGTGCCAAAAGATGACTGAGTCCCATTCCTGCAGCTGGCTCTTGCACCAGGATTCTCAGGTTCCATCGGCACCAGTTTCCCAGGTGAGCAGAGTGGAGACTGCGTCTGTGGCTGGGAGTCCCTGTGACTGTCCTCGTCTCTGGAGCCACCCTGGCATGTTACAATTAGATGTCTATATCTGAAGGTTCCCATCGTTTCTGATATTTATCCCCCGGATGTTTCACCTGTGCTCTCAGGGCCTGAGACCTAAAACCTCACTGGGCCCTGGGACTCTAGTTCCCATCTGAGTACAGTGGCATAGCTTTGTGATGTGCCGTACAGGGGAATAAAGACCCAATATCTGCCCCACAGAGCTTACAGTCCGAGTGGGATAAGAACTGACATGATGCAGGGGAAGGTGACTTTGGGCAAGGCGGGAGAAGTTCACGCAACATGAAGTGACTTTTATTTGTATTGCACAGGGCGTTGGTCTGGGGCTAAGGGACAGTGAGGGAGAGGTGGGTAGAAGGTAGCTGTCGGAGGAGGGATGGGAATGAGCAGGAGGCTGCAGGGATTACATTTCAGGCTTAGGGGCCAGTCTGGGAGAAAAATTGCAAAGGGGCAAGAAGGGAAGTGGAGTCAGCAGAGTGCCTGGCCTGCGCGGAGGTGCAGCAGACCTGCTGAGGAGAGAGCAGGACCAGCGGTGTGCAGAGTCTTGAAGGTGAAGCCAAGGAGTGTGAATTTGACATGGAAGGAGATGCAGAGCCAGTGATAAGCATTGAGGGTCTAGAACTAATTATCTGAATGGATTCGCCACTGATTGAAATCCATACCATGACCACAGCGATATAAAAAGGACTGTGTGTGTGTGTGTGTTTGGTGTTTTGACTGTTCTAGCCTGTACAGAATCTCCTTACATTTGCCGTGAGTTCTGCCTAGTAAGTGCCTGTCGCCTGTGAGTACGGACCTAAAACTGAATAGAGGTTTGGGGAGAAATTGTTAGTCGGGAAGTGCAGATTTCAGGGCTGACAGGTTTTGCTGTCAGTGCTATCACTAAGTCAGCCTCACCCTTCTCTGCATACTCCGGGAACACTGAAGTCATTTCTTGTGTTACAAAATTAACTATGATCTATATTAAACTCAATTGGAAATGCATTTTCAGATGTGTAATGAAAGCAACAGATTTTAATTCACAACAACGGGTGTTCTAGCTCCTATTGAAACATCCCTGAAGGTGAGAGGGTTCAGAGCTGCCTTCATCTTGGGGTACAAGGTGAAAAAGTGAAAACAAGTGTAAGCAAGATGGAGCTGTTGGTTGGTTTGTGTTTGTCCTGGGAATGTGACCTTTTTCTACTCACATGATCAACCTGTAAGGTGCAAGAGCTCATTGCATAGCAACGGCAAAGCTAAGGTGGTGAAGATTTCTCCATGGAAGCAGCGGACACAAAGCGCAGAGAGAACCCATCTCTGAGGGGCATCTTGGTGCCATCCTGGGCTGGAGAGTAAAAGTGCAAACAGTCAGCTTAATTCCCACCTGTGTGCTCCCCGTGCTGTGTGACTGACCTTAAACTGGTAAAAGGGACATTAGGGATTGTTGACTGCCTGGGTTGGCTTCATGCCTTGTGAGAATCCTACTGCAAGGACGTAACCTCTGTAGTGTCCTCCGGGGTCACCGCATGCTGAAGCTCTATGAGGGAAATAAGGCTCCTCAGGACTTGGGAGCTGGACAGATTGGCATTTTTCTGGGTGGCAAAGAGAATTCTCACCATATAGAATTTCCCAGGATGTCTCACGTGCAAATTGTTTACATATCTTCCAGCTCATGGTTAGAAGCCTTGTGCCATCTCCTCTTCAGCTCAGAGCCCTTGGTGCCCTGTCAGTTACTCCAGCAAGTATGCTTATGGGCGTAGCCTGGCAGACAGAAGTGACTTGCAGAGGAAGTGGAGACAAATCTCTATTCTACATGGCATTCCGGCATCCGAAAAGGAAAGGCTGTGTCACTCAGCTAGGAAAAAGCCTTCCCAACCTATACATAGGTTCCTTTTTTGCTGGAGGAGAGCCTCCTGTTCATATCTGCTGGGCTGACGCTTTCTATGGCACAACGGATAGGTATGCTGGCCTGCCTCTATTCACGGGGTTTTGTCTCCTCCAGCTAGTTTGCACTCCAGTTGCTTTTGTTTTTCCTTTTATTTTTAGTGTTGAATCATCCAACATGGGGCAGCCCCGAATTTATCAACCTGGGTGACCCGTGGTACTGGCTGTGTGATGCTATTTAAGGAATGGAACTTACAGTTTAGGAGAAGCTTTGGTTGAAAAGCTTATTTGCAAGTTACAGATAAATGCTAACAGTTTGCATATTGGGGCTGAACTTCTAGCCGTCTGGGATCCTGCAGGCGCCTGTGCAGAATGATCAGTTCAGATTTTCCTGTTAGAATATAATTTGGAGGGGAAATGTTGCATTTGCTTTTGACAGCTGCAGCACAGAATAACTAGAATGACCTGCAGTGTCATGGACTTAAGCGATTGAGAGAGATTGGGTGAGCTGGGTTTATTCTCCTTGGAAAAGAGACGATATTGTGATGACCTCTTTCACGTTTTTAACATTTCAAGCAGATTGATAAAATTGATCCAAGTAAATTCTTAACACTTCAAAGGACATGAAAGCAAGAGGACAGGACAATTTATAGATTGGGGGATTGGGTGCAGGAAAGCACTACGCCAGTGCTTCTTACACAAAAGGTAATAATAAATCTGGAGTCCGTTAATAGATGGAGGTGAAGGAATCAAGAAGCCTCAGAGATTGATTCGGCTGCAGCATACTTGTCTGTAACAGAGGGCAAATGTGCCACTGGTAGTGAGAGAGGCAAAATAGTTCTTATAATGGACCATATGGTGTACTCCACTTCCTAGTGCAGTTTGTGTGTGTAGGAACCAATGAAAAATTGCCAAATCAGATCAGACCTGGGTCCATCTAGTCTAGTATTCTCCTCCTGGCACTGGCTAGTATCAGATGCTTCAGAGAAGATTGCGGAAACCCAGTGTTGGACTATTAAGAAATAACCTTTCCAAAGGAGATGGTTCTTCCTAAACCCATCAAATAGAGTTTGTCTTATTGCCTGAAGCAGGAGTGGTTATATCCCTTAGAGAAGAAAATGCTATCTAATGTAATTGTGGTTGTTCTCATTATCCTTATGACTCAGCCCTCTAGAATCCGTTTAAGCTCTTGGTTTCAGTGATATCTTGTAGCAATGAGTTCCACAGGATAACTATGCATTGTAAAAATGATTTATTTTATCAGCATCAAATTTATTGATTTTCAGTTTGTTGTATGTCTCCTTGTTCTTGTGTTGCAAGAGAAGGTAAATAGGAGTGCTCTATTAACCTCTTCTGTACCATTCATGATTCTGAATGCCTCCATCAGTAAGTATCTTAGCATGAGTATTTGAGTTGTGTGTGTGTAAAATCAGGTTTTAATTCTTGTAAAATCCCCTGCGGGTTGTGCTGTTGATTTAAGTTATTTTAAAATGGAGGTGAGTAACAATTTGTGGTTATTGGATTTAGGTTGTCTGAGTTAGATACTTTATTCCCCTTTTAATTGGAAAACAAGGAAGTATTTTAAAAGGTGACTGGTAATTAGTCTTTAGTATGGATATTTACCTGGATCCTACCTATCCTGTTGGAGTCCTGAGGGTTCCCTCCATTCCTCAGTCTTCCTTCAAGGGAAAAATCTCTCTTCTTGGATCTTCACTGGATGTTTCTTTATAAAGAATAACACAGGCTGTGGATGGCGCTCTGGTGAAAGGTGCTGGGCTGAGCCCTGGCACCCAGAGTCTGTCTTTCTCCACAGAACAAGCGTGGTAAAGGCAGCTGCAGTACACGCTTCCCCATAACACACTGTCAATATGCCTCAGCCATGACCCTCTTATTCATTGGATGAGTCAGATCTCCTATGCTGGCCCCAGGGAATGCCGGGGCCTCCAGATTGGGATGCAAAGGGAGATAGCAGGAAGATGCGCACAGCCTGGCCCCATGTCCAAGCTGTTGCTGTGATTCTAAGCAGAAGGTCTATTGGCCTTCCCTGAGTTTGTCACTGTAGAAAGGGAGGGTTTCTGTGTGACCTATAAACTCTTCTTTTTGGGGGTTGCCTGCATCTCTTTTAAATGCCTCTAAATGGAGACTCTCTCTATAGAAAGTCATGTAGAAAGATTTTCCTCTGACAGGGAACATGACCTTTAAAACCTGAAGTACATGCCTGGAGAAATCAGAATTGCCAAAAAAAGACGACGGTGTGTGACCTGCAGTTTCACCTGCCTTGCATTGGTGAGCTTGTCTGCAGGAGCGAAGCAATATTTAAATGTCTCCTGTTCCACTGGCTGTGCAGCTGCAAGAGTTGCCTGGGGACCCATCCCACAGATCCCATAATAAGGGCATTACCTTGGACTTGACACATGAAATGCTTCACCTTGTGAGAGGCTCGCAGGGGACTCAGAAGTCTCTCTCCCTTCCTGTGCGGGAAACAAACTGGCAACAAATTGCATTGTGCATGGGAATCTCGCTGCAGGCTTATTTAGCTTTTTATTTTACATAGCAAAGAATTGGCATGATATTTCCCTCCTGACTCCATCACACCACATTGTGTCCTAGCGGGCAGCTCACATGGACATTTCTTTATAATGTAAAGGGCTCCCATCCAAACCCTCACCACAGGTCTGACAAGATGCATGTTCAAACTCCTCATGGGAATGCTGGGTTGGGGAAGGCAGTCAGTAAATCCAAATCAGCCCATTCACAGGGCCGGCACAGAGATGGCTCCAGCACTTGATGCATATGGTAACTAACCTCTGCTGGAATTTGCCCATGGGTCAGGTGGCACTGCTGAAGGGAAGAGATCTTACATGTCTCAGGGCTTGGATTCTGCTACAACTGCTCTTTGGGAATAGAGGGAGCTGTCTGTAAAGGACCAAGAGTTAAACCCATTCACCACAGCTCTGTGCATCCAAATGGCGCTCGTTTTCTAAGCCTTGAAGAGTTTCTGGTGTTTATTTCCAGGGAGCAGTTATTTGTCACATAGTGAATTACCCCTAATTTGCAAGAAGAAAATGTTACTATTCATTTGGTAATTACTTTTTGTTTGGCATTATGTTTTGTTTGTTTTTTTCTCTATTTCTCCACAGGTAGGTCAATGCCCATAGACAGAAGCATGACTAGGCAATCGCCTCATATGTTTTGATAAGAGAAAACTTGCAAACCTTTTTGGAGGCCAGTGTTCTGTTGCCTGCAATGAAGTGCAGAGAGCCGCCAGGATTGCATTAATTTTGGTTTAACTTCAAAACTTTGTGTGTGTGTGTGTATGTGTGCATACAGGCCCATTATTTGACAAATGAATTTAGCTCACCCATCTGCCATACAGTGTCTGCAAATCTGACTTCTTAAAGATGGGTAACTCAAGTTTCTAGGCTGAGAAGTGATGGGAAGAACTGCTGTTTGAAACACTACTACAGATGCTAACATGATGATTTACCTATATTGTATTTTACTTTTCAAACCTAATTTTAAAGTGCCAGTGTGAATTGGTTTTCAAAGCTAGCTCTATTGTTTTGGGCTACTTGTCGGGACATGCCCCAAGGTGGGCAGTTAGAATGCGAGATCGCACAGAAAGTGCTGAAGTTTAGAAGCACACAAAAGGGATTTTGCCCTTTGTCCTTTGGTTTATCCTTTCTAGTGGTTGAGCAAACCGTAATATAATTATCATTTATTGCATATTAAGCACATATTGTTCAACACGATGAACTCCATGGAACCCCGGGTATAGCAGGAAGAAATACTTCCAAGGGATAGCTTTTCTTTATGCTTCTGCACAACTATCTTCTATTTCTATTTCAGATAGATTTGTGCATGGGTAATTTAAAACCCCAAAAGATATTTTTTTCAAAAGAGAATAAATGATTAGGCCAAGATTATGAATTTTGTAATTCTTCTAAAGGTCATAAATATGCTGGCCATTGTATAGACCTTGCCGATTCTCTGCGTATAGAGCGGCTACACAAGAGATAGAGAAGCTTTGCTGCAAATGTGGGGTGAAGGGGAATTCCAGGATAAAAGGTGCTGTGCTCTGATCCTGTTTAAAAAATAAAAAATTGGCTAATTTACAATGAGGAGTGAGTCCTGACAACTGTGAAACCCCCTGATCTGACAACAAAAAGCATTTCATTCTCGCAGTTAGTGCAAAGCCATTTTCTGCCTGGTACCTGTGCTGGTGGCAGCATGACACAACTGGGAAACTTGCCCTAGTTACCTATAAAGAGCTTTCCCAATATTCAGCTAACCTGCTCTGGTTAGTTACAATGCAATGGTCACATTTAATTTAGATTTTGAATATACGGTATTATCTTTGTACATGTTGCTGTTGGATTCTGGGACAGAATAAAGCCCCATTTAGCATTCAGAGGGCCTACTACATACACAGATGCTCTAGTCTGATCAGAAATTTAATGCTAACTGTAATCATGTGTATGTATCAGCTTTGGATACATGTGTGTTATAGCACTCTCTCCTAGATGTGTTTATATTAAAGGCTGGTTTTTATTTTAATAACTGTCAAAAATAGGTTGCAGAGTAAAGGTAGTGGCCTAGGACTGCATATGAGGATCAAAGAGCACAAACGGGCTGGGCTTTGGAGGCAGAAAGGGAGAAACTTGAATTTGGTGGTTTTTTTATTTGGTGTGCTGTGCATTTGCAAGGTGCTGTGCATCTCGTGGAAGTGATGGCAGGACTGAGCCTCCAGTGTATATGTGACAAGTAAAAGTGACATATTATTAAGTAACAAAATATATTAAAAATAAAGCAAATGAAGGGATTCAAAGTGAAAAGAGGAGAGTTTGTGACAAGTTGACAAGACCATTCAATGCAGTGGGTTCTCTTCACAGCTAACATGGATTTCAGATCTGAATACATTTGTAGTTCTGCTGTGAATTTGTGCTAAGCAGAAAAGTGAACGTCCAGTGATATTTATCTCTATCTTTTCAATTTTTGATTAAATACAATAAAATGGGTTTTAAATGCCCTTGCTCACTTCAGCCTTAGAAATAATGTGTGAGGCTCTAACACAGGGTCCATTAGCAAGACTTCGTAATTTTCTAAAATTAATTTTTAATGATGAATTTGTCTTGTTTTCAGATGTTATATAAAACATCCTTTGTTTAAAACACATTTATTTCTCAACAATGTCATCATGAAGGAGAATCACGTTATTTCAGGATCTCCTAGTAAAATTGTTTATAGTTCAGCTGTTCCACGCTCACAAAATATTTTAGGCAGATGAATAATTGACTGTCACAATTAAATCAAAATTGTTTTGAAAGTATTCCTGCCAAATGCCAGACACAAATGTAGGCTTCAAAACAGCGTCTTTGAGTGACAGCCTCTTTGTAGGGTAAATAAGCCAGCTATAGTGAGAACAGAAGGGAAGGTGCTCCCTCACCCTCTACTGTCTTTCCTTAAGGAGCTGTTTTTTAACTGAAATTATACACAAAAATAGCATTACCTAGTAAACCCCTTCATGCTTTTCAGCAAAGGCTCAGTTTCCTGCATGCAATCAGCACACAGCGGTGTTGTTATTTAAGAAAGGGCAAAAGGGTAGGGATGGGAAGAGTCGGGAGAATTACTTAGTGTTCTGCACTTGATGACTTGTTAGGGAATTGTTTTGAAGTGGATGTATTAACTGTGAGGGATGGAGTCTGGAAAGCGAGCAGGTGTGGGCGTCCTGGGTGGGGCAAGAGGCCAACAGAAAGAAGTGAATTTTTGTAGAGAATAAGGAGGAGAGGAAGGTCCACGGAGCAAGAGTCAATGGAGCGTGTGCCGGGAAAAGCCCAGGTTGGAGTACGCCGAGCTAATGCCTGTTTGAGGGCAGATCTCTTGAGGCCCAGCTGCCTGTTGAGGTGAACTCTGGTGCATGGAAAGAAATCCTCCTGGCCCCAAATCAGTGGCACGTCTGATATCCCCTAACACTCCCCAGAAGTGCAGAAGCCCTCCCAGAGTGAGGGTCAGGAAGGAAGTCAGCCTGTGTCATTTGCAGAGGGATATTACTCCAGGTTTAGCTTTAGTTTTGACAGGTCTATCTCAGCCATGATGTTAACATAAAAGTGTAATCAGAGAGGCAGCATCCTGGACTCATATTCATAGCCTCTCTTCTGCGTTCCCCATCTTGGAAGCCAACGTTGGAGGAGTTGCTGGGATGTCATTTCTGTGCAGTGTCTGCCAGTAGGGTTTGAACCCAGGATCTTCAGCCTCACAGCAAAGAGTGTAAGGAGTAACTCTTGTTAGCTTTAGCTGCTAAGAGGGGTAAGCGGTTCTCCGAGCAGAGGAGGGGACAGAACACTCACTTTGACAGTGTGTTTTCATAAAAGAGGGAGCATAGGGCACATTTCTGTCGTCACTTTCCACTCGATTCTAATTATGTTAATCCATGAGATGGGCATCATCCACATACAGAATGTGAACCTGACCAAGGTACATCAATGAACTTAACCCAACTAAGTGCCCAGGTGCTGTAACTTGTCATCTCCATAATGTGACTATGCAAACCTTACAGAAACCCGGGTTGATTTGTAACATCAAGACATTACATCACTGTTAGTAACAAATGTTGTATTCTAAATATGCAAAATACTTCTACATTAACCTAAATAACACCAATAAATTCCAAAGCTTAGCATAAATCTGCAAACCGCTAATGGAAGGCTGTGCAGTTTGTTCCTCTTTGGAGCAGTCTGGAGTCATGCATAATGCAGTAGTGCAACCACGAACAGAAGCTCACACACAATCATTTACATTTCTTTTTATGTACCCGAGAAACTGATCTTTGAAGTGCTCCCTGATGGTCTCTTGATTGGCCCAGGCAGCATCCTGAGGGAACAGTCCAGTTCCCTCCTTCCATCCACTGCCGTCTACAGGGAGTGGAATAAGAACTGTCATGCTATTCCCCTGAATTTATGCTTTGTCATTACTTGGTGAGATGTTTCAGGCTTTGCCCATTTATGAATCCTCTCTGAGAGGCCAGGACCCTGCTGTGCAGTTGAGTGTCAAAAGAACAGAGCACACGAGGTCTTGCAGACCTGCTAGGAGACTGTCATCCTTCGATCAGAGCAAGCAATCCACACAGGCCCCGGGAGCAGCGCAGTCACTTGCCCGCCTGGGCTCAGGCGCAGCAGGAACGTTACACCAGCACTCTCGGAAGTGGAGTCAAAGAAGCTGTAGAGGCAAATAGCACTTTCTTCATATTGAAGGAGCTACGTCTATGCCAAGTGTTCCTCGGTCTTTCTCGCTAAATTAAAACAAACCCTGAACGATCATCCCCTATGTCTCCTGATTGGACACTGTCTTAACTTTTATGGTATTTGCATTATTCCCAGAGATGCATTTAAAACTTGTATTCCTTATGAAAGCGAATTTCATATTGATTCCATTGCCCCTGTGCGAGGAATGAGTGACGGGCCTGTCATTCAGTCTGTGCGTAGCCATCAGTGTCCTGCTGGAAGTGTCTGCACCCCAGGGACCTTGCCGTTGGCCTTCAGAGTTCGGCTGTAACTGCCAATCATTGCTCTTTTTTTTTTTAAAGTTACAAATTAAAGCAAATTTCCATCATTCTTGGCCTATGACAGTGGGACACTTTCCTACACAAGTATGATATTCTGCTGTGCCTCCAGTGCCAGGGTAGTAATGCGAGGTGAAGCATTGTCTGTGGCATCACTGGTATGGGCTTATTCCTGTTGGGAAGGAGGTGACTTTGAGGGGAGATGACAGGAACTTCAAAATTAAGAAATGGGATGGAGAGAAATTTGACACCCTGGGGGAAGGAGACAAGGGACCTAGTGTGGAAATTGGAAAGCCAGTGGGGAATCTGGGCAGAATGCCTGCATGCCAAGGGGCACAAACTGCCTCTCTCGGTCATGGTCTTCACAAGGTGAGGAGTTATGGAGTAAGTTAACACAGAAGGTGATTGAAGCAGAGGTATGCGCGTTCCAAAGACTTCAGCTTTCATGTCTGAGAATGGGGAGATGGCTGGGTCTGGTTAAAATGGCGGACGGAATCTATAAGAAGTTTTAAAGACTGACCTGTTAATGAGCTTGTAGTTAGATGACCTGACACTCTGTGTGTTCCCACGGTTTCTCAAATGCAATATGGGAAAGTTGGTTCTTTCAATCCTGGGTGCACTTGGAGGGTGGGAGTGATCTTCTTGGCATCAGCCATAAAACTGAATGGAAAGAGCCCACCCCATTGTGCACTATTCCTCAACAATAGAACATTCTTGGAGATGGATTGATGTGAGCTCACTTGGGTTAGGCCTCCTTGGGATCCACCTGATTTCCACAACATGCTTTTCAGACAATTATCTTTATTTCATACAGAATTCTTTTCCTCATTCAAGCATCCAGGCTCTTCGTTTGTGTGAAGCAGGTTCACTCCCCTTTTTTCCTAGCACCTCTGCTAGCTCCCTGACTGGGTGTCCCTGAGAGACACCTTTTGATGAATGGCAACTTCATGTCACTTCCTGAAGGCTGGTTGCTGTCTAGGGGTACATCTACACAGGGATAAAAGCCCCGTGGCTGGCCCAGATCAGCTGACTCGGGCCACGGAGCTAGCTGACATTCAGGCTCAGGCAGGACTCTGAGCTCTGGGACTCTTCCCCCTCACAGGGTCCCAGAGCTCAGGCTCCAGCCTGAGCCCAAACATCTGCGCAGCATTTTTTCAGCCCCAGAGCTGAGCCCCACAAGCCCGAGTCAGCTGACGTGGGCCAGCTGCAGGGCTTTTATCCCCATGTAGACATAGCCTGTGGGGCTCGTGTCCCTGATGAATCAGGCCCAGGCTTCTGTGCCTAATGTTTTCAGTGATTTCCTGCATTTGATGATGCTCTCTTCTTCGTTGTGAACCTTGATTTATATTTTCTTCTTCACTTGCATTGCTGGAGATTGTTCTTGAACAGCTTTTTAGATGCAGAGGAGACTGGTTTTTGGTAAAGAGCCCTATGGTTTCTTTTCTGTTTTTAAGTCCCCTCTGAATATTTCCACTAGCTTTTCACATTTCTCTTGGGTCAGCTGGTTATTTAGTCACCATGCTCCTGTATCACTTATCGTTCTGGGGAGTGTCAAAGAGTTAAAAAAAGAGAGGGAGAGAAGACCTTGAAAGTAATTAATAGAACTAGTGAGAGTGTCTCCTGGAGAAGAAAAGCACATAATGTGGGTTTTTTCTGCTTGCCTCCTCCTCACTCTTTGTGAGTAATTACATGTAGGTGTCTTGGGGTGGGAGTATTTATAGACACTCCACATTTTTGGAGTGTTGAAATTTTCCTTTTGTAGCACTCTCGTTATAAAAGGCAGTGAAAGTACAGTGTGTGCCATGCAGCCAGATTGCTTTTACTTTGTAGCAACTTTAATTAGAAATGAAAATGGAATTTTAAAGGAATTTTAATATCGCTCAGATTTGTAAATAGAGCAATTACAGTAATTTTACTATTACTTTAGGGGTGTCTCAAAAGACACTTGATCCTTAAGATACTAGCTTTCTAGCTATATGGTAGGCATGAGGCTGGCCCTCACTATTATAAGGTATTCAAAAGCAAACTATAAAGAAACCATAATTGGGCTCGTCGCCTTTTTTGCTGGTTTGACATAAGATCTGAAAATTGTTAATAAATGCCTTTCTACATTGTTTTCATTAATTCTCCAGCAAAAACATATAGAGTTGCCCCTTTTGTGTTTGAAGGGCCGGGGCTATTGACATTTTCACAGACAGCGTTTTTCCTGCGTGTGTGTTAGGCAGTGGAGTTTGATGAGTGTTCTAACAAGGCCTTGTCTATGCTGGGAGGGACAAGCGTTGCGTTTACTGCGTTTACGTTGGTGATATAAGTAGCGTTCTGATATGGAACTTAGCAGATGGCAATTGCTGCTTGCACTCATCCCTGAGTCCCTCTCAGAATCAACAGGTTAGCACAAGAGGGAAGTTTTAAAAATGAATCTTTTCACTAGAAAGTAGAAAGGAAACCACTGTCGCAGCTTTCAAAGGCACAATGCCCTCTGCGTTTCCCATTTCCCCCAAGACGCTGTGCACACATGAAGCAGGAGAAGGTCCGTCCTCTCTGAAATATAGCTTTGATGAGCTGGAAACATTTTACGTGCAATTTTTGTAGATTCTATTATTTGGTGAGGGAAGGAGCTGCTTGAGGGAGTGGGAGGTGAAGTTATCGTAGATGCCACTAAAATCGACACTAACCGATCACAGTTATCACTGGTCTCTCCTATTCTGAATAGAGCAGCATCTGAGAGACTCTCCCAGAGCACTCTTGTAACTGCTGGCAAATACTGACAGTATCTACAGTAAATAGTTTTAAGCCACTTGTCACCATGGTATCTGGCCTCCTAATGGCAATAACAGTCACGTTTGTATGGACTTCGGCTTCCTTTGTCCCCGTCTCCCACCCCCCAAGACCAGCTTGTTTGGAAATCTCAGGTCAGTGTGGCAGTGTCCGGTATTCTCAGAGTGCAACACAACCCTGGTTAGTCAGCTGCCCTTAATTACTGGCCGTTGTTGCATATTGTATTACAATGGCCCTGAACTGGGCTTTTCACAGTCGAGAATCTTTGAAAGAGTCTCGTAAAAACATTAGCAAATGACGCTTGCAGAGCAGAAAGTGTTTATTGCTGTATCCTGTATGTTCCCCTCTCCTGATGTGTTCTTGTTTTCTGGGAACTGTAGGACAACAAATAAATGTGAATTTCTTCTAGCTTCTAGGATAGGATGTCCTTGCAATCACATTGTCCTCAGGCTTGTCCCAAGGAGAGAAGCAGTTTGTAATACAACTTCTGATGCCTAGCAGGAAGCTTCATTTTACAGAAAGCCTTTTCACTTACAAACAATCTTTAAAAGCGCAAAGATCAAACATTGCTGTCTGTCTCTGTCTGAAACACAGTTTTGGGTTGGGATACACAGGCTTATTTGTTGTTTCATTAACAATTACTTGATACCTTTCCTTTTAAGATTCCCAGCACAATAATGAAACAACTTGAAAGGCTGCTCTGACTGATACTAACAAATGGGCACAAATTTGTGTTAAAAAAAATCTGAGCTCAGACCTTTATTCCGTCGGTTGGTAAGGGCTACGGGCATTGCTGAGAACCCCTGTGTTAGGGAATATGAGAACTGCCATATATCATCAGACCAGTGATCCATCTAGTCCAATATCGCACCTCTGACAGTGGCCAACACTAGATGTTTCACAGGGAAGTGCAGGAAATCCTGCGATGGATAATTTTGAAATAATCTGTCAATGGCAGATTTCTTCCTAACGCCAGTTTTGTCAGGTGGTTGGTTTAAGCAAGGGGTGGGCAAACTACGACCCGTGGGCTGGATCCGGCCTGTCAGGGCTTTGGATTTGGCCCGCGGGATTGCCACCCCCATGGCGCCGCGGGCCCCGTGCCACTCCCAGAAGCGGACGGTACCACGTCCCTGTGGCCCCTGGGGGAGGGGGGGGGGCAGAGGGCTCCGTGCACTGCCCTCGCCTGCAGGCACCGCCCCCTGCAGCTCCCACTGGCTGGGAATGGGGAACCGCGGCCAATGGGAGCTTCCGGGGAGGTACTCGCAGGCAAGGGCAGTGAGCGGAGCCCTCTGCTCCCCCTCCCCCAGGGGCCGCAGGGATGTGGTGCTGGCCGCTTCTGGGAGCGGCGCAGGGCCAGGGCAGGCAGGGAGCCTGTCTTAGCCCCACTTTGCACCGCTGCCACCCCAGAGCCGCTCCAAGTAAGCGGTACCAGGCTGGAGCCTGTACCCCGAACTCCTCCTGCACCCCGCACCCCGAACTCCTGCTGCACCCCTCCTGCACCCCAACCCCCTGCCTTGAGCCCCCTCTTGTGCCCCAACCCCTTGCCCTGAGCCCCCTTCTGCACCCCGCACTCCCTCCCACACCCGAACCCCCAGCCCTACATTCATGCAATTTCCCCACCCAGGCCAAAAAGTTTGCCCACCCTTGGTTTAAACACTGAAACAGGAAGGTTTAAGCCTTTTAAATGTTTTTTATCCTATCTGCTATAACTGTGGATATTCTCATTATTCACATAAATTTGTGAATCCTGCTAAGATCATAAACTCATATATGTTAAGGCCAGAAGGGACCATCATGGTCATCTAGTCTGACCTCCTGCACATCACAGGCCACAGAACCTCACCCACTCATCCTGTCCTACGCCCATAACCTCTGGCTGAGTTACTAAGTCCTCGTATCTTGATTTAAAGACTCCAACTACAGAGCTCTTGGCCTTAATGATGTCTTGTGGTAGTAGTTCCATTGATTAATTACATCCCACGTAAAATAATTTTTGGTCTCTTTGCTACTAAAAGTTTTTAGTTTCAGGGGAAAAACCCTTCAAGCTTCAGAGATCTTCATGTTTCTTCCTCCAGCTTGAAGCAAAAGCCTGAAAAGAGGCAGCTGTTTTATCCAAATAAAAACCTGGAACATGAGAAATAACATCCCAAAGTCTTTGGAGCATTCTGCCCCATCTCCCCTTTTATGTATTCAGTAAATGCTGAAGGCTGCTAAATGCTGTCTAAAGCTACACAGTGATTGGAGTGTTTATTTTGGATTACATGAATGTTGCTCAAGGTAATTCAGTTTTTCATTATGATGCTTACAAACAGGCTCTAAGAAATAGATATCATTGTCGTTAAAGTGTGTGTGTGTATTTGTTAAAAGTGAAACGTTTATTCTCTTTATCAGCCTGTAAAGTTCTTTCCAATAGCTTCCTGCTGGGGAGGAGGCTCTTGGCCCCATCCCCTCACCTACCGTTCTTGTAACCTGCACTATGCTGGGCTGTCACTCCCCCGTACATAGAACAGCCACAGAAGGCCAGGTTTCCTGGGCAGGTTAGATCAGGTCAGTGCAGCATTCAGATATTGAAGGAAGAATGCGTTCGTCTTACTAATGCATCATATCTCCCCATTACGAAACGGAGTCAGTGGCCCAGGGTGTATTAAACTGATGTAGTTTCCTCATTTCATTCTTTTTAATTCCTCTTAATTCTTTGTCTTGTCTAGAATCCTGGAATTATGAGCTGGAATAAGCCATACAGTCCATTCCCTGCTGACCAGGCCTGGACTGTGGCAGTCCCTACAATAGATCTTCTAGAGTTTTGTTTAGTCCAGTTTTAAATGATCCCATAATCTTCGTTCCTGTCTTTGTTTGGCATAGAGCAGTGGTTAGAATTCAGAAAAGGAATGACCTCCTTTTCATTGAATGATACTGACATTCTTTTGCCTTCAACATAGAATTCCTAAACAGTAATTAGATGGAATATTAAAGGCAGATAAATGAGGAATTTAAATTCATTAAGATTTCCTTAATTTCTCTATTTTCAGGTTTCTTTGCAGCTGAATGCATTATCTTGTACTGTGGCATCTGCTCTTGCTGATTTATTCAAACAAACTCTAACTTTTAGACAGAGACACTGACAGTGATAGCTGTCAACAGACAAGGGCTTGCAGCCTGAACCAGGATTTGTAGGTGTGTGACATGCGGAAGGAGGATTCTCTGTGCATGATTTTAGGGCCCCCTTCAAGATAAAGTGTATTGTGAGGATGAAGATGATGCACTGATTCTCCAAGGAGACATGGTGGAAATATTTTGACAGCTGATTAGTTGAGTGACATTGCTGAGAGCCTTGGAGGAGTCGTTGGCGTTCCCAACCAAGTATCCTGAATGTAAATGCCTACGGCTCTGGGCCTGCTGAAGTGTAAGTCAGATGGAAGTGGGCAGCAGCTGCCTGTGTGGGCCAGCTAGCACAAGGAGAGAGTGCATGGTTAAGGAAAGGCTGCAAAAGCATATTCCAGAGGCTGCAATATCCGGTCCTCACGCACTTGTGGAGTCCTGGCTGGGCTGCATGCTGGGGATTTGTCTCCGGTGCTGCCACTGTAGCCTCATTGCTGTAGGAGCCCCTGCAGCTGGTACATTCCCTAGCTGCAGAAGAATTGCCAAAAGGCCTGCATCATGGCTTTGTGCCTGCCCCGGCGTTGTGGGACTCCAAGGCCCCTGCGCAGGAGGGGAAAGGCGGGAGGCCAGCCCAGAGCAAAGCTGCCTCTCCATAGGCCACAAACGCCTGCCTCTCTTGTGTGTCGCTGGAACTATCACTAGCTGCAGAGGAGGGGCAGGATTTTGGGCCTTGGCCACTTTTTTGCTTACAAGCGCCCCAGCACCTCGGTGCAGTGCGGGTCCCACTTATGATCACGATTGCGAATGGCCAGGATAATACCTCTCCAGTGTGCTTGCAGCCAAAATAGTCTTCGCTACCCACTGTTTCATGTGGGCTGCTGCTCCTCCTTGAGTCTCGGCATCAGCTTCCACATCTGACTCTAACTCCACGTCCTCTCTTAGCTCTGCTCCTGCCTGGACATTGCCCCTACTCTGCTGCTCATGCCCTGTCAGCCACCAGCTCTGCCTGCCTCGCAGTTCCCTGGTCTCGCCTAGCAACGCTGCACAGTCCTGGGTGCTGCACCCTGTACTTGGAGGACCTCCAGGCGCCTGTGCTGACTCTCTCCTGTACAGGACACTTCTTTGACATAGCCTTTCGTTGCTGAACTGCGCCCCACCACGCCTGTCTGTGCCTGGCCTGGGACCCTCAAACGTGAAAGGCTGAGTGCAAGCCGAATGGCTGGAACTTGGGTTCAGATGCGTCTTCACTGTTGAGTCAACTGGGGTTATCAGCGCCCAGGTGTGTGCAGCCACACGGCAAGGCCAGATCCAAGTGGCTGCGTTCCCCCTTGTGTGTCTCTAAGATGTCTGGGGTCACAGCCCGTGGCACTGGAGGACCATCGGCACGTAAGTGGGGTAGCCTGGGTTTTCACTGCAAAGTGGATGGGTCACCAGCCTGAGTGTAAACACCACTCGGGCTTCAGACTGTGCCCCAGCATGAGCCAGGTAGCTGAAGTCGAAAGCACAACCAAACTCAGCCAGAGGGCGTTGTGGGTGGACAGGGGCTGAGTTCGGGGCAACACTCAGGTCAGAGCCTGAGTTAACAAGGCCGTAGCCAGGGCTCCACATTAGCCTCCATTTCAGCCCTCCCACCTGTGCACACTGAGGCCCAGATCCCCTAAGCTTCTCAGGGCTGCACCTCTGCGTCTGAGCTCAGCAGAAGCAGAGCAGCTCTTGGTAACTGGGGTGGAGGATTAAAGTGGGGGAGCAAATGGACGGGGGCGGGGGAGGAGGGCGGCTGGTACTGTGCAATGCCTCTTGCATCAGAGGTTTCATTTGCAGGTGTTTAGAGAGGAAACCTTCGTTCTGTGCATAGAGTGGCCCAGAAGCCCACGGTGTGGGATGGGCAGGGATTGAATCTAGAAAATAATTGTAGGAGCAAGAGCGACCATTTGTTATCCTGGTAGTGAGTGATTGTGTCCAGGCGAGTATTCCCGAGTCTTGGAATATTCCTTTGGTCTTTGAACTGTCCTCTCCAGCATCCATCTCAAAACAGGCTCTGCCCTAGTAGCTGGCAGCTCAGGGCTGAGAGGGTTCCAGGAAAGTGACCTGCAGATGTAGGTGAGGCTTGAGACCAGCGCCTGACCCAAGCTGCCTTCCGTCCCCTGGACACGGAGCTTTCTCCAACATAGAGTCTGACTTAGGAAAGAGAAAATCCCAGGTTCTCTGGGGCCATTTCCTATCACACAGCCCCCACTGTGCTTCCCTCGCTGCACTGCAGGGTGCTCTGTGAGCGGGAAAAGGGTCTTTGCAGAAATTAAAATAAGCCACATGCGTGGGTTCTGTCTCACTAATTCTGTTCAGTGTTTTCCCTCTTGTTTCTTCAACCTCATGTTCTAAGTAGCTGTGTTCATGTTACATACATCACATTCCTTCCCCGAGCTGAAACAGCAGCAAAACAATGTTCATCGTTCACCCTGTCCAAGAGAGAGACTAACAGAAACAGCCCCAATATTTAGGGCTAAAATATTGCCAGATAAAATGTCCTCTCTAAATGGAGAAGGAAAGCCAGAGCTCATGCTGTCCTCATTGAAGAGCCCAGCAGAGGTTTTTAGCATGGAATGTGCTATGCTGCCCATCACTGTGCCCTGCTTGTAGCTATCGCTTAGAACTTTATTCCTTTCTATTGGAAAGCTTCCTCAATTTGCCGAGCCTTCCGATAGCCTGGAGTAGTGAAGGACTTTCACTTGGGCAATATACATTAACTTTTGATCTGCTTGGCCTCCAGCCGAGAGCTCCGTCGCCTTCTGTTTCTTTGTTTTACTGGACAGAACCATTCAGAGCTATAGTGGGGCTTCAAGTGAGTATCCAGCAGCTCCCAAGAAAGAAATCCATTTGATGTGTGTGGTTATGCTGAGAAATCGAATGGAAGAGCAAACCCTGGGTAAACATCCTCATTGTGCTGCTTGCTGAAATAGAGCAGCCTTTAGAATTTCAAGCCATAATTTGTATTCAAATGAAGGTCATTTGAAAGGTGTAACATAGTAAACAGCCATTATTTCATTTTGATAGTGGTACTAAAATTATAGTGTTGGTTGAATTATTTTAGTATAGGACCATTACCATCTTCCCTAAAACACTTATAGGAATTTTTATATCAGTGCTGCAGTCCTGAAATTAGAGGAAAATTAAAAATCACGAGGCTGTGATAGTGGTGTAATTTTTTGAGAGCATGTCTTGGTTTTTATAGTATTTTTCCTTTCTCCTTCACTTCTGTGCCAAAACAGAAATGTGTGTTCTTTGTCTGAGGTTGCTGTTGACATATTGCTGCTGCTGCTGTTCCTCACGCATTTTCTACCATGATATGTTTCTGTTTTGAGAGCAAATTGTATTAGGATGGTGTTGTCATCCCTGCAGCTGGCACTGTATGGTGTGTATTGCTGAGCTACTCCTAGCAGCGTGTGCATCGTGCTCTGGTACTTTTTGTCTGAGTGCAACACATCTATTCTCATCAGCACCTCAAAAGTTATTGGTCTGCTCTACTTTCCATGATGCTTTTCCTAGTATAAAAGGAGAGGAGAGGGCTGGAGTGTTGCAGGGCAGGTATGAGTTGGGGAGAATCTGTCAATCTGCAAGCTCAGGGTCTGCTGGGAAGCGGAGTTCAAGGCCATGTGGTTAGCCGTGGAGGATGTGGAGCAGAGATAGTCAATTATATTTTGTCAAGATCCAAATTTCTTGGTCAAGGTATAGTCGAGGTTCAGACTCCAGAGAAAATATTTTAAAAAGTAACAGTAATGATGATGATGATAATAAGTAAATAAAAAGATTTTGGTGTTCGTTCAAAAGCATCTGGTGGTCTGGATTTGGATCACAGGCTGCCTATTGACTGCTACTGATTTGGAGTATGCTCTCTATTACAGTTCGGATCACTACCTCATAACAGCATTCTCTTTTACTTTCCTGTCTTTCTGAAGGTGCCAGAGCTTTGCTATCTTTGAGGACTGGGTTTTTCTCTGATATTTTATCTGCTTGGATGGAGGGGCTGTGAGTTTGTCACATCTAAGCAGAGTTAGCCCTAGTTAGAGTATGGATGGGAAACCTCCAGTGAAAACTCAGATGTTGCAGAAAGTGGCAGTGGTGATTCAGCAAGTGACGCTCTTGCTTCTAAATCTGGACTGAGTAGAGCTGTGCAGGGCCGGAACTTCATTTCACTGCCAGTTCCATGATTTGAAAATTTGATTTTGTTCTGAATTGGCATGAAAGCAGATTTTCAAAATTTCCCACAAAACAATTAAAAATGATCTTGGGTCATTTCACATTGATTTAGACTTTTAAAATTTGTTACAATATAAAACATTTTTCTAAATGAAAAATCAAAACCGTCTGTTCCCCAAATGTGAAAATGGACCCCTGCAGTGCTATTAGAATGCTTTCTTTTGCAATGTTTGTCAATCAAATTTCATCAGAATTGACACATTCCCACAGAAGGTTTTTTTTGAAGAAATTGCATTTCTAGTGGAAAATGCCCTGTCAGAAAATGTTTGGCTTGCTCTAGTACTGAGCAGTGGGTCGAAATGGTGCTGTGCTGCAGGAGGTATTAATTCTGTTGTAAGGAAACCCAAGGCCTTGAGCACTAACAATCCCACGGCACTTTTCAGAAGAGCCATGGAGTGGCCAAGAGAGCTTGCAGGCTCTGCAAAGTTATGCATCCATCCATAATGTCGAGCATTTGGGTTTATAATTCTCACACTGGTGGAGAGGAGAAGCTGGGAGGCCTTGAGTCTCTTGTCTGTCCTGCAGCTTCAGCGATTACTTGGGGTGGGGAGTTAAGCTTCAAATGATGTGTGTGTTTGGTGGGGTCGGTCAGAACTGATGGCATGCGTGGGGGGCAGAGTTTGTTTATTGGTGGGGAAATGAACAATATAAAATTAACACGGCACACATTAAATGGATTAAATACTGGCTCAAAATGGAACTGTAAATGAGGAATCCTCACTGAGCGGGTCTGTTTCCAGGGGGTTCACTCAGGGATTTGTTCTTGGCAAATCTCTTTAACATCTTTATCAGTGGCCTGGAAGACAATCACCTCTGATAAAGGTTTCAGATTTCACAGAATTGGGGGAGTGATAAATAATGAAGGTCCGGTCACTGATTCTGAGCAATCCAGATCACTTGGTAAACTGGGCACAAACAAACAATATGTGGTTTTAATAGGCTAAACGTAAATCTGTGCATGTGGGAACAAAGAGTAGAGGTCATAGGGGAACTATCCTGGGAAGCAGGGACTGAAAAACATTTGGGGGTTGTGGTGGAGAAGGAGCTGAATGTGAGCTCCCAGTGTGAGGCTGTGGCCAAAAGAGCTGATGCGATCCTGAGATGCATAAACAAGTCAGTCTTGAGTAGGTGCAGAGAGGTCATTTTACTTCTTTTTTTGGCACTGGTGCAACAGCTGCCAGAATAGAGTGTCGCATTCTGGTGGCCACAATTGAAGACGCTGATAAATTGACAGAGGTTCGGAGAAGAGCGGTAAGAATGATTAAAGAATTAGAAAACACGCATTATAATGGTGGACTCAAAGAGTTCAATCTATTTGGCTTAACGAAGAGAAGGGTAAGGGGTGACTTGATTACAGTCTATAATTACTTAATGGGGAACAAATATTTAATAATGGGCTCTTCAATCTAGCAGAGAAAGGTACAACATGATCCAATGGCTGGAAGTTGAAGTTAGACAAATTCAGACTGGAAATAAGGTGCACATTTTAAACAGTGAGAGTCATTAAGAATTGGAACAGCCAGGCCCTCCGACAGGGTGGGCAAAGGGGGTAACATGCGCTGCCTCTGCCCTGAGCGCCAACTCCGCAGCTCCCATTGGCTGGAAACTGTGGCCAGTGGGAGCTGCGGGGGCAGCGCCTGTGGGCAGCGGCGTGCAGAGACCCCCTGGGCCCCCCGCCTAGGAACTGCTGCCAGAGGGGTGTGCTGGTCACTTTCGGGAGCCGCGCGACATAAGCGCCAACCCCCTGACCCCTTCCTGCACCCCAACGCCCTGCCCCAGCCTAGAGCCTGCACCCCGCACCCAAACTCCCTCCCAGAGCCCTCCCACACCCAAACTCCTTGCCCCAGCCTGGTGAAAGTGAGTGAGGGTGGGGGAGAGCGAGCGACAGAGGGAGGGGGGATGGAGTAAGCAGGGGGTCCTTGGGGAAGGGGCGGGGCAGGACAGGGGGCAGGGCAAGGCTCTTTGGGCTTGTGCAGTTTGACAGGTGGCAACCCTACCAGGCGGACATGTGGAAGCCCTGGCTGTGCCAGAAGTGCGCGCCCGGCAGTGCAGCTGGCAGCTCGCTGGGCACCAGCCAGCGCAGACGCAGCACTGCCCGAATGTCCGCGGCTTGTGCATGCATCGGGGCCCATTGACTGTTCTGCTCCGGGGCCTGGAATGGCTGTCGGCTGGGCTGGGAACAGCTTACCAAAGTCGTGGTGGATTCCCCAGCACTGACCATTTTAAAATCAAGCTTGGGTGTTTTTCTGAAAGATCTCTTCTAGGGATTATTTCGGGAAGTTCTCTGGCCTGTGTTATACAGGAGGTCGGACTAGATGATCACAGTGGTCTCTGGTCTTAGAATGTAGGAATCTGTGTGGGAAAGTTCCCCTGTAAATAAGGGGGGCTGCATGGGTAGGCGGACAGGCTTAGGGTGAGTGCAATCAGAGCTGAACTCAGAGGTCTCCTGCCAAGACACACAGGATATGACTCAGGCCATGTCTGCACCGGAGAGCTGACGGGCACAGCTGTACCAATGCAGTGCGCTGCTGTAAGATCGCTCGGGTAGCTGCTCTCTGCCAAAGGGGGAGGGCTCTCCCATCGACATAACAAAACCACCCCCACGAGTGGCGGGAGTAGCTCTCCCACTACCATAGCGCTGTCCACTCGGGCAATTCTGTAACTTACGTTGCTCAGGGGATGGTTTTTTCACACCCCAGCAACATAAGTTATACCGACAAAAGTGCTGGTATAGACAAGCCCTCAGGCTACGGGGCTATAAAACTGCCGTGTGGCCATGTGAGCTTGGTCTGGAGTCCCGGATCTGAGATCCTCCCCACCCAGGGCATCCCAGAGGCCAGGCTCCAGCCTGAGCCCAGACATCTACATTGTAGTTTTATAGCCCCACAGCCGGAGCCCTGCGAGCCCGAGTCAGCTGACAGGGGTCAGCCGTGGGTGTTTAATTGCAGTGTAGACAGACCCAATAGGAGTTTATTTCTTGGCCTCAGTCGCATGCATTTGCTCAGGAGTTTGAAGCTAATAACCTCGTTACATGAGACGGGTCAATATTTGTTGGGGGCACTTCTCATCTCTTTATTGTACATCCTCTGTCTGTTTCCATCAATATACCCCTATAAATACACGGGGTGTATCAAGTGACTCCATGGAGATGGAACTGATCTCATTAGAGAGGATTTTGCCTTCTATTTTTATAATTATTATTTATGTGTGGGGAGGGTGTATGTGGCGGGGGTGGGGCGGATGTGTCCTGATAAATTTAAATAGAGCTAGAATGTTATTATTAGGCCTAATAATTATGAAAACCAACATTCAGGTAGCAAATGGTTGGTCCTGAATGTTTAGTGGATAAAAGGGCTTTAAAATAATCTTCACGAAAAGCTGAAGTCTTAAGAAAATCGCGGTTTCCAATTTGAGAGCTGATTCATAGGGTTTAATTTCCCTGGCACATTAGTTTGCATCAATCATTTGAATGTCCAGCACCCTAACATACAGTAAAGCTCCATATTGCTGAATAATATGAAGAAGAATCAGGTTTCCCTGATTTTGATTCCCAGAAACATCTGCCAAGACTAGGGATTTTCCTACTTTAAACCAGAGCCAGTTGCTCGATTCCAGCCCAGGTGTCCTGTCTGTAAATAGAAAGTGTGCAGGAACATTTTCAGTTCATTAATATTAACCCTAAAAGATTTACTTTAGCCATAACTGTTTAATAGAAATTCTGCTGTTACTTTCAGAGAAAAGTAAATGTTGATTAATGGATGAGAGAAAAGATGATTGTTTCAAGCAGCATCCCAAAGTTAAGCAATAGGGCAGCATCTGAAACATAGTTACTAATACCTCCTCTGTGTTATCTGTACAACTCCTTACCCCAAAAAACAATTTAGAGTGTTTCAAAATAGGATGCACATTAAGGCAGTTGGTGAACAAAACATATCATTGTGGAGGGGAAGGGAACTGCTTTATGCAGCTTCTAATGTAAACCTAATTTAGATTTTCAATAAAAGAAGGTGCCATATCACCTTACTTCAGTGCTTTTTGTCATTATATTATGTTTAAGAAATACTTCCATAGGGGAGCAGATATACACTTACAATCTCTCTGCATTTATTTTCTTTTAGGAATACATATAATAAAACTCCAAGTTAATAGAATGAAAATAATTTCTACAATAACAGTTCCAGCAAATCTCAGAATTGCCGGGGTGAAGGTGGCTAGACAGAGTAAGGCAATTACGTCTATTATTAGTAGCACAGTGGAAGGATTGATGTACAATGGGCTGCGCGTAAGCAGAAGCCTTCAGACGTGAACTAAATTTTAATAGTGAAATTCTCATAGATTATAGCTCCCTTCATTAACATTTTCACACATCGCTGACTAACAAATGAGGAAAAGGGCCTTCTGTACCCGTGGATTTATAATGCTCTGAATGCTCTCTATACCTCTGTGTATGTGGTGAAGCTTAATCTTCCCCTAACCTATGACTGCTAGTGGATTAACTCTTTCTGAACCAAATGTTTTTTTCATTCAGAGCAGGGAATCTGTTCAGGAAAGAGAGTAATCTCTTCTTTAAAGACATTAAGAGCAAAGTAGGAGGTGTGCTTTGTGCATGGCGGTGGTTAGCTAATCTTGGCAGAAGGCTCTCTTGCATTTATGCTATTGATATTTGCCAACCTGTGTTAGCAGCTCAAAGAGCCAAAGGCTGGTTAGTGAAGAGTTACTTGTGGCTTCAGTGTTAAAAACCATGAATTGCTGGTAGCCAAAGTGGAAATTTTCTCTCTGGTGCCTTGTGTGGCAGATTTGGATTTAGACATCGATTTGCATGAGGTGGTTGTTTCCAAAGATGTATTCCGTCCAAGCTGACATAACTTGGTTGAGTTGTTTAAAGAAACCCTTGCTAACAGAGCACGCTGTGCAGAGCAGGTCAAATTTGCTATTAGAGATGGGGACTTTGCTGTAGCTTTAAGAGCCTAAAATTTGGCATCTAAAAACCATACTGAGGTTAACCAAACAAACAAGTGGCTAATTTTCAGAGGTACTCTCGACTGTAGTGGGGACTGTGGGTGATCATCAGCTCTGTCCCTTGTTTAGATGCCTATGGGTTGAAGTGTCAGACCCTTAGGCTCCCAAGTTAGAAAGTTATGGCCTTTGGGAATGGAATTCCTGTGGAATATGATAAAATATACAAAAGGGACTGATGGCTCGGGAATGGAGCTAGTGAGAGCTCATGTGACACACTTGTTCTATGGAGAGAGGTTATGGAGCCACGTGGTTTTCCCTTTGGGGTGTGAGAGACCTGAGAGGCCAGTAGAATGTAGCTCAGAAATGGGTCCCCAGGTTTAAGGGCTCTGAAGCAGATTCTTGTTATGGTACCTGGCGGGGTTGGGGGGTTGTTTCATTACATTGGCCATTATCTTTGAAAACTCCTGGCGATCGGGGGAGGTCCCAGATGACTGGAAAAAGGCTAATGTAGTGTCCATCTTTAAAAAAGGGAAGAAAGATGATCCGGGGAACTACAGGCCAGTCAGCCTCACCTCAGTCCCTGGAAAAATCATGGAGCAGGTCCTCAAGGAATCAATTCTGAAACACTTAGAGGAGAGGAAAGTGATCAGGAACAGTCAGCATGGATTCACCAAGGGCAAGTCATGCCTGACTAACCTAATTGCCTTCTATGACGAAATAACTGGCTCTGTGGATGAGGGGAAAGCAGTGGATGTGTTATTCCTTGACTTTAGCAAAGCTTTCGATATGGTCTTCCACAGTATTCTTGCCAGCAAGTTAAAGAAGTATGGGCTGGATGAATGGACTATAAGGTGGATAGAAAGCTGGCTAGATCGCCAGGCTCAACGGGTAGTGATCAATGGCTCCATGTCTAGTTGGCAGCTGGTATCAAAGGGAGTGCCCCAAGAGTTGGTCCTGGGGCCAGTTTTGTTCAATATCTTCATTAATGATCTGGAGGATGGCGTGGATTGCACCCTCAGCAAGTTTGCAGATGACACTAAACTGGGACAAGTGGTAGATACGCTGGAGGGTAAGGATAGGATACAGAGGAACCTAGACAAATTAGAGGATTGGGCCAAAAGAAATCTGATGAGGTTCAACAAGGACAAGTGCAGAATCCCATGCACTGCTACAGACTAGGGACCGAATGGCTAGGCAGCAGTTCTGCAGAAAAGGACCTGGGGATTACAGTGGACGAGAAGCTGGATCAGGGTGACCAGACAGCAAATGTGAAAAATCGGGACAAGGGGTAGAGGGTAATAGAAGCCTATATAAGAAAAAGACCCAAAAATCAGGACTGTCCCTGTAAAATCGGGATATCTGGTCACCCTAAGCTGGATATGAGTCAACAGTGTGCCCTTGTTGCTAAGAAGGCTAACGGTATTTTAGGCTGTATAAGTAGGGGCATTGCCAGCAGATTGAGGGACGTGATCATTCCCCTCTATTCGACATTGGTGAGGCCTCATCTGGAGTAGTGTGTCCAGCTTTGGGCCCCACACTACAAGAAGGATGTGGAAAAATTAGAAAGAGTCCAGTGGAGGGCAACAAAAATGATTAGGGTGCTGGAGCACATGACTTGTGAGGAAAAGCTGAGGGAACTGGGATTGTTTAGTCTGCAGAAGAGAAGAATGAGGGGGGATTTGATAGCTGCTTTCAACTACCTGAAGGGGGTTTCCAAAGAGGATGGATCTAGACTGTTCTCAGTGGTAGCAGATGACAGAACAAGGAGCAATGGTCTCAAGTTGCAGTGGGGGAGGTTTAGGTTGGATATTAGGAAAAACTTTTTCACTAGGAGGGTGGTGAAGCACTGGAATGGGTTACCTAGGGAGGTGGTGGAATCTCCTTCGTTAGCGGTTTTTAAGGCCCGGCTTGACAAAGCCTTGGCTGGGATGATTTAGTTGGGGATTGGTCCTGCTTTGAGCAGAGGGTTGGACTAGATACCTCCTGAGGTCCCTTCCAACCCTGAGATTCTGTGATTCTATGATTAAAAAAAAAAGAAGTGTGTGTGCGGTCACTGGGAAAGGGATGGCATCCAAAATGTTACCTGCCTGTCAGGTATGCCTCAGTGCCCTCTCAATCTTTCACAGAGAAGTGCAGTCCCTGGTGACTGTAGGTCCCAGCGTGCAGTGCTCTATCTAGGAGTGTAGCTCACTCCCATGAAATGTCACTCTGCAGCAAATTGCATGGATCCCCTTGTGTGCCTCTGTGTTCGCACAGGGGCTGGGGTTACCGAGGGCAGGCGGTAAGGCTGAGGATGAGAAGCTCTATGTATTATCTGAAGGAACAGACCCATTCAAAGAATGACACTTTTGCAGAAGGTGCTAGTCACTTAGGTATTAATGACACTACTAAGGGGATCTTTGAGGTTTTATGATAAGCAGCGGGCGGGGGGTGGGTGGCGGGCATTTGAGCCAGAGCCTGGTGGATACATGAAGCATAAACAACAGTGACAGGTTCTGTCTGCTGGGATATCACTTTTGGACTTGCTCATTTGTACGCATTCATGGGCAGGAGCAATGGGGAGAAGAGTGATTTTGAAATCACTCACCCGTAGTTTCCTGAAATTGATAAATGATCCCTACACATGGTTACAGTCAGAGCAGTTGTTCACTTAACAGAGTCCCCAGGGAGGTATGTGGCCAAGGCGCTGTCACTGCCGAGATTCAAGGGCAAGATGGAGGCACAGGGGATGTGTCTTGTGAAATGCAGGGCTCAGATGGCCTGTTCCAAGTACGTGCTCTGGGCCTGCTGTCTCCTCTGCGGGAGGTGACGTTGCATCTCAGTGCAGACCCAGTGCCTGGACTGAATGAAAAGATGAATTGTCTGTGTCATTTATCAGTCCCTGGAGGGCAAGAGTCGGGATTTCAGCCAGTTACAACACAGTGCAGTGAAACCTGCCTCCCCACCAAGCTCCACTCATCCCTTCTAGAACTACCCAGCTTCTGTGGAAGCCGTGGATACTGCATGTCCAGTCCCATCACCTGGCTGCCATGAAGGCCTCTCTCTGTCAGTCTTCCCAATTAAAACCAGCCCAGTCCCTCAATGCATCCAACCCACACCTGGATGAAATCATGGAAGAGAGTGAGTGAAATTATACACCCGCTTGGCCACCAGAGAACCGAATTACTGCTCTGCTCCTCATCTGTGTTCTCCGTGTAGTGTCTGCTTGTATAACCTGAGTCAAGCTCGTGGTGTTGGAGTGTAACTTGCAGTACATGGTTTCTGTGGTTATCCATCACCTCAGTTCGGCTGTAGTATTTCCCCAGCGGCCCGAGCATCTTACTGCATCGTGGGCTCCTTATTTCTTAAAAACAAAAGCTAGGCACTAATGGGACAATATACAGCTCCTCCTCGCTTTGTGTGTGTGTAATGTGCAGCATGTTGAATGGCCATGGCACTGAAATGCTTTGACAAGCTGGTGCTCACACAGTGCAGCACATATTGTATCCATCAAGTGTTAAAAGTGCATCAGAAATGCGCCAGTTTCATTACACATAATCAGTTCCCATTGAAATGATCCTTTCAGTGCTGCATGCTGCAAATTAACAATCTGACTTATATACAATAAAAACCCAAGTATTGTACAAAGTAATACTTCTTAGGCGGTGGAGACACAGATGGAAATTCATTTAATGAACAGCACCCAGAATAGATTCTAAACTTTTTGCAATTACCCTGGAAAAAACCAGAAGACACAAAACAGCGCTTTGCAGTCTTCTGTGTGAGAGACTAAGACTTGTTGGAGCCTATTGCGGGGAAGGGGGAAGGAAGCAGGTTGAAATAAATGTCTGTTTCACGTAAATAATGCCACAAGCCTTTTGCGCATACACATGCTACAAATGAGGCTGTGTGCTCACATGTGTTACCTAGCGGGGTTCAAACCTGCAATGTCTAGCTGGCAGCCGGTTTCAAGTGGTGTGCCCCAAGGGTCGGTCCTGGGGCCGGTTTTGTTCAATATCTGCATTAATGATCTGGAGGATGGCGTGGATTGCACCCTCAGCAAGTATGCAGATGACACTAAACTGGGAGGAGTGGTAGATACGCTGGAGGGTAGGGATAGGATACAGAGGAACCTAGACAAATTAGAGGATTGGGCCAAAAGAAACCTGATGAGGTTCAACAAGCACAAGTGCAGAGTCCTGCACTTAGGACGGAAGAATCCCATGCACTGCTACAGACTGGGGACCGAATGGCTAGGCAGCAGTTCTGCAGAAAAGGACCTAGGGGTTACAGTGGACGAGAAGCTGGATATGAGTCGACAGTGTGCCCTTGTTGCCTAGAAGGCTAACGGCATTTTGGGCTGTATAAGTAGGGGCATTGCCAGCAGATCGAGGTATGTATTCATTCCCCTCTATTCTGCATTGGTGAGGCCTCATCTGGAGTAGTGTGTCCAGTTTTGGGCCCCACACTACAAGAAGGATGTGGAAAAATTGGAAAGTGTCCAGTGGAGGGCAACAAAAATGATTAGGGGGCTGGAGCACATGACTTATGAGGAGAGGCTGAGGGAACTGGGATTGTTTAGTCTGCAGAAGAGAAGAATGAGGGGGGATTTGATAGCTGCTTTCAACTACCTGAAAGGGGGTTCCAAAGACGATGGATCTAGACTGTTCTCAGTGGTAGCAGATGACAGAACAAGGAGTAATGGTCTCAACTTGCAGTGGGGGAGGTTTAGTTTGGATATTAGGAAAAAGTTCTTCACTAGGAGGGTGGTGAAGCACTGGAATGGGTTACCTAGGGAAGTGGTGGAATCTCCTTCTTTGGAGGTTTTTAAGGCCCGGCTTGACAAAGCCCTGGCTGGGATGATTTAGCTGGGGATTGGTCCTGCTTTGAGCAGGGGGTTGGACTTAGATACCTCCTGAGGTCCCTTCCAACCCTGATATTCTATGATTCAATATGCTGAATATGCGCCACTCTCATTGATGGCAGGATCAGGCCCCAAATGCATAGAAAATACTTTTCTGTGTGGTTGTAACCACAGACATGTTTATATCCCAGCCATTACAATACAGTTTATTTAAGCAGAAGGAACTGTGTATTTTTATGGAAGGAGAATAAAAACACAGGTGTTTTCTGAGTGTTTTTAATGAAAATCTTTATTGGTGATAAGCTGGTTCTTTCAATGAAGTGTAAGAATAGAGTGCAAATAAAAATTCCCTGAAATTATAAATCCTTAAAGATTTTGCTAAATATGTAGAATTTCCAGTTTTTAGCTGCACCTCCCTGGCTCTGCTCAGCCCCTTTATGTATTTTCCATCCCCTGGTGCTTAACCTACACTTCTCTCGTTACATGAAAAGTTCTCTAGTTACATTAATATATATTGGAAAGAATGTGAACTCTAAAAAATGGTTTCAGAACGTTTGCCGCTTTAACTATGCGGAAACCCACACAAATGAGGCATGCAATTTGAAATGAATTGGGTCTGTAATATAAATTTTCTCCCTATGTCTCTGTACTGAGGAGTCAGCTTTTGCTCTACAGGCAATTTACATTTAAGCATCAGGACTTATTTGACAAAAAAAGAATTTGAACTCCAAAATGTGATGATTAATAATGTTCTCAAAAAGGATGTTTCTCCAGACCAATTCTTCCTTTTCCTTCATATCGAACCGTTTTGTATTTTGAATATAGATTAATACAAATTAAACCAAAACAACCTCTGCTTTGTGCAGAATTGGGAGTGCAATTGATTGCAGGGTAGATGACAGAATTTAAGTATCCAGCAGATTGTGCTCACAAATCCCAGCTAAATTCTGTTATTGAGCTCAGAATAATGCAGGTTCGAAAGTGAGTTGCTGGGATAACAGACCCCTTTGAAAATGTGGTCCGTAATCTCTTAAGGCCTAGCCCCTCAATGCTAGTCCAGACTATTGAATGTGAATCAATTCAGAGACCTGGGGGAAGTGAAGGGGGAGGCTGTATTGCAGTTTCTGCTGAGTCAGTTTCACAAGGTTTGTTCTTTTGACTGTTTCCGATAATGGCAATAGACAAGAGGATGGATACCTGCTCTGAAGCACTGGCCTCTTTGATCCTCACAGACTAACTTGGGAGGTTTTCATGATGAGCTTGTGAGAAGCTTTGAAAAATAAAGCAGCCAATGCACAGATTTCTATTATGTGAACATAGTGTCACAGAAAGTCAAAAGGGCAGAAGAGTCTCAAAACACTCCAGGCTCCAGCTTGGAGAGGCTCAGAACACCTCCCCCCTGTCCCCCGTTCGGCACTTGGGGGGTGGGGAGCTCAGCTGCTCCTCTAGCAGTGTGTGTCTGCCTGCCTAACACTGAGCTCTCCGGTTTAGGCGTTCACACTTTGAATGCCCTTCTAGTAGTTGGCCAAGATGGCGTCCTGCAGGCTGCACCTCCTGGTCTTCGGACCAGTGAATGTTTTAGCCTGGCTCACGTGTTCCCATGGCTTCTCCACTCTCCTATTCAGTAAGAGGGGGCACCTCGTCATAGCCCAGTTTCTATAACTCTCTTCTTCGTATGAGCCTATGGGCCAATGTTCATGAACAAATGTATGTGATTGCTGCTTAATTTACATACAATACAGAGTCACATTCACTACAAACTGTGTGTGTGTAAGTACTGTATTAATCCGAACGAGTGATTTCCCAGTGCATCATATTCAACGTAAGTGAATATTGAAGATATGTAGCCATATTCTGGCATCGGTCTCTTGGAACACAGATTGCAGATAAAGGTATAGAGAGAGGAACCCATTCCTTGGAGTGCAGGAAACATTGCATTGATTCAACACTTCAGTGCAGGGTTCAGCATCATTACAATAGCTCCCCACCTGCACTTGGCCCTGAGAAGAACAACCTGACTTCACTGCAGCCTATGAGAAAACTGCCTCAGGGAAGTTGGTTCTACTGTATCTTACACCCTCGAGCCTTCTATTCCCATCAGTAATAGGTGGTGTTGCCTTTGTACCATTCGTTTGGTAATTGGACAGGGTGGAGGCTTAATCAAAGAATACAGCAGGAATGCTGCAGCAGAGGATGGTATTGCTGGAGCGTTGTGGACTATTAGGCTTGGTCTATACTTAAAACTTAGGTCGACATAGCTACATTGTGCAGGGGTGTGAAAAATCCCCATCCCTGAGCGAGGTAGCTATGCCCATCTAACTTTCTGTGCAGCTGCAGCTAGGTCAGCAGAAGAATGTTTCCGTCAACCTGGCTACCATCACTTGGGGAAGTGGTTTTCCTACCGCAATGGAAAAACCCCTTTCATCTCTCTAAACTGTGTCTACGCTACAGGGTTATGCCAGCACAGCCATGCCACCTAGAAATGATGTAATCCTTTTTTTTAGTTAATAAGGGACTCCCCAAATTGGTTCATGTCAAAATGTGCAAGGCCTGTGCAATCCCATCCCTTCAAGCTGGAGTGCATCACGTGGGCATGGAGCCACGCAGTAGTGCTCTTGACACTGCTCCTGAGGACTTCTCAGGGGCATCTGACTAAAAAAAAGAAGCCTAGTCTTGTTCTGCATCAATTCCACTGTATCAACTGCTGCAGCAGCCCCCCTGATATTGGGCTGACGAAGGGGGCTGGAGCATGCCCATGGGGAACCAGTTAATATAGATGTGTTCAAGTGAAAAGTTAATTGATTTTAATAGCACAACAATCTGAGGTGGGAGGCAGTGGTTACTGAGACAGACGCTCCTCAAGTCTCCCAGGGCACCCCTATCAGCACTGCCTGCTTCAGAAGATTGCAAATCCTTGTAGAGCTTTAGTGGGCTTTCCTGGACTTGAAGTGATAGCGGGATAGACAGACTTGCCCAGCTGTAGTGCATATGAGCGCTAAGCCTTAAATACAAGGTGTTCACATAGATCTCTCGAAAGGACAGTTTCAAACAGGGATAAGGGGAGAAAAAATATGCAGCTGGAATGGAATGCCATAGGAGATAAGTATCACAACCTGTTCCATATTTATTATGGGCAACAATTTGACTAACGGAGAATTTAGATTAATAACATTCAGCCTGGAGAAGTAATTTCCTTTGAGAAAGCGATTTACATGCACTCTGCCAAAAAGAGCCGTCACCGCTCTCTCTTGTCGTGTCAGCTCAAATAATGAAGTTGAAAATAACATGGAAGGTTAATAGGTCCTACTTATCTCCTTAGAGCCGAAAAGGAAGATTTATAGTGTGGAGTCTGTTTTGCATATTTCCGTTGGAAATTGAAAGGTTTTTTCCCAGACAAGATTTATGAGAACTCGTGGTTAAAGGTATCTGCTCTGTTATTGCTCATCAGTGAGGCAGTAAACCACTTCATTTTGGTAGATATTTCCATGGTTAGAAGGGAGCCAAGTTTCCTGGGTCACTGACCAGGGACTTTATTTGGATGCTGATGCTGTCATTCAAGTGATATTTATTTTCAATGGGTGATAACTACTTTAACTTTGGAAGTTCACACATTTATATTTAACTGTCACAGAGTGGTTAAAATGGGTGAAGAAATTACACTCTCGCCCTGCGTCTCTTGCATATTAATGTAATGTACAGATGACTAACATGCCATCATCTTGGATGAACACATGTTTGAGAATCAGCATGGAGTTCAATAGCTTACTGGTTTTCTTCTTCGTCTCCTGATCCCCTCCTCTAACAACTCGCAGAGGCTCCTCACAGCTTTAGAGAAACCAATATTTGTTAAAACCTGACTGTTTTCCTTTGGAAAGAGACTCATGACTTCCATTTCTGCTGGAGGTAAGCAAGGAATTGCATGTGTGTATATTAGATATGATATGTGCATATACTCAGCCTTATATGCAGATTCATTGTGTGTTTGTGTGGTGCACACTCTACATGTGTCTGAAATGTGCATTTGTCTATATTTAGTCCATTATCTTTAGTTTCACACTTTGTATTGAAGTGGACAATTCATTTTCATAAATTTGGTTTCCTATCTAGACAGTCCATGGTGTTTGAACAATGATTTCTCTGAACTCTCAGATGTGACACGTTTATTAAAAAAAAATCCCTGCCCAGGATTTGCCATTTATTCTGATTACAAGGCATCCTGATTACAAGATCCTGATCCTACTGGAGTCAATAGGAGCTTCATAGGTCAGATTTTGTGCAGAGCCTTGAAGATGAGAAGATGCTTGTTCCCATGGAGAAGGGTGAGCCAGTGGAGGGAGTCAGAAAAGTGGGAGTGACACAGACAGATCAATAGGAGAGGAAGACCGTTTTTGTGGCTGTGTCTTATTGGTCTGAAGGGGGCAGTGTGGCTGCTGTAGTCAAGATGGGGGATGATCCAAGTGTGGATAAGCATGTTGGCTGTGTGGGCAGAGAGGAAGGGAAGAATGACGGATTTATTGTGGAGAAGGACAGGGGCTGGGTATCAGAGGCGGCTGAAGTCTAAGATGGCCCCCGGGTTACAGGCTGATCAATAGAGTTATCAATAGTACAGGAGCCCAGGAGCTTGGGTTTAGTGATGGTAAATTTGAGTTGACAATGGCTGCATCCAAAGAGAGACCTCGGAGAGTGCCACTGTGATGCAAGAGTGGGGAGAAGTCGGTTTGTGAGTCACCAGCAGAGAGAGAAGAGCTGAATCCGTGCAGGGGGTGAGGTTCAGAGACAGCCTGCAGAGACGGAGGAGGAGGCAGCGGCAGCCAAGGGCAGGCTGTGAGTGGAGGAAGAGTCGCTAACAGGAGATGTGGAAGGAGCAGGGTAGGAGGATTGTCAAGGAGAGGGAGCTGCCTTTGGAGCTGGTGGAGGAGGAGAAATCAGAAGCGTGAAATGCTGTGGTGTTTTGGGGAGGATGAGGCTGGATTCTAGGCCCAAAGGCTTCAGCAGGCAGAGGCCATTCGAAACCTTGGCGAGAGCAAACATGAGGGAAGGGGGATTCCTGCCCCGGGTGCTGGGGGGAGAGTGAGTGACTGTGTGAGTCTGTGTGTGGACTGAACAGAATGGAGTCCCTCACCCGTGTTCTCTATCTGCTGGGCCGGCCTTCCCTTCCCGCTCCCAAACAACTATAACTGGAGCTCCTCGCTACTGCGGAAAGGTTGCCTCACAAATAGGGTGACCAGACACCAAATGTGAAAAATCGGGACGGGGTGGGTGGGGGGGGGGTAATAGGAGCCTATATAAGAAAAAGACCCCAAAATTGGGACTGTCCCTATAAAATCGGGACATCTGGTCACCCTAGTCACAAATAGCCAAACGTGCTGTCACTTGGCTGCGTATTGCCTGTCGTCATTCTCTGACATGGCTCCGGCATTGGACCCCTTTGGCTATTTGTGGAGATACAGGACTGTAGTTCTTCTAATCCAGTGATTCTCAAACTTTTGTTTTGGTGACCCCTTTTGCACAGGAAGCCTATGAGTGTGAAACCGCCCCTTATAAATTGAAAACACATTGTTTATATTTAACCCTATTATAATTGCTGGAGGCGAAGTGGGGTTTGGGGGTGGAGGCTGACAGCTTGCGACTTACCATGTAATAACCTTGTGACCCTCTGAAAGGTCATGACCCCCAGTTTGAGAACCCCTTTTTTTATCCCAGCCTTAATGCATATTTTCCCTGACCTCAGGAGTGAGATTATGGTTCTACATAGCTCTGGATTTATGTTACTGGTGAACCTGAGACAGGATACTGGTCTTTCTGCCTAACCTTTAGAGACAGTTGTTTGTTGGGCTTTCTCTAGACTTCAGTACATTATATTTAATATGAAGTTCTCTATCTAGCACTCTGGATCCACCATGTGATCACACATTTCCACAGCTTTAAGAGTATATTTGACACCCCATAACAGCATGGTGTTCTTGCATGTAAAAATGCCTGGTGATAACCCATGTTACTTTCCTTGGGAGTAAGAGCTGCCAGACTGTACTGATGTGTCACCCAGCACCTGTTCCCTTCATTCAAAACAGTAATGACCTTGTGGTACCCAGTGAGGGTGCTGCAGCATTATCTCAGGGTGATGCTGAAAATAACTTGAGCTTCCTCTGTAATTACACCATTTACTAAAACACGTCTTGCTGAGGCAATGGATGATAACGGTGTGCACAGGAGGGAGCAATTCTCAGACATTAAAGCCCTGTCATTTCAAATTATTATTATTATTATTATTATTATTTATTTATTATTTATTATTTTATTAAATTCCCAAAGGACTTGGGGCATGTTATGGACTTTTTTATTTTAAAAAGCTAAGCTGCCTCTCAATTACGAGAACACAAAAAAGCTCTCAAATTTTGTTTTCCCCATTGCTTTCCCTTAACTTAAAGGCCAAAAATAAAATTAAATTGAAAGTTAGGGATTCTTGTAATTGGGGAGCATAAAATAGATTAATTTCCAAAGGAATCACATAAGATGACATTCTATTGTTTTAGTTAATAGCAAAAATGGATTAGTTAGGAAAAAAAAAAAAAAGAAAAGAGGCTATATTGACAATTGCTCCTGTACTTAGCCTCAGTCTGCCAGTCTTGGTTTTCAGAAGCCGCCAATCTGTGTAAATCCCTGGGGTGGGGTGGGACAGGTTAACGATGGAACCTGAATCCTTTTGATGCTACTACCAGGTGGTTTGCCAAAAGCCTATGCTTCTCGTCAGAGATGTTTTACATTTATATAAACTACAGAGTTGCTGTTATAATTACTTAGGTGTGTGTGGCAAAGAGAAATGACAAGTCCCTCCTTAGAGGAGCTAGCAGTCTAACTTAGATTTAGGACACAATAAACCTGTGGTGCAGCTAGGGGTTGGGAAGATGAGGGGTTACAGTGAATATACAATGCTAAACAGCTGCATTAATCCAGCTCAATTGTTTCTTTTCATGCCGACAAGTGAATTTTCTTTCTCGCAACTGAGGATTTTGGGGAGGGGAATGTTTGAATGCAGAGAAAGGAGCAATGAGGGGAAAGGAGGGAATCAGAAGGGAGGATGAAGGTTGTAAGAGTGGTGCTGGAGAGGAGAAGGCAGATGTCTGATTTGGAGATGGGACTAAAGGAGGGGAGCGGCGGGAAAGGGAATAGGGACGGTTTCAGGGGAGGAGGTGCTTGGATGCTAATGTGGTGTGTGTACATGGATGATTCAGTATCAGAGTCCCACCCAGCTGGTGATGATTTTGTCTTTAAGGAATCAAGCTGGGCCTGGGAGGAGGAGATGAGATTGGAAGGCAAGTTTCACAAGTTTATAGCTTTCCAATTAAATCTTCCAGGGAGGGGCCAGTCTTGTGCTCTGCACATTTCCACAGCCAGCTCATTCGTACACGTGAGAGGTGCAGTGGGTCTGTCATGCCATTTACTGCACGTGCGAATGCGGTTGTGCCGGTCAGTGATGAGCAGGAGAGAGTATCCCCATTACCCAAGGGATGGTACGAGTGGGTCCGTGCCACGAATGCACATTAAAGACAGGAGCTAGCTGCTCTCCTGAAAAGCTAGAGATAGGAAAGCATTCCAGACCCGTGGAGATACTAACTTGGGGAGACTTCCTCCACCAGCTAACCCTAGCTCCAGGAGCAATGCAAGTGAACAAACTCAGTCCCTGCAAACAAGGCCCTCTGCTTTCTGTGCAGTCTGTTGGCAATTAATTCCGTGCTACACCTGTAAATAAGGTTCAGCTCCCAGCCTCCCATCACACAGTGCAAATCAATAAAGGGACAATAGGTAGCCTTGGACAATCCCCACAGATTTTCCTGTTACTATGACATCCCATTTCTTTCAATGGAAAGAGCCTTTATTCTTCATTGAAACACACTTGACATAACCTTCACCTCCCAGTAAATGCAGAGATGTTTCAGACATCACATTGGTGAGAGAAGCATTTAGTCTGTATTTACAGGTATGAGAACGAGGCTCCATTGAAATAGCAGACGTGCCTGAGCCACTTTATCACATGTGCTGAAGAGGTGAGCGCTGTCCTGCGCTTCCCATATCTTTTCTTCTCCTCCATAGCAGCCTGGCATTCTGTACACCTCATTAGGTAAGTGCCAGGTGTCTAAGAGAGCTAGAATTGCCCCAGTCATCTTCACTGGTTTTTAAAAATCCTTGTTAATTCCCTCAAAATCCTTGTTCGTTCCCTCAAAATCCAGAGTTGGGGGAAGGTGGAACAATAAACGCTGACAGTTTTATTAATGCAGAACCTGAGAATACAGACACTGAAAGAAACCCAAACCAAAGGCGAGAGAATGTTACCACTCTCCACTTTGCCTGCTGCTCTGTTACCTGATGGATTTAACGCAGATTCTGGATGTGCTCAAACATATATCTGCACCAAAAACAGTTTTTGAACTCCTGTCTATGTAATAAATACTCTCCTGGCTGATTTATGCCTGGCCCTTCGGAAGATTCTCTGGCTCTCTGCTGCTGGAACTGAATCATACCCAACTTTTAAAAAATAATCATTCCATCTTGATCATTTAAATTTCATAATACATTGGAGCCCACTTAAACGAATAACTCTAAAAGGGATAGAATTGCTAATAAATGTTCTGTCTAGCACAAACCGTAAAATATTCATTTAAGGCAGTTATTTCACATTACTGAATAAGTGAAAAAAAAATTAACTTTTTGCACAGCTTAAGGTACAATTCAATAATAATTCAAGCTATTTAATGAATGAAATATTTAACATAATCTGCATACATTAAATGACAGAATACAAGGTATAACAAATGTAGCACTGGAATTGAAGGATAAAACTGGGAGAAATAATGATAAATTGTTCACTGTAAATCTGAAGAGAAGAGGCTTCCATGCACTATACAATATATTGTGGGAAGGGAGCTGATTGCCATTTCCAGGGCCTCTTGTCTCAGGATACTTTGGGAGATGAGTTTTCATAAGTATGGGGCCCACTGCACAAGCAGAATCAATGGTTAACCAGGCATGATGCATTGGGGTGATGGTCAATTAATAATAACCACTGCAATGTGTAATTCTCATGGCCTGGAACCCGGTGCCATTGGGAACAGCTGTGTCCAGTGGGCGTGTGATGGTCTGGAATGGAATGAGTAATGTCTATGGGAGAGTAGGGACTCTAGACCTTCCCCTCAGAAGAGTTCATTTCTGCTTCTGTTAATTACCATACAAATCACTATGAAAGGTCACTACAATTTAATTAGAACACATCCTATTTAGGGTTTTGTGTGTGACTGTTTTTATTTTACTTTGTTAGTGTGTACATTGGGCCAGGAAAATTCCTAGCTCCAGCACAATGAGGGAGAAATCCAGACTTGGGGGTGCTTGTAGTGTGTAGCACTGCCCAAGCCCAAGGCCTCGGAGCACCATTACCTTTGGGATATGGGAATTAATCCATAGAGGTTATTGGCAGAAATTTCCTTGATGTCCTATATGTGGTTTCTGTGGCTCTTTTCTTTCCCTTTATGTGGAAGGGCCTCGGAAAGCAGACCCCAGGATATCATCTGTTTGTGTCGTTGAGTATGCTGTCAGTGTCAGCTGTGCGGTGTGGTTAATCCTTGCAGGGTATCAGGATTGCCTCCAGCAAATCCTGCTGGGAACCGAAGAGGAGAGCAGCTCTGAGCTCCCCTACGTACCCTGCTTGATTAGGGTTTTCCTAAAGCCTGCTGCAGAGATGAGATGGCTCCGAGTAGCTTCTTTTCTGGCCCGTAATCGGGAGCCCTGGGCCTTGCTACAGCAGCACTCTACAGTGCGTTTGATTTATCTCCGAACCCGAGCTGAGCTTGTGACCAAATATTTGGACTAAGACACTGGCCAGTGAAAAGGCCTGTTAATGCACCGAGCCACACCTGGATTGATCAGCGTTTGGATTTTACAGTGTCCTTTGCACAAAGTATGTGTTAGAGGTGGGGAGATGCTGTACCCCGGCCCCAATGGCAGAAGAGCCCTTTAAACTGGGCAGTCTGCACTGCTGCCTTAATCTCCTGGCTGTTGTAGGTGTCTGGTATTGGGGGGAGGTTCACTACCAGGGAATGCTTGAAAATAAATCTTCTTAGGCAAAGGCACAGAGGAAAGATGTACATTGCGATGGAGGCCAAAAAAGGCCCTTTACCTCTGATGGATTGTGTGTGAAATTCTGTGACCGATGTCCATAGTATCAAGCCATGTAGGAGGCCAGGCATAAGGAAGCAGATACTGATGCAAAGGGCAGTGTGAGGGAGTATGTTTTTGAGGGGCTGAAAATCTACCTTCTTTAGACAGGGAGATAGGATTCTGGTCTTGGCATCCAAGGTATGGTGTTTGTTTCCATAACTTGGGGCCAAGACCATCACCCGAGATAATAGCTGGTTGCTCCTTTCTGACTCGGGAGGGCAAGTCACTGCCTGTGTATTGGGTTTTGTCACAGTGCTAACTCTGGAGTGAGGAGGAGTTTTGGGGAGGGCGCGAGGAAACGGGATCAATGCTTTCTGTGAGTGTGTTGTCCATCTCTGTGTGTTTGACTTGACAAAGATGGGCTGCTTTCTGCATTGCAATGTTTGTGGTGACATTGGAAGTGCTTTCCATGGGGTGTCTAAGCAACTGCTGTAATATAGCCTGTCTTGCTGGCAGATGTGTGAAGCTGCAAACTACACGTCTTTCCTACACATCCTCTGGTGAGCTCGGTACCTGTTGTTTGACCACATAAGATGAGAGGGGGGCACTTCCAGGAGTTTACATATTTCAAAGTAAATATGTGTTCTGAAATCCAAAAGGCCTCTGCCCACCAGGGTGTGTAAATCTTCACATTAAGTAGTCTCATAAAGGGAAAAGTGCAGACAATCATAAAGATTTCACTAAGAACCAAATTTTGACAGAGCTTTGAAAGGAGTGCTTGCTGCTGCTTGAATGTGGAAATCAAGAGGGTATCAACTCTTCCTTTAAAATACAGCTTTTAAAATAAAGCCTGTTCCCGGAGTGTCGAGAGGATTCAAGCAGCATGTTGGCCCAGTGACTCTGGAGTGGAGTCCCACGAGGAGGAGCCACAGGAATGAACAGAGTGCTTTCCTTGCTGCTGCAGCCTGTCTCAGGGAGTATTTCAATCTGCTCAGCTGTAATAGAACAAAAAAATTCCTGAAGGGTTCCCGCAACCTGCCTCAGCTCTGCACATATGGAAATCTGAATTGGAATTGATCCTTCAACTAGTCCTTGTGAAAGCTGCAAAGAACAGTTTGTGGTTGGTGTGATGATATTATAAATAGCTTTGGAGGCTGGAGGGTATTTTGTAGTTCACTCAGCCATGTACATTTTGGAGACAGGCTCTCCTTTTGTGGAAATCCCAATGCCCTGAAGTCATGTGAACTCATTTTGCTCTGCGTCCTTTAGGCTCTTTCAGTGACAAAGCACAACACAGCAGGGCTGGTTCACAAACCTAGTGCTCCTGAAAACTGCTCTGGGAACAAAATAAATCCAACCTGAGTTCTACTGTACATATACTAGGACGCAGCTCCAAAAGCTAGAGGTCTGTTTTATTGTGTTACTTCCACTGTGCTGTTACATAATGTATAAAAGGCAGAACTGATAAGCACAATGACTCAGTGTTGTATGTAGATATGCATATGTACAGGCTTGTGTATCGCTTATGCTGATAACTGCCCTGTAGCACATTGGGATGGCGGTGGCTGTCACTCACTGGAAGGCAAACAGGACAGTAAAAAAGTCAGACGTTGTGAAGTCATCCTTGGTCCCAAATTTTCCTTTTCCTCTCCCATTTCCTATCTCTGTAAGTCACCTATCCCCATCTCTAGCATATTGTCAGAGTTGGTCCTAACTTTGACTGTAGCCTCTGTTGAAATCTTTTAATCACACATCGATCATTTCCTGTCTCCTAAATCCCGACTCTCCAAACTTGACAGATTCCAGAATGCTGCAGCTAGAGTGCCCCCTTCTCTAGAATGCTAGCACTGCCCTATAGTATAGCATATCTGTTTCTGAGGCACCTGTCACAGGGGTGACTGAGTACCGGCAATGTTATGTAAAGCAGCAAACAATCCATAGGCCTGCGTTCTGTAGCCTGGTCTCTTCCCGGAAGGAGCACGCATCGTTAGTGGTCATGCTGCTGGAATATTTCATTAACTTGATGTCAGTGTGGAGCTGCGGGCTGTAATTATGGGAAGGCTTTTGCCCAGAGGCAGGCCTTGAATTTCATTCAGCAGGTGTGTCAGGGGGCAGCACGGGGTTCTCTCAGCTATGCAAGCTTCCTTTTTGTCTGCTGGCCCTTATGCTGGCTATCCAACTCGGAATCCAACTGAAAACGCTTCATGGACTTGTAGCACAGAAAGGCCATCTGCTCCCTGCCAGCTGATGCTGTTTCTCTTCCTCCACAGTCAGGGACACTCTCTGTTTGGAATTCTCCCTCCTTTTCAAAGAACCTGCCCATCTCCCTCTTCAAATCCTGCCTAAAAATCTTCCTACTAAAACCAGCCAACAACTGATGTGCCTCCCACTCCTTGTGCTCTCCCCAGCCTTCCTCATGGTGATGCTCCCTCTGATGAGCTCCCCTACACTATCACTTCTCCTTACAGTCCCTTCCTGGCTGCATGGAACATTTAAAACATTAGTATGTTTTGTGAGTGATCTTAACCCTTCCTGCTCCAGGGTATAAGCCAACTGGCCACTATCCCAGGGAGGGGGCTGGCTTTGATGGCCCAGTGCCCTGAGACAGGTTGCAAGTCTATGTTCCCGAAGCACTCACTCCTACGCACTCCTTATGGACAAGCCCTGGAGAATTAGGCAAGCAGATGTCATCCCCACCCTGCTCTGAAAAGCACATCCACATGTTGTACACAGGCCAAACTTGCTCTTCTCCTGGGGTTTGTCTTTAACTGGTAATGTCAACAATAATTGAACATAAACCTTGGCGTAAGCCTTCTCCCTGAGCTTGACTCTTAGCATTTTCCCTGCTCGATCTCTCTGTGTCAGACCCTAGTCAGAGGGGCTGGAACAATTTTTATAGAGTGGGTCCTGATGAGGGAAACCATGCATTTGGTGTTTGTTATTACTACTTCAAGCCCGGGGGTTGCGGCAGCACCCCCGGCACCCCTGGTTCCAGCACCACTGACCCTAGGTCATTCTGTCCAGGGAGATACGCAACCCTTCTTTTGTTTCCTAGTTGGAACTAACAAGATCCATCAGCTAACATGAGTTGGTCCTAACTTTGACTGTAGCCTCTGTTGAAATCTAATCACACATCGATCATTTCAAACAGACTTCAGGCATCTGACATCAGGATGACTCAAGAGAGGAGCTGTGTCGGGTCTGGGAGTCTGCCATCTTGTGACAATTTCATAAACCTTAAACAAATAGGGTTCTATAGATACTACTCCAAAAACCTGTAGGGCCAGATCCTCAGCTGGTGTAAATCAGCCTCACTCCATTGAAGTGAATGGAGCTACATCGATTTATATCAGCGGAGGATCTGTCCCATAAACTTCAACAGAGACCCTTTCTGTCGGGTCTGATTTTTAGCCATCCTATAGAATTCTACAGCAGGAATACGATTCTTTAGGGCTCTTCTTCATTTTCCCCATTGATGAAACATTCTTCCCCATTCACTTCCCCCTTCTTCCCTCTGGACATTGCTCTCTGCGTCTGTCTCATTTTATGATACTTTGTATGAGATGCTTTCTCTAAAAATGAACAGTTCTATAGTGCATAAATATTAAGGGGTCTGTTCCCTTGTTGCTCTGAGCCTTATAAGCCATATTAGCAGCACTAATGGGTGCTGAGTTTGCATACTGTATCCCAGAAAGCAGAGACCCCTTAGCTAGCATTTCTGTAGAACAATTACAGAGTAAATTGGGGACGGGTTAAGACAGCAAAAACCACAGGAAAGGAAAATAAGAGATAAAACTTGATATTTTCTTCATACAAATAGCGAGAACATTAAAAGGCATTAGGTGACCATGCAATTTGTTCTCAGCAGGCAACTGCGGGAGGGGGCAGTTGCTTGTTTGTCTTTACCTATAAATTGCAGTTCATACTCAAAACAGTGGCAAGGTTGAATTCTCAATTATGCTCAATTAATATGGGATTTTCAGTTAATTTCCCCTAAGTGAAGTGCATTTTAGTAATTTATTAAATCTCTTTTCTCTTTTGTGTAAGTGGCCAGCATTCGGCAAACTGTCTAGTGAAATTAAAAGAATCCCAGGGAGAAAATGAAATTTGTTTTTAAAATGATTTCCCAGTGACTGACACCGTATTCTATCTCTTGAAGTTTGGTATGTATCTTTTTATCCTTCTGAAAGCTGTGACATATTACCCTGGAACTCCTCATAAAGAATACAGATCTTGGCTTGTTTATGGTTCTCCTGATTGGACAAAAATCATCTGGAATTGGTTACTGGCTCCCATGCACTTACTTTAACCTCCTTGAGGTTAAAAATATTAACATCACTTACTGTGCCATTTTATCCGCAATAACTAGATCTAAGTTTTGATCCAACGCCATAGATCATTGCCATTGCAACTCACAACATGTTTGGCACTTGTACTTCCTCAACCACAAGCATCCCTCTGTCCTAAGAAATGAGTAGGAAAGGTAAATGCATTATTGTATTAAGCACATAGGGTGTAGAATGGACTCTCTCCTTTTAACTCTCACCTTGACTCTGAATAATGGTTTTTATACCAGACTGGGAGAAAAATGTAAAGGAGAAAAATGTTAAAATGGTTAAATGCCTCCAAGCTTTTCTGCAGCAGGGACTGTAATTTATAGCTGAATGTTGTTCAAGAAGGAATCTGAAACACTCTGATTCTATTTTCAATTGTATTTCTTAAACCAAAAAATTAACTGCAGTAACAAAGAATAGAATCTGCACTAGTCACAGGAATTGCCAGACTGAATCAGACCTGAGGTTCCATTTAGTTCAGTGTCCTATTTCCAGCAGTGCTGGGTCCCAGGTGCTTCAGAGGAAGGAGAAAGAACTCTGCAGTGGGAAGCTGTAGGATAAGCTGTGCCCCCTACTAAATCCCATCCTGGTGTCTAACAGAGATTGGCCTAAGCCCTGATGCATGAGGTTTAATATCCCTTCTACAGAATTGTTACAGTAACTCTGGATAGTCCTGATATCCATAGAGATGCCCAGTCCCTTCTCTGACTCTAATGTTTTTGGCCTTGAGGCATTCCTGTGGCAGTGAGTTCCACAGCCTGATTATACATTGCATGAAAAATATTTTCTTTAATCAGTTTTGAATTTCTCACTTTTAATGTCATTGGGTGTTCCCTTGGTCTTGTGCTACGAGACAGGGAGAACAGAAGTTCATGATCCATCTTCTCTATTCCATTTATTCTTTTTATATACTTTAATGATGTCCTCTCATTACTTGTCTCTTTCATGAGATGAACAATCCCAGTCTTCCCAATCTCTCTTCCTGGGGGAGTTTTTCCCCCCAGAACTTTGATCGTTCTGATCTCTCTTTTTTGATCACCTCTAGTTCTGCAATATCCTTTTTGACATGGCGTGACCAGCACTGCACAGAGTATCCAGTTGAGGCCAAACTACTGACTTCTATAAAGGCATTATATTCTCGATATTAGGTGACCATCCCATTCTTTATCCATCTTAACATCATCTTTGCTTTATTGACCGCAGCTGCACGTTAAGCCGAGGTCTCCATTGAGCTGTCTACAATGATGCCCAGGTCCCTTTCCTGGGCTGATACAGTTCATTTAGAACCGTTAAGGTGTATGAGTCATTTACAATTTTCCCTCCAATGTGCATTACTCTGCATTTATTGACAATTTCAATTGCCATCATGTTGCCCTTTCACTAAGCTAGTTTAAATCTCTCAGAAGTTCCTCTCTGGTCCTGACTAATCTAAATAACGATGTCTTCCGTAAATTTTGCCCCTCACTGCCCCCCATTTCTAGATCATTAATAAATATATTAAACAACATAGGACTTAGTATGCAATGTTGAAACCCCACTGTTAGGGTATATTGGCTACTAGAGGGTGTATTGTGTACTAAATTGATGTCATCCTTATGCAAAAGACAGATGACTCTTCTCAGGGATAGAAGGAGTTTAAACCGCCAAACTTTCATGAAAATATTCTTTCTCTTGATACCAAACATTTTCACTCCTGGGGAACCAAAGTTTCAAGAATAGAGAAAAATGTTTTGGTTGGGCATTACCTTCAGAGGATTTTGATGGTTCCCTACATGCCATACTTCCCTTTTAATGTTATAGTTTAATGTGAACCAGTTCAATATGAGCTCTTTGCATTGTTTAATTACTAGGTGAAGGCCACATAGTGTTTGGGTAGTTGCTGGTAGTGGCGACAAGAAGCAGTTTGACAGTAACTGCAAAATCTCATGGAAATGTCCTCTATTCTATTGAATAAACTGGAATCTTGATCAGAGAATGTGAGATTGCATGGCAGACCTCGACCTTGTGATAAAACTGGAGATGCTGTGTGAAGTTACTGTACGATCCACAGAATTTCACAGGTAGTCACCAGCATTCAGGTTATATGCACCTGCTAAATGTGACCATCAAGGAATCTGCAGGAGTATATAATTTCTATCAGTAAGATGGTATTTACCAAATAAAATTTACTCGATTTGTTTACCACAGTGAATTCCCTTTTGAGCAGAGATGGCTGTTCTCATATATTTTACAGAAGAGATTTTAAATTCCACCCAATTGTTAAACAAAGTATAAAAATGATTTTATGTATTTTAAATAATTAATAAAACTGGCATTAAAGAAATAATTTGTGCATGAAACAGACTGAGGAGTGTTACTTTAATGGGTATTCAATGGCCTTCTTCAGGGAGTGGATATGGCGTAGGCTAAAACAAGGTTTTTTGGTTTGTATTTTTTTATAGCTGTGTCTTGACAGCATGTTAATGTCAATATTACCCGTAAAAACACTTTGCTTTTATAACAGGCAATTTTGTTGTTGTTGAAAATACATTGTTTGAATTCGAAAGCAATTCATTCCAGGATCAAGGCTTTAAATTGGAACCAATTAGGACAAAGAGCTGCTAAAAAGGGTTTTTCAAACACCAAGAGCTTAAAGGTTAAAATTCAATGAACTAAGCACAAAGAACCATCAGAATGAGGCCTTCTAAGGACAGATATATGAATGGGCTGGGTGAAAGCCAGTGCTTATAATTGAGTTTATACTTTAAAATATTATTGCTTAAATGTGACTAACAAAACGTGTAATGATGCTTGAGTTTCAGTAAGGATGGTATTTCGGTGGCAGGACTTCTTCCCACACTCATTTATGTATATTTGCAAACAGGTTTAATTATAACTTTTCCTATCACATATAATAAAGCTGTGTGTGTGTGCGCACGAGCGAGTGTCTCGGTATATGACATTGTGAGGAAGAAAGGGGGGAGGGTGTGCACTTGTGCCAGTGCCTTAAAAATAAGCCCTCAACAAATCGTCTACTAGGTCACTAGTAGAAAATCTCTCCTAATTGCCCCCTGTGCCTGCGGTGTACACGGAGCTTTTGGGAAGGGGGAGCCACACTGCCTAGTGGAATTGGAGCAGGAAATGGCCGAAGGTCCCCTGACCCTGCTGTGACGGAGCAGGAAGTAGTATGAGTGGAGGGGAGGGAGCTCCGGACTGGCAAAGCTGTGCTGGGCACCTGGGCTGAATGTGACGGATACATCCTAGTAAGTTCTGGATCTGTCTTTGCCTTCTGGCTTTTGAGTCTTTGGGCTGCACGTTTTCAAGCTTTGCTCCGTAACCACGTGGGCAGGAAACGTGCTCTCTTTTTTAGTGAAAGCTGAAAATCAGGTGATTACTCAACTCCCGGAGCCGGGGCTTCGAGTGAACCCCCAAACCTCACAAGAGTCATGATGAAAATTGGAAGAGTTGTCAGCCCTGGGTTGCTGGGGATACTGTGCTGCCGGCCTTGCCGTGGTTGCTGGGGAATTGTGCCACCAGACTCTCCCTCCCTCATTTGTCACTTGCAGAACGTGAGCCAGGCTGTGGGTAAGCTGCGGGCTGTTTCCCACAGCTATGTGTTTGTGTGTTATGCCATGGGAGTTGCTGTGCTTGCTAGCCTGTCCTGGCCTCCTGCTTTGCTGTGAGCAGCCTGGCACTCCCCAGGCGGGTGGTTGGGGCTGATTGTGGCCATGCTGCAGACTCGCTACATCTCTCATTGAACTCTTCTCTATATTTAGCAAGAAATGCATTGGCATCCTTCATTCTAAAGTTCGTTTTGTACATTGAGCTAATAAACAATGCTGCATGAGACTAACAACAACACATCGCACAGCCCCCCAGCCAACCAGCCCTCCTGCAGAATCCTTTCAGGGCAATAAATCCCAGGCCAAATTGAATAGCTCTGAAATTTACGTGGGTAGTTTTGAAAATGGTAATGATGAATGGTGTTCCAGCACTGCTCTGACAATGAAAAATGTGACAGTGGTATTTCACAGGATGGAGCTGGGTCCCTACTGAACTGGAACCGATCACCTGATCCTGTGAAGTCTCTCAACGCTGGAACTATCAGCATGCTTCTACTTTTGTATGTTGCCAGAAGCATCAGTGGACAGATGTTTAGATGTGTTTTCTGACAATACCCAACATCTACCATTTAAAAATATAAAGAACCATGAAATAGTATGTAGTGCTTAACTTTAGGAAAATATTTGTTCTATCAGCCCTCACTACACTGTTTAATAAAACATGAGGTAGCTGAAAACATGGCTTGCAGTTATTCTCTAGCTGTTGCTGTTTAAAATTGTGAAATATCCTGGCAGTACAAAACAAGACATAGCCAAGAAAATGCTGGGTTAATTTACCCAGACACTTACCGAATAACTCAGGCCCCCTGTATCAGGTGTGTTGGGGCATCCTGTTGGAACAGTGGGAGTCAGCAAGCCAGCCCTGGGGAAAGAGACATTGAAGCAACGCCCCCATTAGGACTCCAGACTAAAATGAATTCTTGTCCCAGAGAGAAGCAGGAGCCAGGTCATCCCGCTTAGGAATGAGGATGGTATCACTGTGGGCAGGTTTGTTTCAGTTCTGGAGACATGAACTAAAACTATGTTTTCGATGGCCAGTGACAGACGGTTACGTCCTTGTCTGTAGGAGACATCTGTCCACATCCCCAAACTCTTAGTAAGGAATGAATGAAGAGGCCAGGTGTTTTATATATATATTGAAAGTCCTAAATATTATCCCATGGTAAGCTTTGATTTAGCAGTCAGTGGACACTAATCTTATCGATGGAACAAAGGCAGGGAGGAGCGAAAAGAAATTCTATTTCTTTAAGTACTCGATTCATCCCAGTCTTGGTTTCCAAAGGATGCTTGCAAACTTTGAAGATTACTCTGAAATCTTCATATTCTGTGGGAGCTGTAGCTTGCTTTCTGAGCCCCCCCCCCACTGTCCTGTGTAAGCTCAGTTCCTTTGGTAAAGTATGTGGGGATTAGTCCCACCATAGTAATTGGAGGTTGTGTCCCGTGGGGATTTGCCTGGTTAGCCTCGAAGGGCTTCTACACCCATCGCAATCTCCAGCTGACTATTTTAAACCTAACTCTTTCATGCAGCAGTTTTTTCCTCCCAGAAATTTAGTACTTTAGGCATGCTCTTTGGTTAACCCTCCTTGGAGGGCAAGTCCAGGAAGCCTTGGGCAGTTCATTTTAAAGGTTTGCTTGCCTAATGATGCTCAGAATTGGAAAGATCTTGTGTTCCTTAAGTGCTTGTACCTTCTTCTTAGAAGTAAGGGTAGCAAAAATCTTTCCTGGTAAGTGAAATATGAATCACATCTCAGAGCTCTGAAAATAACTTGCAAAGAATTTATGGATCCCTGAAGTTCTTCTGGGTTTTATATTGTTTATTTTCCTTTCTAAAATAAAATAATTCACAGGTGGTGGGTGAGTTTTCAGTGTGGGTAATTCTGAATAAAAATGGATGGCAAGAAGAATTCCTTCTAGAGGGTCAGTTCCACTGTGACTACCTAAGACTAATGGTACTGGATTAATAATACAGGGCTGCTTTAATATTCACAGCCTGCTACTTACATAGGCCAGAAATATTTTCACTTTTATGTGCTGAACAAAACGGTAGCGAGAGGACAGTTTTATTGCAGCTGTGTGCGTAATGGGTTGCACAGGAACCCGTCCTGTACATTAATCAGCATTTGTTGGCTAGTTCCAGAGACTTGACCTATAGTTGCCACTGCTGCTAAAAATTCACTGATTTACTCGATTAAATTGGCAAACAGACGCAGGGATTGTAAACCACAGTCTAACCGCGCTGGGTGGGACTCAGGAGCCTGCAATCCGCTTCCAGCTTAATTTTTGGGAGGGGTTTTCTTTCTAAACCTCAGATAAGGAACGGTGATCACAGGTAAAATATGGAGGAAAAACTTAATGAGCCATGGTGATTTAAAATGAAGAAAGAGAGCCAAACAGCTGAATTTACGATGTGATTTGCTGGATTGTACCTGGGACATGAAATAATATAGACTGGAGCCTAAATATATCCTTTTGCCACAGGGTACCAGAAATAATGTGTTCTTACTTATTAAACATGTTCCTTGCAACTTTTCTTCAAAATATATTCAGTATATGTTGACGAAAGGCCATAACCAATAGAAACAGCAATGTATTGCGTTGAAGGAAGGTGTCTGGTGGTATACAGCAGAGATCAGTGTTAGGCTGTAATCTTACTTTAACATCTTCTCTAGTGATCTGAAAGAAAGATTAAACTGCACCTTAGTAAAATTCCCACAGAGGATATGAAATCAGGACGAGTTGTGAACGCCCGTTGAGACAAGGGAAATGTGAGGAGCCCTAGAGAATTAAGAAACATAGGCAGACAATTAAATAAGAATCCGTTAAAAAATTCAGCTGAGGAAAAATAATCCAAAGCACCCATTCTTCATGGGAGGCAGAGAGCTGTGAAGTAGTGATGCTGAAACTGACTGAGGGGCAATAGTGCAGCGCCGGGGGTGTAATATGCTTGGAGGTAACAGAGGACAATGAAGCTTTGAGCTGCATGTACACTGGCATCCCATCCCAGCAGGGATAAACCCCTCTCTACCTGGTTATGGTGTGTTGCTTTCACTATGGGGCACCACATAGCAGAAAGATACCGAAAACTCATCCCAGTTCCCCGGGGGCTGGAGAGATGGACTTAGATGGAAAGACTCAGAAGTGAACACGTTTAGTGTCTCAGGGGAGGACACAATGAAACTGCGTGTTTGCGACGGGTGTGTGTGTGTGTAACTGAAATTAAAAAAGGGGAAAACGTAGGGCAAAGATTTAGTGTTATTTCTGTTTTAATTGCATGGCAGATGCATGGATAGTCTGGTGATGGGGGCCGTGTCGTTACCACTGCCTGTGCTATACCTGTTCTGCATCTATATAGAGGACTTCCGTTGCTAAGACTGCCAGGCACTTTACAGCAATATGGATGGAACTCAATAACAATTAAAAAAGCAAACCAGGCACCCCACTACTATAACTGCTAAGATACTTGTTAACGTTGTGAACATTAGCATTAAAATGTTGCTTTGAAGATCAATAACAATACACATGTGGCATTTAAATATTTGTAATCAATGTAACAGCCTGAAAACATTCTTAGAGGGCCACTAGGTCTGGAGAAAAATGACAAATTAAACGTTAGTTGTATTTTTTCCAATGACTTGGAGATCAATAGATGCCAGATTCTATTTTAGTTTCCATTTAATGTTTTTATTCTTTACTCTCATTTCTGTATCTTTTTCTAGCCTATCCTGATGCATATTTACGTCAACTGGCAATCTGAGGATCCTGTTTGTCCAGAGACAGTGTAACAAAAACTAATAACTTTTCATGTGTCAGATCTCAGGAGAAATGTATTTATTACCTGCAGGAAGGGGAGGGAGGCGTAGAAAGGAATTGGGAAGGGGGAGAAGGAAGACATAAGAATCAGTTCTAGTCACATGTCATAGTTTGAAAAGATTGTGGCACAGTGGTGTGATTTGTCAGGTGGAAAGAAACAGTAGGTGCTTTAACATTGATCACCAGAATATCATCACATCCTGCAGTCTCATCTTAAATATGCATTGACTGTAAAGCAAAAAATCAGGAAAAAGGCTATCGGGGCTGAAAGCTTTGCTACATCATGCAAAGCTTTCAGCCATTTCCCTCTTTCCAGAATAATGGACAATGGAAGTCCAGCTAATTCAATAACAAACAGACATTTTCTTGCTTTTTGAGCTATAAAGTGCAAACATTATCACAGGACGTCTAGACTAGCTGCTTCATCCTAATCCTACTTTTCATGGGGAATTTCTTCTTTTGCATCAATTCTAAATAGCTAGTTCTTTATCAGAGTCTCTCATTTTGTGGCTACCACCTCCATGCCCCCTGTAAGCTGAACTGAATACAGCTTTCTTTCAAGAGGAACAGGGAAACTTAATGTATTTCTAGACTTTATTCTCTTTGGTCACTAGCTGCCTAGTCCCCTGTCTACTAGACTCAAGATTTATTTCTTAATTGGTTTTGTAATGGGATCATTTATAATGTTTTAGGTAAGAAGACCTTTTAGATTGTTGATATTATCTCACTGACACATCAGGTATTGGCTGAGATTTATTTGGATTAATTGGAGAGATGTTCGGAAAAGATAGTATACTTGTTTGTTTTCTGTTTTAGTCACATAGTTTCATGATCAAGAAAAATGGCAGCAGAAGACCTTACATTTTATTACAATGTCCATAGGGAACTTTTGGTGGGTATGTTTGGATGTTAATTACCACAGCAGCTAATTGAAGAACGTACGTAAAAGGATAAATGGACACAAATCAGATATTAGGAATGGCAATATACAAAAACCTGTAGGAGAACACTTCTGTCTCCTTGGACACACAATAGCAGATTTAAAGGTAGCCATCCTGCAGCAAAAAAACTTCAGGACCAGACTTCAAAGAGAAACTGCTGAGCTTCAGATCATCTGCAAATTTGACACCATCAGCTCAGGATTAAACAAAGACTGTGAATGGCTAGCCAACTACAAAAGCAGTTTCCCCTCCCTTGGTGTTCACACCTCAACTGCTAGAAGAGGGCCTCATCCTCCCTGATTGAACTAACCTCGTTATCTCTAGCCTGACTCACTCTTGCTTGCATATTTATATCTGCCTCTGGAAATTTCCACTACATGCATCCGACGAAGTGGGTATTCACCCACGAAAGCTCATGCTCCGATACGTCTGTTAGTCTATAAGGTGCCACAGGACTCTTTACTGCTTTTACAGATCCAGACTAACACGGCTACCCCTCTGATACTTAATATGTGCGTATACAATGGATTATAATGGGTCACTCCGATCCATTACATCGACCAGGAGCATACTGTAATACCCTTTTAAAAATAGTCTAAATACTCTTTAAATAGTGGTTTTGGAGTTTTTGCAATCTAAAGTTCATACATCCCAGAGAGAGCATCTATTTTTTAAAATATTCTATACAAAAACAAAAGAGAAATTAATCCCTTAGCCAATAACTTAAAGTGATTCTTACTGCTTGACAAATAAACAGCGGGATTTGGAGTTTGAGAGATACTGTATTTAGTCATCACCTGGGTGGGCATGCAACACAGACACTCCAATAAATATCATCACACACTAATTATAATAGGGATCATGTGCATAAGTCCCTCTGAAGTCAGTGCAGGATAGCTCTGTAATACCTGGGTGCAAGAGGGCATGGAAAGCATATATTTCAGCCCTGTCTCTGAATTTCCTTTCTTTGTGGCTTCAAGTCAGACCAGCATCATCACTCTAACGTAGTTTTTGTCATGATTTAATGTGCATCTTTCTTTTAAGAAGCATTTTAATTCCCTCTTTGAAATAAAAAAAAGAAAACATAAATCACAGACAGAATCTTTTAACATTTACCGTTTAAAATGAATTCCTGTTGAGAGTCTCTTAAGCTAGATTTATATCTGATTTTGCATTGAACTGTGTCGTTATGTGGGACTGAAAAACTCTTATAAAATTAAGCATAATGTGAAAACATGCTGAAAAGACAGTTCTGCGGAAATATGGAACATTATTATGTTAGAGAATATTGCAGTGAAAAATATGCAGAAAGGAACAATTACCATGGACATTTTCCTCTTAATGATCCTTGTATAATTCTTTGGTGGAAAGGTTTGTTGGTGTCTCCTTATCGATAAATGCAAATTGAGAAAGCATTGATATTTTCAAATCATATGAAATCAGTACAAAGAACTAACCTTTTATTTGGAGCCAGACTAGCGGGAAGCCAGGGTGAGCTGGACTAGACACGCTGATATTGGTACCCTAGAGAACTGGAAAGTTGCAGTCCAGATGAATGGGGATTTGACCCTGTTGACAACACAGAAATGAGTATTTAAAAAAAAAAATACTCAGCACAAATGCATCTTTATCTCCTGATTCCTCCCCCAAACCCTTTGATACCTACACCCAGCAAGAAGGTTCTGTTGAACATTGCATTGATGAGCTGAAGCCTTCTTTTCCAGCCAGTGCTTTATTTTGAACCAGCACTGCAATGTAATATGAAACAGTACCTGATGGCTCTGGTCCCCTTCCTCTGATTTCTCCTTTTGCTGGGGGTAGTGGGAAACAAAGTCCTTGCTAGGAGCACTAAAATGAGAAAGCTTTCTCCAAGTGATCATGTGAGGAAGAAAATGACAACATTAACTTTGCCCAGAAGCATACTCTCAAGGAAGAAGGCGGTATTGGTTTTAAAAGAGACCTGGTTTAGAGGGAAAGTGAAGGCAGCTATAAAAAATATATAGCCAATGGAAGAAAGAGTAAACTGATAGCAACAAATATAAATCAGAAGCTAGGAACTGTAGAAAATGGATAAGGGAAGCAAAGGGACATAAGGAAAAATCTATGGCCAGCAAAGTTGAAGGAAAATAAGGAGTTTTTTGAGTACAATAGGACCAAAAAGTTTCCTGACAGTGGCATTGATCCATTAAAAGATGCAAATGGTAGAATAATAATGCAGAAAAGATGAAAGTGTTCAATAAATAGTTCTGTTCTGTATTTGGGGAAAAACAATGATGTAGCTATATCATATGATAACACTCTTTCCATTCCACTAGCATCTCAGAAGGATGTTAAACAACAGCTACTAAAGTTAGACATTTTAAAATCAGCAGGTCCATATAACTTGCACCCAAGAGTTTTAGAAGAGCTGGCTGAGGTGCACACTGGACAATTAATGTTGATTTTTTTAAAATAAGTCTTGGAGCACTGGGGAAATTCCAGAAAAGTGGAAGAAAACTAATCTTGTGCCAATATTTAAAAAGGGTAAACAAGATGACCTAGCTTATTATAGGCCTATCTGTTTGACATTGATCCTGGGCAAGATATGGAGTAGCTGATATAGAATTCAGTTAGTAAAGAATTAAAGGAGGGTAATATAATTAATACCTATCAACATGGTTTTGTGGAAAATAGATCCTGTCAAAGTAATTTGATTTTTTTTTTTATTAGATTACAAGTTTGCTTGATAAAGGTAATAGTGTAGATGATGTAATATACTTACACTTCTGTAAGTCATTCGACTTGGTACTGAATAACATTTGATTAAAAAGCTAGAATGATATAAAATTAGCATGGCACACATTAAATGAATTAAGAGCTGGTTAACTAGTACCAAAATTTTATTTTAAAGGGGAATCATCTAGTGGGTGCGTTTCTAGTCAGGTCCTGCAAGGATCTGTTTTTGGCCTGATGTTATTTAAGATTTTTATCAATGACCTGGAAGAAAACGTATAAATGATCTCTGATAAGGTTTGCAGGTGCAAGAAAGATTGGGGGAAAGGTAAATAATGAAGAGGACAGGTCACTGATACAGAGTGATTTGACTTGCTTGGTAAGCTAGGCTCAAGCAAACAATATGCATTTTAATATGGCTACATGTAAATGTATACATCTAGGAACAAAGAATGCAGCCCTACTTACAGAATGGGGAACTCTATCCTGGGAAGCAGTGACTGAAAAAGATTTGGGGGGTGGTTGTGGATAATCAGCTGAACAAGAGCTCCCAGTGTGATGCCATGTTCAGTAGCATGCAACCTGGGACGCATAAACAGGGGACTCAAGAGTAGGAGCAGAGAGGTTATTTTCCATCTGTATTTGGCATTAGACTCATAGACTTTAAGGTCAGATGGGACCATTTTGATCTTCTAGTCTGACCTCCTGCACAATGCAGGCCACAGAATCTTACCACCCACTCCTGTAACAAACCCCTAACCTATGTCTGAGCTGTTGAAGTCCTCAACTTGTGGTTTAAAGACTTCAAGGTGCAGAGAATCCTCCAGCAAGTGACCCGTGCCCCACGCTGCAGAGGAAGGCGAAAAACCCCCAGGGCCTCTGCCAATCTGCCCTGGAGGAAAACTCCTTCCTGACCCCAAATATGGCAATCAGCTAAACCCTGAGCATGTGGGCAAAACTCACCAGCCAGACACCCAAGAAAGAATTCTCTGTAGTAACTCAGATCCCAACCTATCTAGTGATTAGGGTCAGCAAGTGATATTTTCATTATATTACACTATTGTTGTGTTCATCCCAAGAATTAAATACTTTGATGGTAATTTAATAAAAACTGGTAAAAATAGAGAAATCCTGGTTCCCAGCATAATGCCGAAAAGGACAATTTTGGCAGTCATACTGCAGGTCTGAGTTGCTCCTAATGGCAGGATTCTAGCTTTATTTATTATTTAGTTTTAGATCTTTCACCTGAGCCATGGCCTTGTTTTCTAGCTTGTTCTGTTCCTTAAACGTTCTCTTAGCCTGATTGTAGCTTCCCAACAGCTCTGTTGATGGAACCTCTCTGGGCACATGCAGAAGCAAGCCATATGGATTTTGTTACAGTGCTCATAACCTTTCCCTTTATTCTGTATGCAGCTGTCAGCTTTCTTCCAACCCTCTGGGATCTGGATTGGCTGTAGTCCCTTCTTTAGCATGGATATGGAGGAGAGAAGATTGTCTGCACATGAGTTATGTTTCCTAGCTACGACTCCTATTCTGACCTTCCATTCCTGCCATCTTATGTCTGGGTGGTGTTGTGTTTTGATAGCAGAAGCAGAGAGCTAAGCTCTCTGCACTGCAGAAATAGCTGGATTGTTCTCTCTCCCAACAGGCCACAAGGTGTGGTGCCGCACTCCCTTTGGCAGAGAAATCAATTTCTTCTCTACCTACATCAGGATCAGAACACCAGACCTCAGTGTGACCTTAGCTTGGCTGCAAATTCATTCATCAATAATGAACCAGAGATGGGCCCGCTGCATGAGAAGGCGTGCAGCGAGGTTTGTGACTTCAACCCCCTTAGCAAGTACACGCTCAAAATGGGAGACACACCCAGTCAGGTAGCAGCTAGGATTGCTTGGTCCGGTATTGGCTGGGGAGCCAGTGTAGGGACTTGACCCTCAAGGGGGGTGGGGGGTGCTTTGCCTGGAATGTCTCAGCAGGTGCCTGTTGGAAATTCCTTGTGGTTGTCCTGTTCGTTCCTGGACTTTTCTCCTCAAGACAGAGTTTTTTTGCTAAAGGAAGCAAAGTTTTTTTTGCAAAAAGAACGAGGAGTACTTGGGGCACCTTAGAGACTAACACATTTATTGGGCATAAGTTTTCGCGGGCTAAAACCAAGCCCATGAAAGCTTATGCCCAAATAAATTTGTTAGTCTCTAAGGTGCCACAAGGACTCCTCATTCTTTTTGCTGATACAGACTAACACGGCTACCCCTCTGAAAGTTTTTTTTGAGATTTAAAACCTAATCTATAGGCCTCTTACAGCTTCAGATTTTAAAATACCACAGTACTGCTGATCTGTAATTTAAGATTATGAAATTAGCAATTAAAAAAAGATAATTACCACTACCCCACGGTATCTTGATGTGACTAATTTGAAGCCACTTGCTTGCGTTATACATGGAAGATGGTTTTGGGACAGATGGATCTTGGAGAAAGGTGAATATATTTCCTGTGCCTCTAGAGGGCTGTTTCAGCTGTTGGCAGAACAAACAGGAGAACAGCGATCTACAGGAAATGTTGCTCAGTCTTACATTAGCAATGGTTTAATGTATAAATTTTATTCTTTGAAATTCAAAAAGAAGAAAATTCTGCAGTTTCTTAGCCAACTATTCTCAGCAGCAGACTGTAAAATAGCAATAACAAAACCTAATGTTTCCCAGAGCATAGTCAATCCCCACATTTCCAGACACCAAGAGTTTCCTACCAAGTGTTATCAAACTATACATATAAATCTGCTGCAAGTCGCATCAGTGGAGGCATTAGGTTTTGTGAGGGGGTTAAAGAGAGACCCTGGAGGACCTTTGCCCCTAATAATATATGCATATGTGTACATAATACACACCTAAGTGTATGTGCGTGGGGGTGTATGTATGTGTGTATAATTATTACATTGTGTGTGTGTGTGTGTGTGTGTACGTACACAAACATACATCCACATACATGCACTGTTTGGTTAAGTCAGTGTTATTAGAATACTAATCTCAATTTCTGCAGTGTCTGATGGATTGCCTTTGAGTTTTAGGCCCCAGTCTCACAAATACAAAAGCAGTTGTGTAACTAGACTCCCATTGAAGTCAGTGGGACTACACAGGTGAAATTTACATGCATGCTTAAGTGTTTGCAAGATAAGGGCTTTACAGTGTTACCTGTGTGACTAATGGTCAAATCCTGCAGCCAAAACTTGCATCTTGGCCTCCCTGACTTAATTCTGTTGTGCTCTGTGGGCCTGATTCCGATTTACACTAAGGCCACAGCACAACACTAGCATGGCAAAGGAGCCTTAAGATGGAAGTAAATTATAGTTGCACACTGGTGTGAATGAGAATCAGACCATATGACCCCAATGGGAATTTTGGCTGTTCAAGGAATGTCCAGCCAGGCCTTGCTATAATACTTAGAACTGGTTTAAATATATATCTATTTGATTTTAAGTAAATTTATGTATAAAACTTACTTGGAAATGTGTACAGTAGTTTCCTATAAATAGTAATCCCACATCTCTTTAAATCTGAGACCATTGATGTGCTTATTGTTATTATTATTTTATTTTATTAATGAAAAGGGCTTTCTGAGGTGGAGATATGAATAACAAATTTGAACATTATGGGAGCAAAGTCTTCGATTCTAGATATGAAATTGCCTTTCACAAAAGGCTGTGCCTATTCATATTGACAGAAGTTAATGTAAATAGATTTTCAGGTTTTCCTCTCTGTAGATTTTCTCTAATATCTGCTATTGGATTGTGCTGTTGATATGGGTTTAGCATTAAGCACTTCCTCACCTGTTACCAACTCTTGCTTTCCATTAAAAAATGTAAATCAAGTGACTTTGAATGCTTCCAATTTAGATTTTTGATAGAAAAAAAGTTAAACTCAGAGCATTTGCTGATGATGTGGTACTTAAACCTGAGTAAAGTAGGAAAAAAAGATTAAATTAATAACGCAGAAACTTCTTGCAGTATTGCTTCAGTTACTGGTGTTCCAACTTAAATTAACTTCACTGTATATTTAAAAAAATTTTAAGCCAAAAAGGCTAAATGCTCGGTTCTGATTCCTTGATTGAAAAAGACAAATATATGAGGTAGTGGCTAAAAGGTGCTTAATGACACGGTCTCACTCCCTTAACAACTGAGCAGGGATGCAGGAGACCTACAGAAGAAAATGAAAATTAAATTGAATTTCAGAATTACAATTTTACTTTTGTACTTTCTATTTTGCAGTTATTTGTATTTCTGCCTTATGTGCAACAAATAATTAAAACCTACTTTACTGTGTTTTTCTTGGTAACAAACTGTGAGTTAGCATTAAAAATAATTGTACTCATAGAGCTTTTAATTAAAAATGGGGTAGGAGGTCTTCTGGCATGGTCCCAATGTGTTACGCAGTTACTATGTTAGGGCCTGATTCTCGGCTCTTCATGGGCTCTGGGTCTGCCCATGTGAATCTGATTTCAAGATTGTGGCTTTTGGCTCTTCTGTGAAGGTCCCAGCATGTTCAACAGACCTACAGAAGACCCAAGTACAAAAGTTTCCCATTCTCTGGGATGGTTGATTTGCAGAGCTAATATGGCCCAGGAAACATTCATGAATGTGTAATTTTCCCATGCATTGTTTGGTAACTACCTCACTTCAGTTGGCCAAAGTTCCTTTTTCATGTTTGCTCTGGGCCCAGGCATGCAGCCCTTTCTCAGGCAAAACTCATTTGTTTTTATTGAGTAAAGACTGAAGGCTAAGGGAGGATCTTTATGAATTTCATGCTTTTTCTGCATAGCAGTGGAGAGTCTTGTTATGCCTAGAAACCTATGTTAATTCATAATGATTTATGGAAAATGTAACTGAAAAGAGGAATTGCAAAATTTCTCTGTGTAAAGTATGCCAAAAGTGACTGTAGATGGGGTGTAAGTCCTACAGAAGTGGGATCCTTGAATGATAATAAATAAGTTTTACATTTCTCTAGCATTCTTCCTCAACGATGCTAAAGTGCTTTCCATGCTTCACAAACTGATAATGCAAACTGTCCAGAGGAAGTGGTCACCTGTGAGGTGGAAAGCAGCAGTACACATGGCAGTAGGCAGCAGTATAGGTCAGGAAGTGAAGAAGAATCCCATGTCCGATTATATGTCAGGAGGAATTTAGGAAAGTAGAATGTAATTGCTTGAATAGGAGAATGGACTTACTGTATAGCTGGGTTATGCATCATAGCTCTAAGTTATTAGGCCTATCAATGACTATGATAGGTGTGTTGGGGGGACAAAGTAAAATGAATTAAACCTCTTAATAAAATAAACTATTCTAGTCCAAAAATCTAGGTATTTACCACAGTGACGTTGTTGACACAAACATATTCACATCTGGTTCCCCTTGAAAAATGAACAATGAAAAACACTTTCATTTTTGACAGAATTAACGATGAAGAGTTCATGGATTCCAAGGCCTGATGGGTCCACTGTGATCATCTAGTCTGACCTCCTGTGTAATACAGGCCAGAGAATTTCTCCAAAATAATCCCTAGAGCAGATCTCTCAGAAAAACATCCAAACTTGATATAAAAATTGCCAATGATAGAGACTCTACCAAGACCCTTGTTAAACTGTGCAAATGGTTAATTACAATCAGTGTCAAACATGTATACCTTATTTCCATTCTGAATTTGTCCAGCTTCAACTTCCAGTCATTGGATTGTGTTATTCCTTTCTCTGCTAGATCGAAGAGCCCATTATTAAATATTTGTTCTCCAAGTAGATAATTATAGACCATCATCAAGTCACCCCTTAACCTTCTCTTTGTTAAGCTAAATAGATTGACCTCTTTGAGTCTGTCACCATAAGGCAGGTTTTCTAATCCTTTAATCATTCTCATGGCTCTTCTCTGAACCCGCTCCAATTCATTAACAGCTTTCTTGAATTGTGGGCACCAGAACTGGACACAGTATTCCAGCAGTGGTTGCACTAGTTCCAAATACAGAGGGAAAAGAATTTCTCCACTCCTACTTGAGATTCCCCTGTTTATACATCCCAGGATCGCATTAGCTCTTTTGGCCACAACATTACATTTGGGAGCTCATGTTCAGCTAATTATCCACCCCAAATCTTTTTCAGAGTCTCTGCTTCACAGGATCAAGTCCCCCATCCTGTAAATATGGCCTCCATTCTTTGTTCCTAGATGTGTACATTTTATTTTAGCCATATTAAAATACATATTGTTTACTGGTGATCAGTGGGTGTATATTTTACAAAATTTAGTATATAGTAGAACCTCAGAGTTACAAATTGACCAGTCAACCACACACCTCATTTGGAACCAGAAGTATGTAATCAGGCAGCAGCAGAGACAAAAAAGAGAGGAAATACAGAACGTAAACTACTCAAAAAATACAGGGAAAGCAGCATTTTTCTTCTTCACAGTAAAGTTTCAGAGCTGTATCAAGTCAATGTTCAGTTGTAAACTTTTGAAAGAATAACCTTAACGTTTTGTTCAGAATTATGAATAACCTCCATTCCCGAGGTGTTTGTAACTCTGGGGTTTGTTACCGTATGGTTAAACATTGCCGAACAGAGCTTGGTTAATTGTGGTGTCTTTCAGCCATTCTCTGTTTTGTTCTGTTGCAACTTACTGGAGCTGTAACAAACTCTTTGTGGGTCATTATACAAATGTCAGAAATTGCCAGAAATGCTGACTCTCAAATTCCATGTTGGTAGCTGAATTTCCTCTAGTAAGGTATTTTAGACCTGAATTTCTGTAATATTGTCACAACATGAGAGAAAGTGAGTTATCCTGAGAGAACAGCACTCCTGGGTGCACGGTGAGTCATGCAGTAGAAGTAAATGCCTTCAGTGATCCTCAGTTTGAGGAGTTGTCCAGTTCGCAGGCAGTTTGGGGGGAGTGGAGGAGGACGTTTTCTGTCACTGTACACTGGCCCAAAAGCTCTATAGACTGTTACATGGCGTTGAAGGAGATTTGCACCCCATACCTACTTTTTCTTTGAAGTTTTATGTAGGTTCCCCCCCTACTTTTAAAAGCTCCTAACATTCTGCACTAATAGCATCATATTAGTGAATCGTTAAAGTCATTCTTGATTTTGCAGTTTAATTTCTCCCCACATTTTCTTGTGTTTTTAGTACAAATCAGTTATGCCTTTCATCCAGTGACTTTCCACCATCTCCAGTTTCAGGAGCAGAGAAGTTCATTTTCCCCTTCCTACATTATAAATGTTTGGGATAGAATGATTGGTAGGGTGACCAGATGAGATGAAGAAAATATTGGGACACCGCGGGGGGAGGAGGGACAAAAAAAAAAGTGCTGCCGGCTGGCTGAGCAAAAAAACAAACAAACCCGGCGGCGCAAAATATCGGGACCAAAATTGCGTCCTGACCAGAGATCGGTCGGGACGCGGGACAAACAGCTCAAAATCAGAGTGGTCACCCTAATGATAGGGGCTAAACATAGTTTTAAGCAGTGACCACTATGCTGACCTAAAAGAAAGTCTTGTTAGCATAGTTCCAACTCCGAACTGGGCTTTAGGAAATTTGGTGGCTTAACATCCACGTTTTCCTTTTAGTGATTTAGCCTCCCCAAATAGGCTTTTAATAACAAGTTCAGCTTAAAGTGTGATTTTTAAAAATGATTTAGCCAGGTCTGAGGAAAGCCCATCGGCAGAAGGTCAGAAGCCCTGTCCCAGCAAGGCTCTTTGAAACATTTATAATCGAATAATTAATTTTGAATTTTATGTTTGAATTTATTTTTTAAAATGCAGTTGTGCTTCCCCGAGGTAAGGTATACGATAGCCAGCCTGCTTTTCCGGAACTTTTCTGTGCCAGCGAGGAAGAATGTTGAGCAGGTTGAGTTTCTCGCGAAGCCATGCTTTTCCCTGGATTTAGCGCAATCTAGGTAGGGCATGTCTATGCTACGGGTGCTCCAGTGGCACAGCTGCAGCTCTGCTGTTGGAGCACCAGAGCATAGTTGTTTCCTGCATTGATGGAACGGGATTTTCCATTGCTGTAGTTAATCCACCTCTCTAAGTCGCAGTAGCTAGGTCAAGATGAATTCTTCTGTCAGCCTGGCTGCATCTACATTGGAGGCTCGGTTGGCTTAATTACAGTGCTCGGGTGTGATTTTTTTTTTTCAGGCTCCTGAGTGATATTGCTTTGTCAATCTACATTTTAAGTGCAGACCAGGGCTTACTCTGCAGCAGCTTGGTAGGGGGATATTGGAGTTCTGTATCTGCCTCTTTCACGTGTTGTCACAATAGTGTGTTACTGCTTCTTCCTTCTCGTGGCGAACTGGAGAGGTGATGCAGGCAGTTGGTGATTCTTGACAATGCTAATGACATGAACAGGGGCGGCTCTGTTTTTTGCCACCCCAAGCACAGCAGTCAGGTGGCCTTCGGCGTCATGCCTGCGGGCGGTCCGCGGTCACGCGGATTTGGCGGCGTTTCTGCGGGTGATCTGCTGGTCCCACGGCTTCGGCATATCCGCCGCCAAATTGCCGCCGAAACTGTGGGACCGGCGGACCTCCCGCAGGCGTGCTGCCAAAGGCCGCCTGATTGCCACCCTCACAGGGACCGGCAGGCCGCCCCCTGCGGCTTGCCATCCCAGGCACACGCTTGCTGCGCTGGTGCCTGGAGCTGCCCCTGGCCATGAAGTGGCCTGGAGGAAGTGGTTGTTAAAAGCAGTGTGTGTGTTCCACGGAGAGAGGGCAGGACTGGGTTCCAGCAGGGTTCATGTTAAGGAGTGTGGTGGGTTTGTTTATTGAGAGTGAGGAAGTTGTTAGAAAAAGTTCAATCTATGGCCAAGAGGATAATAGACAATGAGAATTTTTTAAACAAGAACCAGTGACTGGAAATTGAAGTAAGCAAAGTTCAAAGAGGAAATAAGATGGAAATTTTAAAACCATGAACATAATTAACAATTGGAACAGCTTACCAAGAGAGGTGGTAAATTCTCTATTATTTGGAGTCTTTAAATCAATGCTGGATCTTTTTCTAAAGGATATGCTCTAATTCCACCACAGGTGCTCGGGCTAGAAGCAAGAATCTCTGGGTGCAGTCTATTGCCTGTGTTATGCAAGAGGTCAGACTAGACCATCGGTCCCACAATATCAGCAGGGCATCCCCAGGGAAATCTGCACCGTCACTGTTTTGTGCCCCTTACCTCTAGCTAGTCCATGCTCTTGTGGGCGGAGACATGCTGCACACTTTGGGATATGGTGGTCTAGGTGATCATAATGGTCCCTTCTGTCCTTGAAATAGATGTTTGCAGCTCTGGAAAAGGGTCGTCAGGAACCTGCCCAATCACCATCCTCTCTCTCATCTTCTGATTTTATAGAGTGTCACTGTCACTGTGGCAAGGTCTAGAGACCTCATGTTTAGGGCCCTTCCTGTCAGGATTCAGGCCTGCGAGTGGTGTGAAGGCTGCGCTGGGCTCCTGCTGGTTGTGCGTGTTGTGAAGTGCTGAGGAATGTTGTTACAGCTGCTCAGTGCTGCTGGTCTTGGCGCTCTGGTGATAGCTGCATGAGCAGAGGACACGGCTTGCTGATTCAGCAGACCTCGATGTTACGCATCAAGAGAGACCACAGGCTTGGTTTGGTGCCGAAGACGCTCGGCAAGGTTCATTGTCGACAAAGCAGGGTCCTAGCGCCCCGATAGGGTTATCAGATAGCAACTGAAAAAACGGGACTGGGAGTGGGGGGTAATAGGTGCCTATATAAGAAAAGAGTCCCGGAAAACGGGACTGTCCCTTTAAAAACGGGATATCTGGTATGCTCGCAACAAGGTACCCATTTGGTCTGCACACCAGGATGTGGTCCCCTCAGTGAGTGCAAAGTTACCCCTTCTATAATTTCTCCTTTCATACATAGATACAAACAAGGTACATATTATGCTCCAGTCATTGCTAGTTACCAGCCTTCTCCTTGTACCTGCGAGTTCGAACAAAACATCCATATCCATTACCCTGTCATTCCCTCCTTATCTTCAAGGGGTCGGTGTGTTCCTGTACCATCTCCTAAGAATGTGTTCACATAGTTACTGGGAACTCTGGGTGTTGTACCATCCTGTCCAGCCAGGAATGTGCTGACTTGGTTTGCCGATACCTAGTGTGCTGTTATTTTGCCAAGGCCAGGCCAACTCTGGTTCACAAGCCTTTGGTTCAGACTATTAGTTATGTCTAGAGCTGCAGCAAGGTCTACAGAGGATGAAGTCCAAGTGTTCATGCTAAGCTTTTGGGATCTATCATTTGTCGTCTTGTATTTGTATTGAGGCTACATTTTTTTTTTGTTTTTTTACATTCATGGCATATATTGCAAGGCCTGTTTACTCAGGTTTTCTTTGTGGGGTATTGTAGTGTGTTTGAGGTTATTAGTTTTCTTGTGTACATTCACCAGTATTGGCTATTGGATTTACTTTGTTGTTTTATTTTGTTCTTATAAGAAACGCACATAGGCTGTAAGCAATAGCTGAGTTTTTAAATAGAAAACCCCCAGACCTTGTAACTTCTCAACAGCCAGAACTTAAGGAATATTAATTTTAGGAGTACTTGATGCAATGACATTATTGTGAAACTTCTTCACAGTCAGATGATTTCATCAGAACTTAGGATTTCTAAATGTCATTTTATAATGTCTAATTAAGGTATCAGTTTGAAGACATCATGTTATTTTAATTGAAACTGTAAGAGTAATCTATTCAGTTTTTCCTGTTAAATTAAGAGCACAGACCTTTAACAGATGATTAATAAGACATTGTTATTAATGAAAACATCCTGCCATTTGAAATCTAGACTCTTGTCTTGTTGCGTAAATGGAAGGAATGAAACATATATCTCTAAGACCAAATACATTTTTCATTTATTCTTATTTGGAGCCAGCTAGTAGTCTCAGTGCCATGAGTATGCCTCTTTTGGGAGATTTAAATGTGAAGGGATTGGGAATCTATTTTCTATTGGGCAAGACTGAGTGAATGAATTGGTAGCTGTTAATAGACCAGTAGGTCATTTGATTTATCCCTCGTAAAACAAGGGAGAAAAAGGGAAAATAAAAAAGAACATTTTGGACAGAGATAGATACTTTATCCGCTAGGCTAATAGGCCAACAGCTTTGGTTTGAGCCTCTAATGGATGTTTTCAGGCCTAGAAATAAATATGTTTTTGTGTCATGAAAAAAAGTACCAAATTAATAATGTAAAAGCTCCCATTTCTATTCTCCCCTTGCCTGGCTGGCCGAGTCTCCGAGATCAGCATGTCTCAGACAAGCTCTTGGATACCATATTTCTCTCCAGGGCGTTGGGTTTCTTTTCCTATGATTCTTTCTCTGCCCTCTCTCCATAGAGGATTAGCAGCAACGGAGACCCTGGGAAACCAGAATATTTGTCATTTGCTGTTCTGTGTGCTTTCAGAAAGTGGCATCTAAATAATAAATCCTTGGAAGGGTGTCACACAGAAGCGAGGCTGGCTGATTGTTAAAGGGGCTAAGAATGGAACGTGGAGCCTTTCCTCCTCTAGGTGACTGGTTCAGATTTGCCCAGTTCAATAGTATCTGAAAGTCATTGCTGTCTGATAGCCATCGGGAGCATGACCTTAGTTATCTGGTGGCCTGTGTCTGTCTGTCCTACTCATTTAAGTGCCTAAACACTGCTGTGTCGACTCTCCCATTCCTAGCGCGGCAGGACAGAACTCCGCCACTGATACAATAAACTGGCCCCAGTTGACTGTCTCGGTGGAGAGATCTAGGTCTGAATTAGGCCATGGGGAATGACCTGTTCCTCTCTGATTAGCCTTGGGCTCTCCTTGTCAGGGAGGTGTTTGGGGAAGCTTGCAGAGCAGAGCCAGTGTCAGTGCTGAAGCTACACAGAGGGCACCAGTTCTATCAGTCAGGCACCTTTCACCAGTGCTAAATGCTTTTAGAAAAGACCTTTATGCATTGACACTGGACTTCAGCTACCAACACTGACCCTGCTGGTAGGTTATTGATCACCATTTTCCAAACAGCTCTGTAATTTTTATGGAGCTGAAACTCCCATTAATTCCTGAAAGATGATGTTTATGAGAGGGAATTAAGCACAGGTTTTAGATTTTATAATTATCCTTTTTTTCCACCCAAGGGGATAAGGAAACTGGGGCTAGTGTAAGTTTCTGACACAGGGAATAAAGACAAATAACAGAGCTCTTGTAAAATGCTACATGCAGACCAATCATTGCTGCCTTTCTCTTCTAGGGAATGGAGTGAGTCTCAGTACAGCAATGACTGTAAATGATTCAATTAGAGTTAGCTTCAGATATTGATAATAAAATCTAGCTTCCATCTAATTAGGTAGAAGATTAGTTGGTGTACCCTTACTCAATTAGAAAAATACATTTAAAGTGAAGTTTTAATTTATTTTTGTCTTTAATTCAGTCACAATGGGGAAGGGAATTCAATAATTTGAATGCTGACTTTCAGGTACCTTGCATTACCAAACCAAATGAAATAACATTCTGCCATAATGTTTCATTGCTCTCAGATTTATAGGGAAAATGAAAATGAATCCCACATTAGTATGTGGTCATATATAAAACAGCAGCTGCTAAGATCTTTGATAGGCAAATATCCTGGTTTGGGGTATTTGTAGAAGGACAGAAAAGGAAAGTAGGGCTGTGAGTTCCTCTGCTGGGTTGTAGAAAGAAAGAGAGAGAATCTTTGTTTGGCAGCAGCTTTCTGTACCTTGTGAAATGATGGCAACACTGAATTGCATGATTTGAAATTTTATTACTGCCAGCCAGGATCTCTATTCATCTTTTTTTAATGTTCTTTCCCCTCCATTTTGTGCCATTTGTCAGAAGTTACCTGCTAAGGAAAACAGCCTCTTTTCTCTTTGCAAATAAAAGCTTTGCAGCTTGTTTTCAAATGCTAAGGATCTTAACCATTTAAAGCAACCAAAATTAATTGTAAATCTGCTGTTAGTTTCTGATTAGGAAAAAAATTACAGGAAATGTGTATTGCTAGACTTAAGCAATCAGGAACCCAGCTTCATTCTGTGCTTTGTGAAGTATTGGCTTTGTTGCAGAACAATGTAATTTCTAGAGAAATTTGTGTAATTTGGCAACGAGTGAGCTGTGGGCCTGAGTTTCACTGTCTGATTTTCAGGGTTTGTTAATCAAGAAAGGAACTCTCCTTTAGTTTATGACATCACTGGGTGTGAGGGCATGCACTCCCCACACTAGCCTTGCAAGAGCTGAATTTGGCCAGGAGGGCCCAATCAACTAATTAGGCTGCAAGCAGGGGACATTTAAGTTAGAGGCAGCTAATTAAGGACAGGCTCACCTGTGCAGGAACAAGCGGGGCCTGTAGAACACCAGGGAGCTGGCCACAGAGAGCTGGGCTGCTGGTGCTGGGAAAGGCTGAACAATGGGAATGGGAGGCTGGCAAACCCAGAGTGGGGAAGCCCAGGGAAACAGCAGCAAGAGGTAGGACTGTACAGGAACTGTGGCTCCTTGTTCGAGGGTCCCTGGGCTGGAACACTGTGTGGAGAGTGGGCCTGGGTTCCCCTGCCAACCACTGGGGAGTGGCAAGGGCATTGGAGATGCCAGCCAGCCAGCAGGCCTGGGAAGAATGTGAATTCTCTGGAACCGGAGGACTTCAGTGACCTGGCCAGAGGGCCAAGCCACAGAGAGGAAGCTGCAGACGTGGGAGTGAGCGGGGGGCAGCAGAGCGAGACAAGCCAGGAGAAGACCACACCAGAGGAAGAGCGCAAGCTGGCAGAGCTAATCCCCAGGATGGCCAGCAGGAAGCACCACTTGCGGTGAGTGGACCCTGTGACCCAGGGGAATAATTTGAATGAAAATTACTTGTGCCATTTAGTATGGATGTGAAAGCAAAGAAAAGCAACCCCTAATTCTAGATGAGAGCCAGGAGAATCGATGGAAAACATCTGAAAATCGGTGTAACATTTTTTGGCACTACACTTCATCCCCAAAATGTCACCAGTCTGAAAAGCATTCCCAGAAGTCAGACAGGCCCCTGCTTATGAAATGTCAACAGGATGACACAGGTGAGTTCCAGAAGGAAAGAGGATCTTGTGGTTTAAGGTGCTCAGGAGACCCACGTTCTAATATTGGTTGGAGTGGGTCAAATTTTCCATGCTGCTTTCGTTTGTGAGTGTCATTTTCCACATTGTTGTTGGGTGATTTTCTGAACTCAAGAATGGTAACTTTTGTGTTTAACGAAAAATAGTTGCTATGAATATTTTGGCTAGTTGTGTATCTTAAAATACACAGACAAATGCAACGGGTCCCCTTCCCAGTGCTGCACTGAGCAACCAGAGCCAGGAGATTACTAGGCACAGAGCCAAGGTTTGGTAATCTTGCTGGAGAATGGATGTCTAGACAGATGAGGTGTCAGAAATCCAGCAGGCAGCATTGAAGGCTAGAGAAGTTTGAGCAGAGTAGTCCAGGTCTAGCTTGTCCCTCTTTGTTTGCTTAAATGTCTAATGCTGTGTTTTTTTGTTTTGTTGGTTTGTTTTTAAAACCCTGTCTTTCTGGTGCTGAGAGTGAATGTTCTGCTGACATTTGTTCACAGAAATACAGCTTTGATTTTATTATACCAGGGCCCTTCACCCAATTATGGTTAAGGGTCTGTCAGTGATTCTATTATGAGCCCCTATTTATAACCTGGTCATAAAAATTCCCTTCTGGCCTGGAAGTTGGCCGTTAAGGCCTTTTCTTTTTCCTCCCCCAAACTGGAGAAAAAACAGGTGGTAGTTTGAAACGGTAAGAGTGCAAACCCCACCTCTTAGAGGAGTTAGCCTGTTAGTCCAATGATCAGATGACTAAATACCCAGTGTCCCCTCTGTTTTCATAGATTGGAGAGTGTTCAGTCTTTCTATTGCTATTTGAAAGCTCTGTGTACCTACGGGACTGATCTGTAAGGCCCTGATCTCACAAACAAACACACACGCACGCTTTCTAGATTACAATAATCCCATTGAGTTCTGTGGAGTTCTTCTCATGTGCAAAGTTGAGCATGTACATAAATGTTTGCAGGGTTGGTGCCTGAGTGATTCGAAACAGACTAGATGTCTATTGCAAGGGCCTCTGTTCCTCTGTGCTGGAGATCTGGCTCCAACCTGTGCTCAGACACACTGGCGCCCTGGGCTGGGGAGCCTAATATTGGAGCTATGCTACAATGGAGGAGATCTAGGTTCACTCCCTAGTCCTAGTCTCTCATTCCACAGGCTAGCAAGGGGCTGTGGCTGCTAGCTTGCTGAGCATATACGGAGGTCTATGGGTGCCAGGCAGGAAACATGCATGCCGTGCTTTGTCACAGGTGTAACCAGCATTCTTCAAATCGCTAGTGAGAGCCAAAAGCGAGTGCACACATTCCCTCTAGGAGGGTGTGCACAAATGTGGGCCTGCTCGCCTGTTTGTAGATGCTGAATGAGTTATGTTGAGCAGGTGAAGTTAATTCTGTTCTGTGGGGAAATGCTTCCTCGCTGTCTCACTGGAGGAGCTAATGTAACCCCGACAGACCCTGGTCGTCGGTGGGCGGGATTGAACCTGAGACCTCTGGAGCTATGGCTCTTAGCTAAGGCTGTAGAGCAGACTCCATCTCTCTCTCTAAGTGGTCTCGGTGCCACTAGACGGGGACAGAGCCCCACACCCAGGAGGTGTGGGTTACACTAGGTGAGCTGGAATGGCCTGTGGTTTAAAGCAGCAGCCAGAGAGTGCACTTCAGTGGTGAGACCCTGCTATTATCGATTCCTCTAGTGGAACAAAGCTGTGTCTGGTGTCTGGTGTCGTGGGGGCACGATTACCTTGTGCCAGTGACGTCTGTGACTGATTAAGGAGCGACCAGGGTTTGGTCTGAGGTCTCCTTTGCAGCTCACGTGGACGAGGTGGCAGCACCAGGCCTGGGGGGCGGCAGGAAAGGGGGTACAGAGTTTCTCGTGGCTCCTCCGGGATGCTCAGGAAAATGGCCTCCAATCTGGCTCCTTCCCCCAGAGCGTCCGAGGCACCAGAGCAAGCCTGTGTCTAGTAGCTGGTCTAGCTCTGCAGGTCAGGCTGTGTGGGGGCTGCAGGCCTGAGTCCGAGTGTGTTCTGTCTGCGTGGGTCAGGCTGTTGTCGTGAGCTATCGTTTCCTGGTGATACGTCTCCCAAGTCAGTGTTTCACGTGGTCTGTGTCCTTGCAGCTCAGGCTTTTGCTAACTGTTCAACCATAGAGAGTCCTGTGGCACCTTTAAGACTAACAGACGTATTGGAGCATAAGCTTTCGTGGGTGAATGCCCACTTCGTCAGACGCATGTAATGGAAATTTCCAGAGGCAGGTATAAATATGCAGGCAAGAATCAGTCTGGAGATAACGAGGTTAGTTCAATCAGGGAGGGTGAGGTCCTCTGCTAGCAGTTGAGGTGTGAACACCAAGGGAGGAGAAACTGCTTTTGTAGTTGGCTAGCCATTCACAGTCTTTGTTTAATCCTGAGCGGATGGTGTCAAATTTGCAAATGAACTGAAGCTCAGCAGTTTCTCTTCGGAGTGTGATCCTGAAGTTTTTTTGCTGTAAGATGGCTATCTTAAAATCTGCTATTGTGTGGCCAGGGAGGTTGAAGTGTTCTCCTACAGGTTTTTGTATATTGCCATTCCTGATATCTGACTTGTGTCCATTTATCCTTTTACGTAGTGACTGTCCAGTTTGGCCAGTGTACATGATGGCATATATAACATTGGTGGACGTGCAGGTGAATGAACCGGTGATGTTGTAGCTGATGGTGTTGCTGGTGTAGATATGTGGGCAGAGTTGGCATCGAGGTTTGTTGCATGGATTGGTTCCTGAGTTAGAGTTGTTATGGACGGTGTGTGGTTGCTGGTGAGAATATATTTAAGGTTGGCGGGTTATCTGTGGGTGAGGACTGGTCTGCCTCCCAAGGTCTGTGAAAGCGAGGGATCATTGTCCAGGATGGGTTGTAGATCACTGATGATGCGTTGGAGAGGTTTAAGCTGAGGACTGTAGGTGATGGCCAGTGGAGTTCTGTTGGTTTCTTTCTTGGGCTTGTCTTGTAGCAGGAGGCTTCTGGGTACAAGTCTGGTTCTGTTTCCTTATTTGTTTCCTTATTTCCTTGTGTGGATATCGTAGTTTTGAGAATGCTTGGTGAAGCTCTTGTAGGTGATGTGTTCAACCATAATCACTGAAATCTTAAAAACCGTGTTGCCATCTTGATGGTTCCTGGTGTTGAACTGAGGAACTGCGAGAATTAAAAACCTGCATCCCTACAGCTTAAACTAAGAGGCTCAGTCCTAGCCCAGAGGCTGTGGGTAATGGACACTGAACAGCGGGCACCCACAGCTCTTCTTTCTCAACTGTAGGGAGAAGCATCAGGAGGTGGGGAAAGGAGCATGTGCTGGGGAGGCAAAGTCCTGAGTTCTCTTTGTGGCAGCCTTTGAACCACTGTGCAAAATTTAATGGAGAATTATCTGCCTTAGGCTCCTTTGAAAGCCTGTGGCATAAGTGCCCTATTCCCTTAGGCCCTTTTGTAAATACCAACCTGTATCCCTTCCTTCTCTGGGACTGTTCAAAGAACTGCCATTCTCTACTGAACTCTGGGTTATTCCATAGCGGGTGTCTACCTCCCCTGCAGGAGTGCCGTGAGGGTTAATTAGTTTTATGTTCAACAGTTTGTATGTTCACAGTGCTCTCTCAGGGTGCAGGATTATTATTAAGTATTACATAGTGGGGGGTTTCAAAGTCTTTGCCATATCTCTGCTAATCTAATATGAAATGAAAACCCCACAAATGGCTGTGGTTACCCTAGTTTCATATTGTCAGTCAGCAGATCATAAACTTCTTCAGAGACGACAAAGCGTTGTTGGCTTCTATATAAAGACAAGCTGGCTGAATTGAAATTGTTAGGGAACCTGCTTCCGGTCTCCCTGGAGGACATAAACAACTTTCAGAATCACTAGGCTGTTGATAAATCCATAGAGATTTAGACTAGCCTTTGTGACACAACACACACAATTTTCTGTTTAACAGAAACCTGGTCCCTGAAGGAAAGGAACCAGAAGGGATGCTCTTTGGGTTTCTGTTTGTTTGGGGCTTGGATTTTTGGTGCAATACTTTTTGCTAGAAGAACTTACACCAGAAATGAATTTGGCCCAGCACACCATTAAATTTGTCTTGTGCAGAGCCCCACAAGAGGCTTGTGCACTGCCTAAATCTCTTTGCCATGGCTCGCCAGGCTTTCTGATTTGTCTGTCTTCCAGCTAGTCAGAACTCTTGCCAATCGGCATCTCAGCCTGGCCCATCCTTGTGTGGTTTTTGTCACTACAAACTCTTTTCCGTTGCCACCTGGCTACGTTGCTCTTCGGTACACATGGCATGCCTTGCTGGTCACAGCCTTCTTGTCATTACTACTCTCATGATTTCAATGTTTAGCACTCTCCCCGTCACTGCTGCGTGATGCCCGCTCTGCACAGAGCGTGTCTTAAAATCATCCACCTGCTCTGTCTTTGTCTTCATGAAAGATCGTTGTATTTCACATCACGGTGTGGGTGTGTGTATATATAATATATTGATAAACACATTATATCATTGTAACAACTTGTGTTTTCCGTTCCCTCGCTGGCATTCACATACAAATACCTATAGATCAGGTATTTTATCACTCCCAAAATAAATGTACTGTCTATGCAGACTCTGCAACAGAAATAGTTGTAAATGAAAGGTTAACCCCGGGGTTGCAGTGTGAAAATGACACATTTTGGTATGGGTATAGGAAACAACAAACAGAAGTATGTTACAGCAGTGTGACAGGCAGGATTTAAAGTGACAACAGGAACCTAACAGCTCCCTTGCGCGTCCCACCCCCATCTCTTCCTTACTTTGCGCTGTAGGAATCAGACTTCTTATGTTGACTGAACTGACTTGAAAGCGGATTTTTCTCTCTCCCCTCAGCTGTGGTCTGTAAATGATCAGCTGTTGCAACTGGTTCAAAATAATTCTTTATTCTAAAAGTCTTCAGACCTAGAGGTATAGCTCTGTATGATGGTAAAACGGAATCCAGGTGTATGATAAAACCTGCCTAGCTGCTGTATTTCATCTTCTGCAGATGTTTGAGTTTGTGCTTTGGCCCTCGGGCTGCACTGGCGGTGACTGGCTGATGCACGTTCCTTGCAGCAGAGGTATGGAGGGCTGGGAGCATTTCACAGCTAGGGTGCTGACCCCCGCCTGCTTCTCTGGGGGTAGGCAGTCAGCAGGTCACATGAGTATAAGGGATGCTGGGCACAGGGTGTGCCCGCCATGAGCAGGTTCCTTGCTGATGCTTTGGGATTGCTTACTAAATGGGGATTGTTTTTGCTGGGGGCTATGAGGGAGTGACGAGGGAACACTCAAAGGCCTGGTCCAAGCAGATGCTGTTATTAAATTATCTAAAGATAGGGTCTATACAACTTGGCAAGGTCCCTTTTCATTCCCAACACCCGGGAAGTCTGTGTCTCTGTACGCTTGTAGCTCCGTGCTTTGTGTCAAAGCTGAAATGTCCGTGCCTCATGCTGGGTGATTGCCGCATTACTGCGGTGCAGCAAGGTGAGCTAAAGGGGGTTCCATCCTTCGCTCTCAGTGCCCTGGCTTTTCGACAGCACGGAGCCAAGTTAAGTGAGTGCCACGCTGCTGAGGATTTATATGGAAATTGTTTCCATGCTTTGTATTGCTACAGCTGCCCACACCCTTTCCTGTCCATTCAGCATCGTGTGTTCCAGTGCCGTTTAGTAGCAGAGACAAGGAAGAGCAGTGTGGTGTTTTCTGTCTGCATCTGGCAGCCTGGACTGCTCTGGGTGGAAGGAGCATCCCAAGTGAGTGACGCTCCCTTGGGTGGTTATTACAATGAGGGAATTTTAATTAATAGAAAATAAAAATGTCTTGCTGATGTCAGCGCAGACATGGAAGCAATGAAAAGAAGCCACAATACTCCCCTGGAAATGGCCTTCGTTGCACATAAAAGTAAAATTAATAAGATATATAACTTTATATTCACTTACAGCATTTCATTACCACAGACAGAAAGGCAAGAGGCCTGGTCCATAGATCCTGAAACCCAGACTGCACCATTCCTAGCTTCACTAACCTTTGCTTAAAAAATAAAACCATTTCAGCCTACAATACAGGGCAGGAGCGGTGACCCACTCAGAGCCCCTGCCAGTCTGACCAGTGCTGAGTTTTGCAGGCATGGTGCCTGATTAATAGGGAGATTGACGCACAACACACTTAAAAGAATTTGGTAACTAACATGGAGCTGTTCATTAAAAACTACTTTACATCCATTTAATGATAATTCATAACCCTTATACAGTGGTTTTCAACCTTGAAAAGCTTTATATACATTAGCTGGTGCCATACTGCAGCTCAGAGTTGGTTACTGAACTCCTCCCTCATCCTCCTCTTCAATCGGGAAGAAAAAATCTTCCCAGGGAGTATCATCACCTTAGCCTGATCTCAGTTCAACAGGAGTCAGCAGCCAATAGGAGAAATTTCAACCCAAATGATAGTTTTCGGGAGTAAAATTATAAGCTATTGAAAATAGGGGTCTTGAATAGAACCCAGGAGTACTATCTCCTACAGTACCAGATCATAGCACTTGTCCATGTAGTCTGGCAACCTGGCTTTAGCATTGATAAATTGGACCATGAGTCTATCTAGTTCAGTATTCCACCTTCTGTGGTACCAGATCAGACCATTGGTCTATCTGTGCTAGCATCCTGCCTCCAGCTGGAGACAACGAGGAAGATGTAAACCCACTTGTAATTAACCTCATTGCAAAAATATCCCACATTGGAAAAATTTGTTCTTACCCCAGCTGATGATCATTCTTCATATTATCATGAAGATCAGGAGCCCTTGTAATAGTTTCCTAACTAGTGCCACTGAAGGTGGCATTTCTTTTCATATACATGTCTTTGCAAAGTATGTGGTCTAGTGTTTGTGTAATTCAGGGCCCCGTCTTAATTGACCCCACTGCCAAAGTGTGTGCAAGGTCCGTGCGCCGCTCAAGTCAGTTTCCAGAGTTCAGGAATACCTTAGTTTGTGTTCAGTGGTTTGCTTCAGTGTATTATCTCCTATTCCTTTCTACCTGTAGTATCTCTCACAGAGGAATCTATTGCTACAATGTAGATTGAATGTTAGAATATATTTCTACGTTTTTATTGTTTCCCCGATCTCTACGTGTGGCTTTAGCAATTGAATGATTTGATTTGGGAGTATTTATATGAAACTAGAATCTGTGGATGAGAGAGACAAATTAGAAACTCCAACCTGCATTCACCATGCAATGGAATAAAAAGGGTCTATCTAGTGTGTGTGTGATTATTTTGTTTGGGTTGGGGGCCATCAACTTACACAGTGCAATGTAAAGGAATGTGTGTGAGGAAATCTGACTTCTACTACATTCAGTTTTTTGTATTGAAATCTGACCTTTGAACAGCCTAGTTTAATACACCAAGGTCTAAAAAGAGGCTTTAGAAGAAAGTTTCAAAATAAATGCCTCTCTGCCTCCCCCCAAAAGCCCCCCAAATCCTGTTGTCATAGTCTGGATTTTGTTACGTTAGCAGAATACCACGTTAGGGAAATTTAAAGTTGGTGCTACCTCCTTGCAAAAGTGGCTCACTTTTCTAGCTCAGAATGTCACCAGTGCGAGTTTCTAGTTAAATGAGCATTTATATATTTTTTGCAAGATAGGTGCATTGATTGCCTCCCTGCCCCTTTTAGACAGTACAGTCAAAGTTTAGACTAAAAAATGTGCTAGGAAACATTACAGTGACAAAAATAAAATTAAATAAGAGCACTGCTAACCACAGGGGAAAATTGCATTTATATTTTAAAAGGCTGTGTGTTGTTGACAGATGTTCATAAAGCCTGACACTAACTTGACTCTAATTCTCTCCTGGCTAATGAGAAACCTTATTTGCTTCTCTCCCGCTTTCCATTTTCTCTGCAGCTTAACAAGTGTCATCTTTTTCTGTGGTTTCTGATTATTTTAGGCCAAATAGCTGATCAAATTAAATTGCATTTCATTTTTTATTCTGATGATGCTAAGCAGGGTAGCGAGAACTCTACCGTCATGTGACATTCAGATCAGTTTGTGTTTGTAATATCCAGAATATTAGTGGCTGTGATAGTGCACAAAGCCCTCCACTCCCCCATAGACAGTGGTGGAAAATGAAAATGGCTGGAACTGAATTAAGAGGAAACCACAGGTAAAACTGACATGAATTTATATTTCAATGTCAGGCCGACAAGAGAAGGGAGCTAGATACAGGAAGTCCGCTTCCTGGACAGTGGTGGCCTAGAAGGAGGCTTTCCAAGTTCATAATTTCTTTTATTTAGAAGAGATCCCAACCATCAGAAACAGTATAGTAAAATCCTCAAAGAAACACTTCCATTCCACACATGGTAATTAATAGTCTGGAATTCAGGCTTATTTTTAAACTAACAATTTATTACAGAAGAACAAAGTAGATAATCTAAACTGACATGCATGTGTATTATGTGATCCTATATTAGAAAGGAAACAGAGGCCAGATGGGAACACCTGATACATGTTGCTTTTCGGGAACAAAGCAGCATTTATTGAGATGCAAGAGCCTGTCGGAAATGTGGTGAAGTTGGGGGAGAAGGGAGCTGAAATTCAGATTGACTCCGAGCTGCATGGAATTCGAGAGCCCTTTAGGCTTCATCTCTGTGACAAGAGAGTTAGTGAATTTTGCCGCAAATGACTCAGTTCTCCAGAGCTGGTGGAGCCCTGTCTGTGCTTCTGCATCTGATGAAGTGTTTAATCACAGAAATTGTATCTCTACTTAGAGTCAGGGTAACGGGGGTTCAATTCTACCAGCCCAGCCTCCGGCTAACTCATGGCATGAAGTGGAGGGATATTCGTGGGAGGGATTCTCTAAAGAGTTTCTACATCTGGATAGAAGCCCCTAAAAAAAGCACATGCGCAGAGCCTTCAAATGCTATCCTCTTGTGTGATGGCTGATTCTTCTTGCTGTCCCATGACTGGCTCTAAAGGGAACTAACTTCCTTGGTGTTCATTTTGTACATAGTGAGCACAGCTGAGTTTGTAAATTAAGAAAACAAAGAGGCGTTTGCAGCTGCAGGAGAAAGGGACACTTTACTAATTCAAAGAACGGGAACATCTGGTCCTCTTACCAAGGACCTTTAGACATTCCCCAGTCATTGCATCTTAAATTGACCATACCACTTGTTTGTGTAAAATGGGATTTATTTGTACCACCAGCTCTATCCAAACCGGAGCCAGCTTTTCCAATGAAGAACATTAAAATCATTGTTCCGCAGTAGTTTTGGTGAACATCCAGTGTTGGCCTTTGTGTCTGCCATATATCATGGCACCAGTTATAGACTCAGGGCACAGCAGAGGCACAGAGCCCATCGTGGGGGAGCTGTATCAAAGGGCTTTGGAAGCTCTGGTGCTAATGTTTCCTTAGCAACATGAAGTTCCTGAAGTGTTTTGGTGTAATACTTTCCACTTTCTAGTGTGTTGTTACTCAGGTGCCTGGCCTGTTTCTCTGTGGCCATGCAGGGCTGAAGGCTGGTATGGCAATGCTGCACTGGCTGGACTCAGATGCAATATCAGATGGTGGCTAAAATGGATTCAAAACAAATAACCAGACAACTATACATACAATGTGATGGGGGCTAATTTAGCTACAACTAATCAGGAAAGAGACCTTGGAGTCATCATGGATAGTTTTCTGAAGACGTCCACGCAGTGTGCAGCAGCCGTCAAAAAAGCAAACAGGATGTTAGGAATAATTAAAAAGGGATAGAGAATAAGACGGAGAATATCTTATTGCCCTTATATAAATCCATGGTATGCCCATATCTTGAATACTGCGTACAGATGTGGTCTCCTCATCTCAAAAAAGATATGCTGGCATTAGAAAAAGTTCAGAGAAGGGCAACTAAAATGATTAGGGGTTTGGAACAGGTCCCATATGAGGAGAGATTAAAGAGGCTAGGACTTTTCAGCTTGGAAAAGAGGAGACTAAGGGGGGATATGATAGAGGTATATAAAATCATGAGTGGTGTGGAGAAAGTGAATAAGGAAAAGTTATTTACTTGTTCCCATAATATAAGAACTAGGGGCCACCAAATGAAATTAATGGGCAGCAGGTTTAAAACAAATAAAAGGAAGTTCATCTTCACTCAGCGCACAGTCAGCTTGTGGAACTCCTTGCATGAGGAGGTTGTGAAGGCTAGGACTATAACAGCGTTTAAAAGAGAACTGGATAAATTCATGGAGGTTAAGTCCATTAATGGCTATTAGCCAGGATGGATGAGGAATGGTATCCCTAGCCTCTGTCTGTCAGAGGATGGAGCTGGATGGCAGGAGAGAGATCACTTGATCATCATCTGTTAGGTTCACTCCATCTGGGGCACCTGGCATTGGTCACTGTCAGCAGACGGGATACTGGGCTGGATGGACCTTTGGTCTGACCCAGTATGGCCGTTTTTATGTTATGTTCACTCTCATTTAGAAATGCTTGCTCTGCTGAATGGATCATCCAGTCTGACTCCCTGCCAATGTCTTGTACCTCTTCCCTAGGATAATTATTCCACCATCTCTTAGATCTCCCTGTCCAGGGAGTTTTCCTTGATATCTACTTTAAATATTCCCCTTTGTGTTTTCACCCTTTAGTCTTGGCACTACTTCCCTTTAGCCCTTTTCCTGCTGCTCTCAAATACATTTCTTCTCCCTCCTTGGTGTTGGTTTCTCAGGTATTTGCAGACAGCTTTTGTCCTCCCTTCAGTTTTCTCGTAGCTGAGGTGTATGTACTACGGCTGTTTGTCCTCTCACTTGCACCGTGTGACTCCTCTAACTTTAATGGAGCTACTCTTGATTTATGCTGGTGTCAATGGGAGGGGAATTGGCCCTACTGTATGAAGAGTTTAATATTTCCTCATGCCCAGAACCCCTGGACTCCATATCTTAGCCCACACCAGAGCTGTACAGAGAAGAACTATTGCTTCCTTGCTCTGTCAAATTATGCCTCTGCATTTGCAGCCTTGTTGTCTCTGCAGGTGACAGTCTCAATGCTCACATCTATATTCGTGCGTGAACCAAAGCTGACATGTAACATTAGCTCATCCCAGAGTGTACGTAGCCGTGGGTGCTCCCGGAGCATATTCACAGAAGCACTTCTCATTCTCTTGTGCCTCCAACATTGATCTGAATATGGCAATTTCATTCTTGAGACTAATTGGTGTCCGATGTATCCTGTCTGGAATCTGAAACCATGTTGCCCTGCTCTGCTGCTCTCCTGAATGTTCTTCAATAACCACTCTCAATTTTGGGGTGGTCTGTTTCATCTGATGGCAGCAGCTGGATACTATGCTGATGGTTACACCATAAATGCCTACACTGAGAGCTCTGTTCCTAGGTCACCCTTGGGGCAGTGTTTAGCTTTGGAGATCATCTCCCTGCACACAGGGGGACTCAGGCAGATTTGTAGGCTTCTCATGGCCTTTCTAAAATAGCTTATCCACTGCCAGTCCTTGTAACTCTGAGTAGGATGAAGTCCGCAATCTACCTGGAACTGTGGAAGGTTCCTTTCATCCCTGTCAAACATCCGGTATCCCTTCATTGATGCAAGAGGAAGGAAAATGTATTTATTCTGAAGGAAATCTATTTCCCATAATGGGACTTGAGCAGACCAAACAGCGATGCTCTGATGAGCTGAGAACATGGTTGGGTTTCTTCCTGGCTTCAATTGACTGACTTCAACAGGTGCAGGACGGAGCCCCACATAATCTGAGAATTAAGACCTCGTTTGCTATGTACTGTGTCTGTCTAGGAGGCACTGTAATGCCATTGGAAACCGGAGGGGGGCAGCCCATCACGTTCATTGTCTGCCCATTCTGTTTATGCTGTCAGAGGTGCAATAAGTCTCAGAGCGAAGAGCAAAACTACCTTATGCTGTTCATCGTGAGTTTTTAGCTCAAGGTGGATCCAAACTCTCTGGTTTTAGTCGCTCCATTTTATTAGTAAAACGTGTGTCCTAAAGGATGTTGCAAAATGTAACACGAGTAAAGATTTGGCTTCACTCGACTTGCTTTAAATACATTTCTTATTTGCTCTTCTTACTTTGTTGGCAAATAGGTAGCACAATATCAGAATAGTGAAGTCTAGCTTCCTGATCCCTTACTTGATATTCCCAGAGAATTCAGCGTTGCAGCTGCTTCTTCCAGGAAATGTCGCATATTTTCAGTAACTAATACATGGAATGTTAGAGCAGGTCCTCTTGTTCAACTCTGGGTGATTTGCTATTATTAAATGTTTAAAAAAACAGCCAAGAGGCTGCTGTCACCTAGTACTCATTTGGAAATGTATTTGTGGTTCTAGTTCTTTTGCCATTGTAACCTCCTAGTCTGGCATCCTTATCTGGCACCTTGAAATTATCTGATCACATTATAACTTCATGTTTCAGCTGACAGTATGCTCAATACAAGACTACTGAGAGAAGTAAGGGCAAGCAAGAGCAATGTGAGATCCAATACCAACTCTCAGTAGGCAATACGAGTGTATATGGCATCTTGGCAAGGAATGGCTCAGGCAGAGCTTGCCCAGCTGCTGCGCTAGCTCTGCCTCACGGAGAACTCTGGGTAAATCAAAGACATCACTCCCTAGGCCTGTCAGTCTGGCACCTTTCACCAGCATTACATTCAGATTTTTTTTTTTTTACTTGTTAAATAACAAGCAAGAAAACCCAAGAGAATAATGAGGCAGAGACGACATTACAACAACTTGTAATAAATTGCTCCCTTTAATCTCAAGTCTCCCAATGATGGGTTCTGACAGCTACAAGGATTGTGTATATATGGCTGAACACAGCTCGACATAACTCCTGCTACTATTACTGTATTTCCATTAGCCATTAAAGCCGGGAATTCAGGGCTTATAGAGGCAGGTGTTTTCTGAGCCCAGTTGGGAGCAGCTCGGGGTTAGTCATTTGCCATTTTGCCCTCATTTCATGCATTCAAAATTCAGTGTGTACGTGTATCAGTTCCTCTCAGGAAATAGTTTGCTAAGATAAATTTGCTGAATATGCTTGTTGGTTACTGTATGTGCCAGTGTTAAAGCACAGCTAACGAGATAGCTTGATCACTTCATACAAACCAGGAAGCACTGCTGAAGAGGCTACCAATGGCACCATCACTTGCACAGTCGACCGGGTGCGACACGCTACACAAGCAAGACATGAATCTGCCCTGGATTGCCTGACACATCATAACTTCATCATCCACTCTAGGTCCCTGCTTCAGTAATGCATTTAGGCATTCGTCCATCCTGGTTCAGCAAAGCACCTAGTGCTTAATTTAAAGTACAGGTTCTGCACAAGAAAACATAAAATCATCACTCATGAAGTCTGCACATGACAAAAACTGGGGCAGTAGCAAATAATGAAGAGGACAGGTCACTGATTCAGCATAATCTAGATCAGTGGCTCTCAACCTTTCCAGAATACTGAACCCTTTCAGGACTCTGATTTGTCTTGCGTACCCCCAAGTTTCACCTCACTTAAAAACTACATGCTTACCAAAATCAGACATAAAAACCCAAAATGTCACAGTACACTGTTACTGAAAATTTCCTTACTTTCTCATTTTGTTTGTATGCAATTTTAGTTTTGTCCTTACTTCGCTAGTGCTTTTTATGTAGCCTGTTGTAAAACTAGGCAAATATCTAGATGAGTTGATGTACCCGCTGGAAAACCTCTGTGTACCCCAGGGATGCTGATCAGCAGTTCTCAATCCTGGGGGGCCATGAGCAGGTTTCAGGTGGTCCACCAAGCAGGGCCGGCGTTAGACTCGCTTGAGCCCAGGGCAGAAAGCCGAAGCCTGAGCAACTTAGCTGTCTGGGGACCCCTATGGCTTTGAACCCCAGGCAATTGTCCTGCTTGCTACCCCATAATGCTGATCCTGGCTTTTGTATGCAGAAAAACAGTTGTGGCACAGGTGCGCTGTGGAGTTTTTATAGCGTGTTGGGGGGCTCAGAAAAAGATGGAGAACCCCTGCTATAGCACATCTCTCTGGCCTCTCAGCCAGGGCCGGCTCCAGGCACCAGCGCAGGAAGCAGGTGCTTGGGGCGGCAGGTCTGGGTCTTCGGCGGCGGTAGAGCTGCCGCCAAAGTCCGCTGATCGCGGCTTTATTTTTTAATTTTTTTCTTCGCTGCTTGGGGTGGCAAAAAAGCTGGAGCCGGCCCTGCTCTCAGCTATGTGCTTAAAACTGAAATATAATGTCTGGAAGACTTCTCTGTCTACCGGAAACATACCCAGTTAAGGAACTAAGTAGCTTTTCTTCAGACTTTGGGTGTGAGCGAGTGAGTGACTCTTGTACTGAATGGTTCTAGGAGCAGCTTTCCATTCACTTCATGAAGCTTCGACTTCTCCTGGGAGTCCAGGTGGCCTCTGCGTGGCTGATCTGGCCCAGAATTCTGGCCCTCGAAGCTTTAACCCATTTCCTGACATGTTTGTCTGACCTGTAAACATCACTCCCTCTCAAATTGAAGTCTCTGAAGACTCTTTGCTTTAACTGCCTTCCCTAGTAACCTGCTCCACAATGTTCTCACCCTTTGTGTCCTGCCAGAGTTCCACTTGTAGCCCTACTTGCTTGACTCTGAGCTTGTTGTGACTTGTAGGATGGGGCTGCCTGTGGCCTCTGGATGAGGTCAGGGCCCTGGTGTGCTGGGGGCTGCACAGACACAGAGGAAGACATGATCCCTGCCTGAATAACTTGTGCTCTGACTCCCCAGTTTACTGGCCGCCTCCCCACTGTGAAAAGTGAATCTCTTCCCACTTCATGGACCTTCTTCGCTCACCTCAAAGTCTCTTCTTCTTCCAGAGATCAGCAGCCTGACACCTTCAGTCACAGCTTTGATCCTGGCATTTGCCTCCTATCCAAGGCAACAGTCTCCTCATGGGACAGTGCATAGGACCAGACAGAACATGGGGGGTGGGATTCAAACAAGGTCCTCGTGCTCGTCTGTGTGTTCAATCCTTCTGCTGATACAGGCTAGTATCCTATTTGCCCTTGCTACTGCAGCCATGTTGGGCTGATGCTTTAAAGGCCTATTACAGTCACAGTTTGGACTGACCATGGTTATTAACACTTTCTTCAGGGAGGGCATTGATATGTTCTCTCCAAGTTCCTCTCTTTCTCCCCCCCCCCTTTTTTTTAACTGACTGTAACAATTAAGATTTGGGGGATTGTTTTCTGCTGATGGCAGTTGTTTGTAGTTGATTCAAAACTCTTCTTGTAATGTTTCTTTGAGGTTTTAGAAAGAGTGTGTTGTGTGGGCCAAAGAGTTTAAAAAGGGACGAGTAATGCCTCAGGCCAAAGCCCAGTGTGGCAGAAACTTGTTTAGTCTTTGGAGGAATTCACCAAATACACCAGATGGAGAAACAGGTTTAGGAAGGGTCAGCTGAGAGTGGAAGAGAGGAGATTGTTCATTTGCTATTAGTCAGATGTTTGGAGACTTTGGGGGCCCTTCTTTCTTCATGCACTTTGCAATTAAGCAGGGAGCATGAATGCAGAAAGCTGGATTTTGCAGGATTTGGGTCTTTCTCTTCTGACCTTGATGGTGACATGCTGCCTTTTGTTTGTAATCTTGGGCCAAGAGCAACTGACAAATGGTTTGATAGGAGACAAAAGCAAACAATAGACTCACTAGAAAGATACAATGAATAGGATTTAATTGAATTTTTTTGTGAAGACATTGATTTGACCCTGTAGGACATATACAGTAAATCATTAGGGGAATTAATACACATTAACGTGCAGTTTATATTATCACAGAACTTTTATTATGCTTGTTTTGTTTTTTAATTATTATTTCAATGACTTTGTGTTTCAAGTAGTGATAAATCTATTTCATTTTTTTACATAAATGGGGCTAGTTTCATGCGGTGATGTACTTTGCAGAGCAGCTTATGAATACTGCACGTTCATTAGTAGCAATGCTCATGCTGCAAAACTGAACACAGGCTGGTTTATACATTTCTAAAGAGTCCGTTAATCGCCAGCCATTAAACCCAAATGTTACAATTCAACCTCAGTATCTTGCCTTTTCTCTGAGGCCCCTCCAGATCTCTCTGAGACTCTTGGATTTCTAAACTAACACAGCCTAAGAAAAGAGTTTTTGTTAAACATGTGAATTTAGTGCATTGGGGCAATTGGATCCATAAAATTAGGTCAAATGATGGCTCAAGAAGTAACTTAATAAAAGTGACTTGATTTTCAAAGGTGCTGAATGCCTGCCGGTCCCTGCTTCCACCGGACTTGTGGGTGTTCAGCACTTCTAAAAATCAGGCCTCTTCTACTTACCTGCCTAAAGATGGATTTGGGAGCCTGACTTTAGGCCAGTCATATTTGGAAATTTTGGTCTGTGCAAAAAAGGAGGCGATAGTGCTGACTGTAGCTGACTCATCCCTAGGGCAGGGAGGTGCTGTGATAGCTTTGACAAGTGCACCTTAATACTGGTCCTTGGAGAACTCCTGTTTCCCACTCCCTCTCCTAGGAGAGAAACACCCTGCCCTCCCTCTGCCTGTGTATTTTGATCCTGCAGCAGCTCCTCCTGTTCCAGCCCTGGGCCTTTCTTGAGCAGGCACATCCCGTGCTGTCTTAATAGTGCTGAATGTTGTGGTGTGTATGTGATGGGCACAAATAGGGCCACAGGTTTCCAAACATTTCCAGTTGTGACTTAGGCTATCTCTTGAACTGTTGTGTTATCCCTACTCCACAGAACCCCAGGCCAGCTTCTGTATTCAGCAGCCCCTGCTTTCCCATAGCTTCCTTGGCAATTACAGTTTTGTAAACCTAACTTCAGTACCAGCAAATTGGTTGAAACGATAGTCATAGGTGCTGGCTTCCTCCGGGCCCGGGAGGTGCTCAATACCCCCGCTCCACCCCAGGCTCTGGCTCTGCCCCTGCCCCACCCCTTCTTCCAAGTCCCCATCCTCGCCCCACCTCTTCCCACCCAGTTCCGCCTTCTCCCCTGAGCATGTTCTGTCCCCGTTCCTCGCCCTTCCTCCCAGAGCCTCCTGCACACCGCAAAACAGCTGATTGCAGCAGGTGGGAGGCTCTGGGAAGGCGAGGGAGGAGTTGATCAGCAGGGCCGCTGGCAGAGGGGTGGCACTGGGGGAGAGGAGGGAGCTAGTTGCTGGTGGGTGCTAAGCACCCGCTAATTTTTTTTCCATGGGTGCTCCAGGCCTGGAGCGCCCATGGAGTCGGAGCCTATGGCTATAGTAAAGAACAGAATTATTAGAGACACAGATAAACACAATATGTTGGAGAAGAGTCTACATGACTTTTGTAAAGGGAAATCATGTCTCACCAGTCTACTAGAATTCTTTGAGGGTGTCAACAAACATGTGGACAAGGGTGATCCAGTGGATATAGTGTACTTGGACTTTCAGAAAGCCTTTGACAATGTCCCTCACCAAAGGCTCTTATACAAAGTAAGCAGTCATGGGATAAGAGGGATGGTCTTTTCGTGGATCAGTAAATGGTTAAAAGATTGAAAACAAAGCTTAGGAATAAATGGTCAGTTTTCAGAATTGAGAGAGGTAAATAGCGGGGTCCTGTGAGGATTTATACTGGGACCAGTGCTGTTCAACATATTCATAAATCCTCTGGAAAAGGGGGTGAAAAGTGAGGCAGCAAAGTTTGCGGATGATACAAAATTACTCAAGATGGTTAAGTCCAAAGCTGATTGCGAAGAGCTACAAAGAGATCTCACCAAACTGGGTGACTAGGCAAGAAAATTCAAAGAAATGCACATTAGGAAACATAATCCCAACTCTACATACAAAATGAGGAGGTCTTGAATTAGCTGTTACCACTCAAGAAAAAGATCTTGTAGTCGGCGTGACTAGTTCTTTGAAAACATCCATTCATGCAGCAGCAGTCAAAAAAGCGAGCAATGTTAGGAACCATTAGGAAAGAGATTTTCTGTTTTTATTATCTATCAGAATGCCACTATATAAATCCGTGGTATGCCCGCACCTTGAATACTGCATGCAGTTCTGGTCACCCCATCTCATAAAAGATAAAGTACTGAAGAAGTACAGAGAAGGGCAACAAAAATGATGAGGGATATGGAACAGCTTCCATATGAGGAGAGAGTAAAAGGACTGGGACTGTTCATCTTAGAAAAGAGATGACTCGGGGGAGACGATAGAGGTCTATAAAATCATGAATGGTTTGGAGAAAGTGAATAAGATCTCACAAGAACCAGTGGCCACCCAATGAACTTAATAGACAGAAGGTTTAAAACAAACATAAGGAAGTGCTACTTCACTCAACGCACAGTCAACCTATGGAACTCATTGCCAGGGGATGTTGTGAAGGCTAAAGGTGTAACTGGGTTAAAAAAAGAATTAGGTAAGTTCCTGGAGGATAGATCCATCAATGGCTATTAGCCAAGATGGTCAGGGTCACAGCCCCTGTCTCTGGGTGTGCCAGAAGCTGGGACTGGATGACAGGGGATGGATCACTGGATGATCGCCCAGTTCTGTTCATGACTTCTGATGTACCTGGTGCTGGTCACTGTTGAACGACAGGATACTGGACTAGATGGTCATTGGTCTGACCCAGTATGGCGGCTGTTAAGTTCTTATGTACAGCAGTACTGTTATGCCTGATGAATGTGCAATGCAGCCGTATTAATGTTCCATTGCTACAGAACAGCGCGCGCGCTCTCAGTGAAAATCCTAAAAGAACAAATGGCACTTTCCTAGCCAGAGCAATGGACTGAAAAATGACATTTTCCTGCCTTCTACCTCTTCAGCTCAGCCCCTACGTTGATTTGGGTCTGTTCGTTCCCAGGAGTTGTGAAGCTGCATAAGGAGGATTTTGGCTGTAGCCCTCAGGGCTGTATACGTTGCCTTCGTTTTCTCTGAAGTCAGTTCCCTTTTGTTTCTGGTGTCTGCACTGTCTTCAAAGCAGCAGTGGGTGCAGTAACTCAGCACCCGTGTAATGCTACAGGAATTGAAGTCTGTTGCTTGCTGAGATTTTTTTTTCCAGTGTGATGGAGAAGAGGTTAGGTAATTATAGAAAGTAGAAAATTCAGAGAACTGGGGCCAAGCTGCCTTCTGAACACAGTGCTCACCTAGCTACACACTTGTAACTCCAGCTTCCTAACCTTGGTACTGTGCATTCAAATGTTTGCCTTCTCCCAGCGCTGGCTTATCCATCAGGAACTGCAGTACTGCTCAGAGGTAGAGATCACAGCTACAAACACCCAGGGTGACGCACCACACCTTGCAAGTCCACAACTGTTGTGACCTGTGAAATCCTCCTGCAAGGTTGTTTAGCTTGTCTGCTTCTCTCACTCAGGCAAGGCTCTTACTGTCATGGCAGATCCCCGGTAGCCATTCCTTCCTGATCAGAGAGAGGGACAAAGTGAGCACCCAAGAGCTAAGCCACAGTAAGTGAACTTGGGCTGGTAGGGAAGAGGGGTAGCAGAGAATAGAGATTGATTTACCTGCAAAGACTCCCTTGGGAACTGATTATTAAGCTTATTAACTCCTGACACTAGCCTTATCTGTCCCAGACCTCTCTGCACCATACAGGAGGGGAATCTTGCTTTCCCTGTATCACCCCCAGCTCTCAGGCCTGTTACACTCGGGTGCCATTGGGGAGGGGAAGGCCTCAAAGTCAGGAATTAGATAGTCAAGAGCCCAAAAGGCTCTAGAATTAGAAGCAGGTTCCATCTCTGGCCCTGAATAGAACTGCGGGTGTCTGAGAAACACTTCTAGATTCCTAAATGCCCAAGGAGTCGAGGAAGACAGACAAAGCTGGCAGGTAAGAGAAGGTACTGGTCAGGTTGTGCTGCCCCCCCGCCACTGCCTGGGAGGGGACACAAAGTAGGTGGCAGAGTGACCTCCATGGTGTTGTGCACTCCGACCTTGCATCTTCGGGGGCACAGGTTGGGCGGGCTGAGCCAGTCTGGGGCAGATCTATTTGGGAGAGGAAACGCCTCCATCATCTTCCTTGCCTCCCCTTGTCCTCATCCCCCTAGTATTTGAGCACTTGCTCACAGATTTCCCCTGGTCTTGGTCAAAGCCTTGTGGGAGAGTTTCTGTGTGCGATGAGGAGGGATGTGCTTTACTGCTCCCATTCTGTGTAGCTGATTCCTGCGCATAGGAGAGCCAGTCTGTTTCTGGAAGCTTTGTGAGTTCACCCTTACTGTATAATCATCTCTAAGCATTTTCTTGCTGAAGGGTGAGAGGCTACTGTGTCCACAGCCATGCCTCATTACACCAAGGACTTCACAGGCATCTTTTCTGGGACCACAGATGTCAAATGTGAGGTTGCCAAAGTAACCACGAAGTAGGATTAAAAATCAGCCAAAAGAAAATAAGTCATGATCGCTGAAAGAAAGATCTGCAGCGAGGATGCAGATGCGATTGATGATGAAGCATAGTTAACGAGTCTGTATATCTGGGAAGCACAACCAGTGCTGATGCCCAACTTCCTAAGGAGATGAAAGCAAGAATTAAAAAGACACGTGGAGCTTTTTCGAGACTGTCAAATATTTTGAAAAATGCCAAGATTCGCACAAGAACCACGATAAACTGAACCAAGTTATTGTGATGCCCACATAGTTATATGGTTCTGAAACCTGGCCAATGCTAGAAGCCCATGACAGGATACTTAATGCATTCCATGAGAGATGCTTGCGGAGAATACTTGGTGTCCACTAAAGTAAATATTGCTGATGTGTTTCAAAAGACTGACCAACAGGCTGTAGAGACAATGATTGAGGGAGATGGCTGAAGTGACTGGACATGTACAGATTAAAAGAGAGAGAGTCCTAGACAAGCTCTTGACTGGACACCACTTGGTGGAAGATGGAAAAGAAGAGGACAAAAGATTATATATAAGAAAACCATTGAGAAGATGTCAATGTAATAGGAACAGATTATAAAGAAGCAAGAAACGTGGCATTGAACAGAGGGAGGTGGAAACACTGGGTTGCCTTGTGTCATAAATTACAAGAGCATCTAATCCAATAATAATCTGAATGCAGAAAAATTCCATGTCCAGTGGGTCTGTTACCACCATCTCCAAGCAGGGTCTGCCAGCACATTTCTTTAGCTCAAAGAGCTGAACATGGCATCTGCAGCCAGTGATGCTTTTCAAGCATTATTTACGTTCAGTCTGATTGGATCAATTATTCCGCTAGGAAATCTGCTCTCCTTTATACTTGTGTTGTTTACAACTTTGCCATTATACCCTTGGCTAAAGACCCATCGTGCAGCGCTTGGTACGGGAGGTTAATATCCATTTGTTTGTTTTACATCAGAATCAAAATACAAAAACACCAACTATGATAAAAATTAACACCTGACTAAAAGCCATAAAGAAAGCTAGGAAATTCATTGTTAAAGCTGCCACTCTGTAATTAGGATTGTCAAAGGGTGTAGCTAGGAGCAATTGCTAAGGAATTAAGAAAATGTAAATTTTTAAGTTAAATAATAGGAAAAATCTCCTAATGGTCATATGTGCTAAGAAGTGATCATCTCATTACTTGGGACACTTAAAACTGTGCCAGAGAAAGCACTAGCAAATATGATTGGGTTCATTTATAATTCACCTCTTGCAGACAGACAGTTCTGTGGTCAGAAAGCAAAAAGTAAAACCATTCAGGAGAAGGCCAGGAAGCTTGGTAAGGAACAGTCCTGTGCTGGCTGGCCTGAGGCAAAAGCCTTTGCTGTTCTGGGTGAGTTTGTTGGTTTCAGTCAGACCCTCTGCATAATTATGACTTTTTTAAATTTTTGATTTATTTGGTGTTAAGCATTTAGGGTGAAACCCACCACCAGCTTTCTGCTGATGACTCCCTGCTTGTAGCTCCATTAGATCTGGTACAGTGTCAACTAACCGTTCTGATTTGCAGACTGTATTAGGTACTTGCATGAATATTGTAATGCTCCAGGGCCCCTTTTGAGATCAGCATCACAGTTCCAAAACAAAATCCAATTGAAATCTATTGCATTTAGCAGAGTAAATATCCTACCTATAGTTCTCTGAAGCCTACCTGCAAATGGCATGTATCATCAGAAGATGTTGCCCATGATACAATGGACATTTCTTTCTGTTCAAACTCCTACTGAAACAATGGAGTTTTGTGTAGTAAGAGTGTGCTGCAGCAAGCATATGATCTAGCATGGATGCCTACAAAGATTTTTTTCTTTCTTTTTTTTTTTTTTTTTAATGTAAAACTAAGCATCTCCAGTGGATGAACTGAAAGCTGTGAGGCTAGACACTATGTATGTTCTGCAGCTAGCCTGCAAACCCAGCTACCTGTTTTGCCTCCAAAACATGTTTCTTTCCAAGCTGACAGAAATGATTAGTCCATTTTAAAGACTGACCATATGCAAAAGCGAACCCTGATCAGAAATGGCTTTACTAAACTATCCAGAATTTAGGATTTTTTTTTCAATTTCTGAATGATAAAAACAGCACTGATTTTAATAAATAATGTTTAGAAATTGTAGTGGAGTTGACCTGCAACAGTGCCAGCTTCCGGCTGAATGTGAGTTAAAGCCCCCTGTAAAAGGGGGGTTTAGAATGCAAACAGCTAAGCCTCTGGAGTCTTTTGTGGCTATTAATCATTTTAAGCAGTTAGTGTTTTTTTCCCTTTTTGGTGTATGTTTCTTTCCAATGTGACAAAAAGAACATAAATTTCTCTCTCATAACATTGATTCTCTTTATAGTAACCTTTGAAGAGCAAAATCCCTTTATATGTGTTTGATATAATATATATTGCATCAAAAGCTACTCAGCAAGATTTCTTTGATTGACTGTTTCAAGGAGCAGGCATGGATCTCCCAGTGCCATACTAACATACTTTCACACTCGTATCTTTTATTGACTGGCTGCTGTTGGAAGGAAGGAAACAGAAGTTAAATATCTTTGTAGGTCCCTTTTTATAATGACTGGCTGGAGGATTTGGGTAGCTGAGTGTGGGCTGGGGATGTGTGGAACTGGGTCCAGCTCCCCTGCCAGGCACAGGGAATAGCAGTATTTTGGGAGTGATCGTGGGAAATGTTTTCCCACCCACCTTGTCTGGAATATTGGCAGTCTGCCTTGCCCTGAAGGCTGAGGTATCTACCTGCTTTAGAAAAAAGTGGTTAGGTCTGGCTGCAAGAGAAGTTCAGTTAATACTTTACCCCAGTGCTAACTGTGTGCCTTCAAATTGTCCATCTGTTTCTGGGGGGCTGCTAGGTTTTTAGGGGCTTGTGCGCAGGGCCCTGCACAAGGCTTTCAGACTCTAGTTTAAGCGATGCACAGGCCTTGTGCAGATTCTCTGCCCACAGCTGAGTTGCATGGTCAGCGAATAAGGATCCCAAAATGGCTCCAACATTTTCCTTTAAGCAGCTGCTGCAGCATGAGACGCTACCAAGGAGCCCCTGGCCTGGCATGTCTGTGTTTTGCCGGCAGTGTTTTGTGTAATCTCGTCTAAAACATTGACTCCTCAGGCTCTTTGTTTAACAATATTTCTAATTGCTGGGATTGGTCTGTTTGTATTTCAACATTTCTGGTAGAGCAAAGGCTTGGAGGGTGGAGCCTTTATCTTATGGGACTTCCTTTGACGTTTCTTTTGTTTGTGTATCTGCTTTTGGAATTTAGTTTCTTTTGTAGATAATGGGATTCCATTCTGGGGTGTGAAGGAGCCAGTGAGCTGTCAGCTGGGAGAGGAGATACGAGCTTTTGATCAATGGCTTCTGTTAGTTTGTATCTTGGATGTATTAATGTTCAAATTTTGTCTCTGTTTTTATTAGTCTTATGGAGGTGGGGTTATGATGTAAAGTTGAGAAAGGGCTTTTTTAAAAATGTGTTTCTTTGCTAGTGGCTGAGTTTCTGGGGCTGAGAGATCTCTTTTCATTGTAGACTGTTTGGAGTCTCTCTTAGCGCCAGCAAATGATCCTAACACATCTGCCGGCTGCTTGTGCAGCTAGAGTTCTTTAGTTAAATCACACCTGAGTTTCTTTTACCTGTCACTCAATTCACAGTAAAACAGGGGATGCATTTAATAACAGCCCTGGTAACTGGAGGCCTGTCTTTATTCACAGAACACAGATCCACTGCATGGGCAGCAGCGATACACACCACATCTGCCAATATGCCCCTAGGATGTCTCCAAGGAGTGACAAGGGAGTTCAAAGTCCCTGATCCGTCTGCTGAATGCCAGCTGCAGGAGGCCAGATAGTGGCAGTTGTGCTGGTGGGTTTTTGTTATGTAGATGTGTGTATTACTGGGAACTGGGTTCAGACCCACCATCTCCTTTCACGTAGGCCAATTAACAGCAGACTAAGGGTCACTACTCACATGGGCCAGATGTTTTTCTCCTCTGCTGGCATATGATGCAGTGTGGGCACTGGTGCTGTATGGCTTATGCATGAGATGACTTGCATGTGCATTGGTAGGGGGATGTTTATTCTTAAATATATTTGTGTTTCGTTGTTTTGCTCCCCACCACAAATGCCATGGGATGTAATAGAAAGAGTGTTTGGTGTATCTACGTTAGAGTTTAGCCTCAAGTTTTCTGCCGCTGTGCCAGTTGCGCTGACTCTCTGCATGTTTCACTGATTCCAACCATGCAGTTCGTCAGGGCACTCCTCTTTTTGGTTGGCTTTGTGCTGTGAGCGTTCACTCCAAGTACTGCTGAGCATCACTGAATCACTGATTTCTTCTAGTGCTACAATTTGTGAGGTTGTAGACAAGAGCTTTCCCAGCTTCTTGTTACTGATGTAGTGACAGAAGTTGGCACGTAGGTGTCAAACTGTAATATGAATCTTTGGTTGTTTCTCTTCTACGTAATGTAGAGTCGTTTGAATAGAACGACTCCTGGGCTCTTTGGTTGAGAGAGACTCCTTAAATGAAATGTTACTTTGATTTTCTATTTCATATTTGAATTTCGTTTGTGGTTGTTGATATGTTAGCTGCATTAAATAACTGAAAATGCTCTTTGTAAATACAATAGGAAACATTTACAAACTGCATCCGACGAAGTGGGCATTCACCCACGAAAGCTTATGCTCCAATACATCTGTTAGTCTTAAAGGTGCCACAGGACTCTCTGTTGCTTTTTACAGATGCAGACTAACACGGCTACCCCTCTGATACATTTACAAACTAGTACATGAGTTAGGTTTAATGGTAATCCTGTGTGTGTTGATCTTTCCTTTGTGACATGCATACAGAATATTGCTGGAGATACCCTTGCCACATAATAAAATTATGAACGATATCATTGCTGAAATGCGCTATGATGAAGTGATACCTAAAATTTCACACAGCCAGATATCAGGCTGTGGGTGCATGCGGAGAAAGTGAAATAGATTCAGTTAGATTGGGTGGGAAAAGTTATGGAATTTATATTGGACTAGACCATGGCATTTGATATGACTTAGTAACTCCTTGATAGGTATGTTTCTGGATAGTAAAACACTTCCATCCTGTGCACCGCCAACACAGGGTCAGCAGTCATGTGGCACCCCTCAGCTGTGGCAAGGGCACGGGCACTGTGTCTGCTCTGCTGTTGTGGGGTTTTTTTTAAGATGTGAAACATTTTCTGTTTGTGCAGTAATTATGTTATTTTAATGCACTCTGGGGGATTAGTTCACACGCACCCCTGTGTGTGTGTGTGTAAGAGAGACCTTTTGGGTAGTCCACATTAATCTCTTCGCTTCCGGACTGAGGTTTGTCCTGGCACTGTAAATCGATGCTCCATTCAAATTAGCGAAAAGCCAGGCCATAGATTACCTAGAAAATTGGGCTGCATTGGGGATGAAGTGACTGCTTTGAGGAGCCTAGTGGTATTTTTGAGAGAACCACATTGATGGGAGCTACTTTGGTCCTTGGTCTTGTTTTTCCAGTAGCCTGTTTCCAAACCAGCCAGCCAACTAACAACCTACCTTAGCTGATGCTTCCATGATGAAAGTACAGAATCAAGTTTCAAAATAGCTTTATGTTGCTGCTTTTTTCCTTGCAGTTTCAAGTGGGCTTTATGAAGTGGCTACACTCTGATCTACTCCTCTTGGTTATAAAGATGAGCGTTTTGGGACGGGTGCCTTTTCTGCGCTTTGCGCAAGTCCTGTTTTGTTATCCCATTTTTGCAGTTTACATCCTCCTAATGCATAAGCCTTTGTAACTGTGGAGGCTTTAGTTAGTGCATGAAGTGCAGCATGGAGACTTGATTGTCTCTCCATTGTAGACTTTAATTTGTCCGGTTTTGTGAGATAGATTTTCCTTGTTCTCCAAAGGTATTTCCTCTGGATGAGGGAAATCAGCCTCTAATGTGTTGTTAAGCAGAAAGCCCCAGGGAACTCCTATCCTAGTTGATGTGAATCCTTCCTTTATCCTCTTATAAGAATTGAATTATACTTTTAGAATTGTCTAAAGATCTGTCCCTCTGAGCCTTAATTGAGCTTTTGTCTTTCATATTCTCACAGTGGGGATAAATGCTCCAAGGGGGTCTGAGTGACTATGCTGAAAAGACGCACTTGTTTGGCCACAGTTCTGCAGCACACTTGTCTGATGGCAGGATCCATCCCCGTGAGCGGCTTTCAGAAATTCATTGCATACCTGTGGACTTCAGTCTGCAAGAAAACCATGTAATGGGTTCTAGATTATGAAGAGATGCCTGACCTCTCCATGTGTAAGGGGGAAGCAAGCCTCTTGTTTATAAAACCAATTTGCATCTCCCACTTCTAACATGGTGAAGAGCAAACCACACCCTAACTGAAAAAGCTGTGTTGTGTGAAACCTTGTTTGGGTGGGAAGTGCTGCTTCCACTCCCATCGTTGTATGTAGTGTCGGTCCCAGGGTATTAGAGACACAAGGTGGGTGGGGTAATATCTTTTATGAGACCAACTTCTGTTGGAGGGAGAGAGACAAGTTTTCGAGCCACGTAGGTCCCAGGACCTGAAGAAGAGTTCTGTGTGGCTCAAAACCTTTTCTCTGTCCAATAAAGGCTATTCCCTCTCCCAGCTTACTGCTCCCATTCCCTGACACTTCGCTACGAAGTGTCATAGCCAGCAAGCGACCAGGAAACCCTCCACACACTCCAAGTGATAGCTCGCGGTTCCCGCACAGTCCTCAATACACCTTCTACATGCTAAATGTACATGCCCATTTTTAATCTATGTTTAAAAATTGCTGTTTGCCTGGGTAGGCAGGTATTTTTATGCAAGGATAAGAATAATGTACATTTAAAATCCATTCAGAATTGGGTCTGCTGAGATACACTGAGCAAGCCCAGGACACCAGTGTAGAGGTGAAGTGGTACAGTGGATTTTACCTTTTTAATGTTAAAATTTTAGACCCATAGTTGTTTTCGCAGGTATCAGTTGTGAGGAGAGGGAAGATATTAAACATGCAATATTCAGGTAGGCTGATGGGTAGCTCAGGGTAGGACTTCAGACTCATTAGCTCCTCCATTCCACCTCCCCAAGCTGAGTTTGTTGACACTGGTTTGCTGCAAGGGCTCCTGCCTCTAACCTCTGATGTCCTTATACCTACAGGATCGCCTCTGGGCAACTTGCCCTAGGCAAAATCCTAAACCCAGCTGTGACCCACTGAGCACACCTCCTTTGGAGGGATCTAGAGTTCAAACCAGCTTGATCCATCTCTGTATGAAGGCATTTGTTTCCTTAAATGCCTGCATGTACAAACCATCTGCCAATAGCTTCTTTAGGGTTCTGTACTAGAACAGACAATGAAACCAGATTCCAGAAGCTCTGCCTTCCTCCTCCAGTGCTGGTCGTTCCGTTCCATTCTAGGGCTCACTTTCCATCCGAGCGTAGGATTGGGTGCGCACTATAACCTGCTTTAAACCCCCTTGTTTTCAGTTTTTACTAATTTTTACCTAAAATTTCCTGGGTTTTACAAAAACTATTATTCAGTTTTTACTGACTTTTTTTTTTTTCCACGCAAATTTTAGACCACTCAAGTTCATGAATATACTGAGTGTTAGGAAAATTCAATACCTTCTGTGAGGTAGATGTGTTTATGTTAATAATAAACTAGTCTAAGTGTAAATGAGAGACTCTTGAAGTAAGGCAATGTAGTGGAAGAGAGACACAGGCATGTGAACATACAGGTCATGAAATAAACCACAGCATTAAGCTGCTTTTACTTACTTTCTCCATTTATTGCTTTTTTTTCTATCGTCCTATCCCATGATATTTATTTATCCAGAAAACTGTGAAGTTAATTTTTGCATTGATTTTTTTCAACTCTCCCCTCCCCACCCCTTAGCCTGAGTCCTGTGAACACAAGTCAGCTGCCCCGCACCAGCCACAGGTGTAGGGTGACCAGACAGCAAGTGTGAAAAATCGGGACGGGGGTAGGGGAGGGATAATAGGAGCCTATATAAGAGAGAGACCCCAAAATCAGGACATCTGGTCACCCTACACGGGTGTCTAATTGCAGTGTAGACCTAACTTCCATCTTCGTTTAGTTGCACATTGTCAGAGTTTTAGAACTTGTGCTTGTTTCACTTATTCATCTGATTTGACCGGTTGGTAAAAGTGCAGCATTTGTTGCTTACTCCAAGATTGTGTCCAGTGTAGCTGTTCCAGGAATTAGATTCTGGGGGTTTGCACAACATTATTTTGACACTGCATTTTAAATGGCATCCGATCAGAAATAACGAGGGGGCATATTCAGGACCTCAGCACAGCCTTCTTCCCTTATTCATGTATGAATGGCATTGCTCAAATCTACTGCAATAGTAATTGTTTTAAAAATACAGGCCAATAATTGTTTGTAAAATGAGTCATGCAATGGATTCTGGGAGAATTTATTTGTAGTGTAAACATGTTAGTTAGAAGTCATTAATATGACATTCACACAACTCTAATAAAGTACCTAACACAGAGAGATCTGGCACCACTGAAATACTCAAAGGACATTAAGTATGAGTCTTAAAACCAAGAGTATTGGAAACAAGATATTTTTACGTCTCGTTTGGGAGGAATATAATTGCGTTTTGTGGCTCTAGCAGATGCTTGGGCCAGCTGGTTGGAGAGCATTGTTTTTTTCCCCCCTTAGCTTTGGTACCATACAGATAAAATCCTTATATAGAACTCTCATAAAGACCTCTTTTTTTTTTTTTTTTTATTATCTCATGGTCGAAAGACCCATTTTTGTGTGTACATAATATTCTGGATTGTATAGACTGTAGACACTTTTATTACAAAAGCACTGGAGAATAAACTACAAATGTTTGAGTCTAATTTGAGGCAATATAACATTCAATCCGGCTTTACTGACCTTTCTGTCTGTCTACTGCTATCCAAATCTCCCTGAGAAGAAACACCTAGAGCTGACGGAGACTTAGTTGTTTGGTTTTGGGGAGAGATTATCAATTGACATAGAGCTGCAGCAGTAAACACTTCTGAGTGCATCCTCGTGGATGGGGTGCCAGAGGGACGTTACCCCACGCTATATTGGATTGCAGGCTCTCTAGGGAACATTGGAGGGACTGAACAGCTCACTTTTGGTGTGAAACTTACGTAATGAGCTCCACATTTACGTATAAGCTTCCCAATGCTGGTCATCACCACCACAGCGAAGCACTTAATGTAATAAATAGTTTATTCTTCCGACTTCCCTGTGAGGCAGAAAAGTACCTGCACAAGAGCATACTAGAGTGGTTGTGTTGGCACAAGCAGTGTTTTATTTGTGCCAGGGCTGAGCCCCGGCCCCTCTGGGCCCTGCGGTTCAGAGCCCCGGCCCCTCTGGGCCTGCCGCATCAGTTATGAAAGTAAAAAAAATTGCTTCAGCCCCGGCACTTCTGTCATTACAAATTAAGCACTGGGCACAAGACAGCATTGGAAGCTGTATCATTGTGAACTGTAGGCAGAGCTGGCTACAGCAGATTTTCACAGTGGCTTTGCGCTAAAGAAAAGTTGGAGAATATGGCTGCCCCTGCCTTACACTGACTCTAATGGATTTGGGGTCAAACTTTGCTTAAACAACATTTCATTTTCACATTGTCTAGTGCTGAATAGTTTGCCAAGAAAAATAGGAGCAGCTGGATTGGCTGGGTGCGTAGGTCAACATGTTGCCCTGAATATGGGTAATTAATGAGAGAACATTACTGGTCGCACACTTGCCAACACTTCATGTTGCCAAAGCTGGATTCCAGGGGGGAATATTTTATTTTTGCGTGGTATTTTTGGACAGCCTAATTATGCAAATACTATACTGTGAATCCGCTCCTTTTCCATAAGAGTTTTGTGCTTATGACCTTCCCGGGGCTTGTGCGACTTTAAGACAAATCCTTAATGGGATTTCCAGCTTTTTACTTGTGTCACAGTCGAGCCTTGCATCTCACTGTTCTGTAAATAGTTGAGGTTATTTCATACATTTTCATGTGCAATTCTGTCGTCGTGCAGCTGAGATGTTCATCGGACTAGCGCAGGTTAGAGTTTTGGGGCTGGTGAGACCTAGAGGCACCATTTGAGAGAACCTGGTGCTTGCATCCAGCCCGTGAAAAGCTGTAATTCTTGCGCTGTGTATATCCATGAAAAATTGTCTCTGCTGTCACGTTTATTCCTATGCAAAGGCCTTTTTTAAATACTAATTTTTGATGCTGCTTCTGTCAGATTGAACTGTTGTAATTAGTAAGTGGCAGCCTCCCTCTTTTTTTCCATTGAAAGCAGCTCCAGACGATGGGAATCAAAAGGATCAGTGTAGAGGCTGTTTTTAACAGCGTACCAGTCGTGCCTTCTGTAAGTGTTTTTAATCTGTGGCCCCCATGAGGTGCTTATGTGAGACCGAAGACACCGTGGGAAGCTGAGCCAGGAAGTGTGTGGGTTTTGAAGACAGCATGTGTTTGGGGTCCAGAATGGCTGCACGAGCTGTGGATTCTCCATGTGGCAGGCAGAGCAGAATGTGGCTGCGGGAGGCACACACGGTGGTAGTAGAGTGGCTGGGTCACAGCCAGGAGGAGACTCCAGCATGTTTCATGTAGCGTCCTGTATCTCTGAACGCTGTACAGAGTTACGCCCTGATGTGAGGCCAGGGAACGTCTAGGCAGCCCCTAACCATAGGAATGCGAAGCTCTCCGTCCAGGCTGGGGTTGGTGACTCAGGCAGCCAGTTCCTATTTGCAGTTGTCCCACCCCTAAGGGAGTGATCAGCGACCTGACCGGGCTGATGGCTGTGCAGCAGGTGATGCTGCACCAGTGCAGTGAACACAAGACCCAGGAGCTCGAGGAAGGGAGATGGAAGGCGAAGACAGGTCACTTGGGGCTCAGGAGCAGCCAGGCACCTCCAGGCCTAGCTGGGAAAGGCAGGGAGTCGTGAGAGAGTTCTTGTTACTTCAGAGCAACTATCTTTAAGACTCCCCTTATTTACCCACAAGGAAATGTTCTCCTGGGTGTGTTTGTGGTAGAGCCAGCTTGACACCTAGTGGCCGGCTGGATTTATGGCAGGTAACACAGCCTGACCTTCGCTCTTGTGGTTTGGTTAGATTTCTCCTCACTCGGCTCCAAGCAGAGTGGGGATTTATGAACCTGCATGTGCTGGTCACGTCTTCATTCTGTGTGAATCATCATCAGTCCCTTTCCTAATGCTGCCAATATAATTTAAAGAAACAGGAGTAAAAAATATCCCTCTAAACTTGTTGTAGCACATCCTGTATTGGGCTGGCAGGAACAGCAGTGATCATTAGAATATCTCTGAAAAGACATTTGCAGCTTTTTCTGCAGCCTGACCTGAATTGAGTGGTTTGAGCCTTTACCGGTACAGTAGTTATACCCAGGATACAGCTCTGTGCTGAATTAAACAGTCTCTCATGCAGCGCAGCCTATCAATCAGCAAGCAGGGAGGCATTGACATAATTTATAACAAAAAGCTAAAATAAAAATGTTCTTGTGGCTGGTTGGGATTTGAATCCAAGCCGTGGAGATTAAATGATGCAAAGATAAAGTGTCTTTGCCTTCATGTTATTTTGCCTTGTTCATTCTAGCTCACTTTACACACCAGCCCTATCGGTTTCCCAGACACTATGAAGTATGTTTGAGCTGGGTTTGTTACTTGGGAAGGAGGCCAGTGCTAACAATCAGAGAATCCTGCGGGTTACTTTGAGGGGAGTGTGCCCTGCAATGTCAATATTAGGGACAGATCTTGTCTGGGTGCTGCTGTTTTTCTCTTTGACTATTGACAGCACAAGTGACATGCTAAAAATGGCAGCTGGACTTCCTTGCCCTGTTGCCAATGCCCATGCTTCCATCTCACCAAGCTGAAATGGACACCCGCTTTAAGCAACCAGTGGCTGCTGTAGAATGAGAGGCTCTGACTGGGATCCCATATAACAATACCTCATACAGATAGTGCTTTTGGTCCACATATCTCAAATTGCTCTTCAGAAACAGGCATGTGGTGGTGTTACTCCCAATTCACAGTTGAAGAAAGACGACTTGCCCAAAGTGACACAGCAAGTCAGTTTTGGAGCTGGGAGCAGAACGCAGTTCTCCTGACCCTCAGTCCAGCAGCTACTCAGACTTATTCCTGAAGCTGTTCATGCATTGGGATGTGCAGTATCCTGCACTGCAAATCTGTTTGGGGAAACTGGTTTAATTTGTGTGAATAAGAAATATATTGTGAGGGTTGTGAGAGAGAGATGTGGCCTGAGTCCAGGACGCAAGCATCTCCTGGATTCTAAGCTTCGGTCTGTCTGGGGTGAGTCATGTAACCCTTCTGCACCACCCCAATCGGAAGATTGACCCTTAGGAGTTATACCTGGCCCATTAAGCTGTGCCGAGGGAGAGCATATTCATCAGTGCAAACCCCGTTAGCCCCATTCCAACACCATGCCCTTTTCCCTCTTCTGTTTGAAATGTGCCTTCCCCACCTCACTAGCCCTCTGCTAATCTGAGTCATTGCTGCTCTATAAACCCCCATTACAGTCCCAACCCAGACGGGGCTCCATGTTTGGTAGTCTCCGCACCTGCTGGTGGTTGGGCAGGAGCTCACAGCTGAGAGAGGCTGGATCCTCCCTCACACCCAGCCTCCCTGCCAAACATAGTTTCTCTCTTTTGGTGAGGTATTTGTGTCCTACAGTATTTCCAAACCCAAGCATGTGGGCTAGAATATTCTTCTTCTATTTTAAATGAATGCTAAGATTCTCTCTCATTCACATGACTCCAGGAGCTGGGGCTTTAAGAAACACACCAAAATACTGCAAGACTTGCTGTAAAATCATGAGTGTAGCCAACAATGGTCCTGTTTCTATTCTGCGCATTGGGAATAACATTGCACACAATTCTATGCAAATTATAATTATTAAATACAGTTCTAATGCAAATAGTGTGGGGTAGAGGCTATAGACATGAGACACTGGGGAAGAAATGCCAAAGCAAAGCTGCTTTCATGCAGTACCTCCTGCGTTGGAGCAGTTTGTGTTTTTCTCTCTCAAGTTCTTGGAAATTTTTACAACGATAATGTGGGATGTGCTGGTTCCCAACAGACCTTGAATGGTCTCTTGAAATATGTTAACTACTCATGCTAAACAATCTGTTCCACCTTGTATTTTGCTGTGATACCCTGAGTACCTTTCCCAGGCCTGAAGAAGAGTTCTGGGTAGCTTGAAAGACTGTCTCTCTTACCAACAGAAGTTGGTCCAATAAAAGATATTACCTCACCCACCTTCTCTGTCTGTAGGAGTCTAGACGGTCTTAGATATTCGGACATAATTTTGACATATGCCCAGAGGCAGAGTGCTACAGCCAGTATGTGGGAAATGGGAGTTCTGCCATCTTCTACTTTAGCTCAGGAGCAATCACTGATTAGAGAGATTTGTACAAATCTAGTAGAGTGCTTGCCTCTTTAGGATGGAATTGTTCCACAGTGGCTGGATTGCTCTCTGGATGGTTTAATGACACTGATATAGGAGGAGTTCTACTATCTGTTGAGGGTGGCAGTGATGGGCAGGCACTGGAATGTGCATCCTGGTGTGGTGTGCTTAGGGTGGGATGTGCTCTGTCTGGGTGAAAGCCAAATGAACGGGACTTCTGCAGTCTCTTCTGCTGGAGTAATACTTGCTGAGGGAGAGGCTTTTGTACTGGGTTAGAGCATGACAGGCTCTTTCTGGAGGGTTGTCTGGCCACATGCAGGTCCCCATAATGAGTCTGCGCACTCAGCAGTTCTAATGTTCACTCTAGTATTGCTACTGCCAGTATGCTACAGTTGTAAATAATGAAGGATGAAGTGTTGCCCAGCATATTCCCTCACAGAATGCTTCATTCCTTGCTTTAGTCTATAGTATCCTCTGGGCTGAGGCTGTGAACCTGCTCCCGCTAAAGGGCTGCCCAGAAACACTTCTTCCCTTCCTAAATCATCTTAACATCTTCCCTGCTCAGTCACCTGACCAATGGCAAGAATAGCCTGCATTTTGTGAGCAACAGATTTAAAAATAATAAAAGGAGATTTAGTTTTACACATTGCATAATCAACCTGTTGAACTCTCAGTCACAAGATATAGAATTCAAGAGTTAAGCAAGATTCTAAAAAGGATTAAATACTTATAAGACAATGAGATGATCCAAAATTGTATCAGGCGTACTAAGATAAAACCTATTTCCAAGACGTAAACCATCTACTAACTGACAAGGTTATGAAGAAACGTCTTCTACGGGCAGGGTATTGCATAATTGTCCACTAGGGGGTTTCTTACACCTTCCCCTGCATTGATGGACCCTGGTCTGATCCAATACGGCAATTCCTATGTTCTGACAAACCAGGAGAGGAATGGTCTGGTACGTCACATCTGAAGGTGGGGAGTGACTAATCCAGGGCTATGTGGAGATGCTGTGAGCTCAGTCTAGTGTCTTCCTCTCCATACAATGCACGTGTGCATAACTCCAACTCTGATGCGGTGCTTTGCGTCTTCTAATTGAAAACTGATCATAATTCCTATTCAGCAGCTTTTTATCAGGCTTAAGGAAGTTGATTTGGTGTTTTGTAGTAATTTGCAGTTTATGAAACACATATACCAGCACCATCTTAATTTAACTTACAGACTCTGCCAATTTCCTGTGAGCAAATCAGTTCTCATCTGGAAGTAATGGGCCGTATCATGCCTGCAAGTGGGAGCAATGACTTACGGTGATGTCACCCACTGGCTTTTCATGGAAATTATTAATAAATCCGTAATTCTATCGGCAGTGATGTTGTGTGTATAAATATTTAATTTACCTTCGGGTGCCCATGTTTTCACCATCGTGCCCTTAGCTTTCTGACTTAGCTCAGAGGAGCTGCACAGTAGATGAAGTTATCAGAGCTTTCTCTGTGTAGGGAAAGGTTAATGTATTTCTCCTTTTTCCTTTTAATCTTTACACAGTTTGGCTTTGGGGGCTTGGGGCTTAGAATCCAAGCTGGCAAAACACAACTTCTCCTGCCTGGATGAAAGACTTAAAAGATGGCTCTGTCTCTGGCAGAGGCCTTCCTAACACAGAAGGTTGTGACTGTGACTAAGGGTATGTCTACACTACAGGATTAATCCGAATTTAGATAATTCGAATTTGGGAAACAGGTTGTATAAATTCGATTGTGCGCGGCCACACTAAGCACCTTAATTCGGTTTTAAACCACATTAATTCGGTGGTGTGCGGCCACACTACCCCATTAACTTAAACACAGTAATTCGGTGGTGTGCGTCCACACTAACCCTAATTCGAATTAACAAAATCGATTTAGGCTCTACTCCGTTCGTCGAGGTGGAGTACAGAAATCGATTTAAAGGGCCCTTTAATTCGAATTAACTGGCTCTGTAGTGTGGACGGGTGAAGGGTTAATTCGGATTAAGGCAGCTAAATCCGAATTAAAGTCCTAGTGTAGACCAGGCCTAAGTGAAGACCTGTTGCCTGCTTCTGTTGTTAAATGAATGGTATTTGGGGTAGGAAGCCATTTCTCATGTTTTCTGTTTAAGGACTGAAATATTTTGGTCCTCACTATAGACTTGCCCTTTCCAGCCAAAGGCTTTCATCATTATAGCATGCCAACTGGTACACAGAAGACGTTTCAAACTGGATTTAAAGTCCAGGATCTAGCAGCAAAGGCGGGATCGAAAGTATCCTACTTGAGGGTGGAGCAGATTTAGAGAAGTTCTGTTCTGTGAAACTTTCAAGTCTCCAAAACTACTATGCAAGTTAATTCTTTTTTGCACATTTTTTCTTTTTCAGGAAATTGCAGCTTATTTAATAACATTTGAAAAGCATGAAGAATGGCTAACGACTTCCCCTAAAACAAGGTAACATTGCTAATATTGCAGCTTGTGAAAATGTACATTGATTTATTTTCACTGATGACTTGACTTGCTAATCAATTCATTGGGCACAAAGTGAAAACTCCAAGTCATGCTTGATAGCTTGTGACACTGAAGTCTCATTAATTGACTTAATGAGTGTTTTATTGAATAAAATCAGATTGATTAAAAACAGACCACCTGCAATCTTGACAGGTAAAAGTTTTAACCTGATGATTTAACATTTAATTGTATCCTTTCAGATAAATGCATTTAAAAGGCTTTGTTGAGTGAAGGTTGTAGGCTATTTATCTTGACAATGCTCCCTACTGTCACTAATCTGTTAGCCAGAAACTAAAAAAAAAAAAATCCCTTTTCACTTTTCCTGTTTAAAATGCAGACTCTAAGTTTGTTTGTATTTTGGCATGTTTCTTGTTGGGGTTAAGTGTCTGGCGGCAAGGAGATCCCAATAAGCCAAATTAACAGGCATGTTTGCAGTTTATTAAGCAGTAAATGTCATGTATTCTTCTAACTGCCATAAATGTTTAACTTCTGCAACCCGCTGGGAACTGATACAATAAATTAAAGACTGCAGATGTTTTCCTGTTGTGGAATCCTGATGATCATTTTATTATGTTGAGACACGAAGTTACACTACTTGCGACTGAAAACAAGAAAAGGAACTTGTGCTTACGGAGAGTGTATAAAGTTCTGGGGTGTTATCTAAAAGCACATTTTTGCTTTTTCTAAATTACAGCATCTTTCTCATGAACAGTGCATGGAGCAAGGGTTTATTAGTCAAAAGAGGGTTAGCTCAGCAGGCAGCTGAAGTTCTGTTTTTCTTGCTGTGTAGTTGGGAGAAACCCAGTGCATTTTCACACCTGTTCACAACTAGGCTGTTGGATCACTGGTGTGAGAACACCTTTTTGGAGGAATAATGAACTATTCAGTGTTGTAGTTCAGGCAAGACCTGCCCCAAAATAATACAAGAAGCTCTAGTGCTTTTCCTGGGAGGAGGCCAGAGTAGCTGGAAGTGAGGCTTTCCTACTAGTTCAATGTGCTAACGACTGCCTGGCGAGCAGTCCGACAATGCTTACTGCAGACAAGAGGGTACTGTAAAGCCAGAGAGTGCCTTTTCCATCTCCAATTGGGGATGTCCCCAAGAAATGCAAATGCAGAGCGAGGTACAGCAGACACAGCACAAGATGAATCTTTGATCGTTTGTTGCTTGGTTTGGCATCATATTCCTTTGTAATTAGTAGGGGCAGAAATTATAGTAAGATACAAGAATGGTTATTGACCGTAACAAATAGTACAAATTAACTTGCTGAATGTTTAATAGCTCACAGCTGAGGGGAAGATTTAGACAAAGGAGGATGGTAGAAGAGCAGTTAAAGAAAAGAGAAGGATGGCTTTCTTTGGGAAGTTAGAAAACAACTTCTGTTAAACTTAGGACACTCTCCACCCCCATTTCTCTAGCATTCAAGCTGCCTTAACATCCTCTTACATTATTGAACAAGTTCTTCATTAATCGTTATCAAAACGGGGTGTGCGTTAGGATTGAGAGGTAAGAGATTTCATGTGCTATTGCTTTTACAGGTGATGCACCCAGTTCCACCAGACTCAAATGTATTACTACAACGGTTGATAGTTCAGGTTCTTGCTTTCAAGGAACTTTAGGTGCACACTGTGATAGGATCCCTGGGGTGCAGCCTGGGACTGTGGGACCTCTGTGCTCTTAACTCTCCAGCCTGGGCTGTCTCTCACAATGCTTTGCTAGTGACAAGCAGCAAACCCCTCCAGGTGCTGTTACCACTCAGTACAACTGCATGTGGAGCCCCACACCCAGCTAGATTGCATGAATGTTGCCAGAGCCACTCATGAATCATACAGAGAAAGGCACCAGCCAAATCCTCCCAGCCTTGTACCTCAGGAATATACCGTCTTGCACTGCTCAAGACCCTTTCTTGAGCAATGCAAGTTTATTAATTGGTTCACCACTTCATCAATGGAAAGTGGATATACACCAGCCTAAACCTGAGTAAATTTATCAAACACACTGGTAAAGATAAACAGTAAAACAAGTTTACTGATTACAAAGGATAGATTTTAAGTGATTATAAGTGATGGGCAAAAAATAGAGTGGTTACCAAAATATAAGCACACAGTCTAAACTCTCAACCCTATTAGACTGGGCAACATCTAGATTAAGCAGTTTTTCTCACCCCACTGGATATTGAAGTTCATAGGACACCTGTTTCACCTTTGAAACCTGGGCCAGTCCCCTCTGTTGGAGTCTTCAGTCTTCTGAGTGTCCTTGTTGCTTGCAGCATAGATGAGGGCAGAAGAAAAGGCCAAGCATGGGGCCACTGTATTCTGTTTTATACCCTGAGTCCATGTGCTTGGAGACCACAAGACCAGGCACGTCTGGTGGGTATTGCTGAGTCTCCAGGCCAGATTGAACAATTCCCCTGGTGTGGCCTTGTGCAGGTGAGTCATTGCATTGTAGCTCCCTTGCTGGACAATGGCTGTTGATGGTTGGTTGACACCTGCCTGGGCATTGGTTACTTTCCTTGCTATTGTCTTTGTGGGAGCTAGTACTTGGGCACTTTCCAAACCCACAGCATATTTTAGTGACAACCAAACAACACAATTCTCATAACTTCATATGTATTAATGATATACATATTTAGATGGAACAGTGGGTTTCAGCAGATCATAACCTTTTCCATGGTTCCTTACATGGCATGCTTTATTTGCAATATCACAATTATGAATGATGAATATGGGGGTTACAGGGTGCTCCCCTGGGGTGCAGAGTGTCACACCCACCTCTCCAGCCTAGGTGGGGGTCTATATTTTATCACTAGTGACAGGCATCTCAATCTGCAGTCTCTGGGTGCTGCCACCTTTTTCTTGGGGCTGTGTAAACAGTTTGTCTCATTCCACCCATTGGCTTCAGAACAATAGGTAAAATGATTGCATTTGGAAAGGCTGTTTTCTGACCTAGGAGCTTGAGTTATAGAATTAATGCAAAAAGACGTCTTTGAGCTTTGCCAACTCAGCCTGTTGAGTGGTCAGAAAGCATATTAAGCAGAGTCGGGATATATACAGCACCATTAAATACATCAGAAATATGCATGTGTTTGTAGAAATGTTTTTAAGACTTTAAGGGTTTGTTTAGTTTGCTAAAGGCAATGCATGAAAATAGCAATTTTCCTATTAATATTACAATATCCTGCTCCTGTGTATTTATACTTGAAAGCATAATGTCCCAAGAGGAGGAAAGTTGCAACGGCTGTTCAAGGACCTTCTTAAATTAGTTGTTGAGTTCATTTTGAAATTTTTTTAATATTGAAATTAATTGGTGCAGTTAAATGCTGAGTTCATACAAACAGGCCTCTTGGTATTAAAGAATTAATGACATCGATCCAGCACTGAACCGGAACATTCCCCATTCTTCGTTTGCTGCTGCAGGTGCTGCTAATTTCATCTTAGAAATTAATAAAAATGAATTGCACCACTGACACTTATAGAGTTTCTTAATAAAATGATACATAGTGTGAGCTGAGGAATCACTATGAAAATGAATCGCTGTAGTCGGCGCTCATAGAGATGTTGGGTATGTGAGTTTCAGGAAGGGGTTGACCCTTGTCTGTGCTGCTTTCTGCTGGTCTAACAACACAAATAGTCCTTATTGCATCCTAATTGTAAAGAGGCGCTTGGGAGCCGCCTGTTTGTGATTCAGTAATGGGGTGCTATAACGTTTCTTTAGTGGGAGGCAACAGTGTGGTGGTGGTAACTGTATAGTGAAAGGGGCTGGGAGTGGCTCTTCTGCAAAAGTTGTCTGTTGGATATTTTCCCTACGAGAAGTGTGGAGTGCAGGTTCCAAACTGCAGGCTGGGTCATGTGTGCATCAAGAAGAGAGTAACTTGGTGTCCTATGCAGGTCCTTGGCCATGATGTGTCACGTTCAGTGGTGTATCTGAAGGCTGGAGTTCAAGATCATAGGGTTAAGCCCTTGTGTGTTGAATATTGATGACAATATTTCATTACAATACAATGATGTCCCATGACAAGAGCTAATTGCAAACTAATATTCATCCTGAAAGGTCAGTAATGGGATGTTGTGAATGGCAGAGATGAGACCCTTTGCAGAGTTGGCTCCAGCTAATGTTGTCTGTTCACAAGGGAATGTGCAGAGGTAATTTGAAATATGCATGTGAATGATTTAGGAAGGTGCCGTGCCAGTTTGTCCTTTTCATGGGGTAGCACAGCTCTGCTGTCTGACACTAGAACGAAGGGCGTGTTTATAACGGAAACCTAACGCTTCTTTCACGGCTGGGGCGATTGCTCTGGCTGAAATGTGTTGAATGAGGGTTGGCCTGGGAAGAAATAATTCTACTGCACTAATATACAGGCTGGCAGAAGAGGGAGTGGCTCTGGGTTTCGGGCAGTATCTACATGCCTGGAATTTCAACATGGCTTAATATTTTCCATTTAATAATTCACTGAATTACCCTATAATAAGGGTATTAATAAATTAAAACAACTGAGTTCCCATGTTTACAAAGAAATGGTGCTCATGGATGTCCTAATGTTTGTATACTATCTCTGTAATCTATGGGTAAGAAAGTGCCTTATGCACGTCTATTAACAGAATCATAATGACTGAAGAAGCAATGAGAAATCTTCCAAAGTGTCAGACACACCTGATTCCTTTTTTTTTAAATGTATGAATCTATGAATTTCACAAATCTCCTGGTAAAGTGACTTTCTAGGTGCTCAATAAAGATTAAATGTTGGACAGCACTGTAGTTATTTGGTTTTGTAGAACGAAGACTTTGTTGTTTTTGCAAAATATGCTAATAAACATACTGGAGATTATTATAACTAATTAATTAAAACTAAACAATGTATAAACATAAATTAACAAAGTACATTTGGTGATGTAGTAACCTTGATGTTTTCTTGTAATCATATTTGCTTGCTTACTTGTTAATTTGCCAACTAATCCACAATGGGTCTTCTAGTCATTAGTGAGAATTAATAAAGTTCGACAGTAGTGTAGCACTAATAAAATCTTTGATGCTTCAAGATTTAAATGCAAATCATGGAAAATTACTAAACATTCCCATAGGAAATGGAATAAAATTATTTTCATTGTGAAAGGCACCCTGGTTTTCAGTGGTTTTCAGTGGCACAATGGATTTTCCAGACACAAACAATCTTGGTTTCTCCCTCAATACATTCTATAACTACTTTTCATTTCAAAGCACGTTAAAAACTTTAACCCTCATAACATCACCGGCTTCAAATCTCTCACGTCCCTGGTGAGTGTCCTAGGTACTGGGCTATTGGCTGTTCTGGGGTGAGTCTCGGTTGTTGACCAGGGGTCCCATGCCTCGCCTGCGAAACCTTCCCGATGAAACCAGTAGCTCTTCCTGATTTGGCGCAAGAACTTGAACTTGCGTCTCCTACAGCCCAGGTAAGTGCCCCTACAACCAGATTATAAGAGTCAATCTCTCTCTCCCCCATGGCCCAATGACTATTTATACAAATCAGAACAGCTCCAATGGGGGGTAGGGGGATAGGGGGAAGGAACGGGGAAGAGTGTGTGTGTAAAAGACTGACGTTATAGCCTCGTGGTCAGGGTGCTCATGTGGGAGATCGAAGTTCAAGTCTTTGCTCTGTCCACAAATTTCATCCTAACAAAACTTTCCTCAACCCAGAACTGATATGATTCCATGAAAAGTTTTCATTTCCATGAAAAGTGTAGTTCAAAAGTTCCCAACCAGCTCTTAGTATTACCCTTGTTTCCAGCATGAGGAAACTGAGGCACAGAGCGGTTAAATGACTTACCACAGGCTCAAACCAATGGGACATTGGTAGAGTGGGGATTAGAATTGCAGGAGTTGCAGACCCATGCTCCGTGCACTGGAGTTAGCTGTTCAGTCCACTAGATCAGTTTCTCTATAAGGACTACAATTTGATTATTGAGAATTAAATAGTGTCTCTTCTTGCAACTGATAAATATAGATTTTACCATCTACATCTGTGCTTTGATGCAGGGTTATTTATCTCTTTCATGCTACATTTTGTAGCATTATGTTAACCACTTTTTCTTTGCTTGATGATATTACTTATTTTATGTTTTTTATAATATAAAAATCAATTGAAGTGATTAAACAGAAAAAGGAGTCTGACCTAAGCTTACAAGAAGAGGATTTTCAGAGTACAGGTATCTCCATTTGTCTTTATCTCAGACTTTTAAGTCCTAGATGTGGCCAGGCTTTGAAAAATGTGCATGAACTTTTCAGCACAACAATATAAAATACAAGAAACCTTAGCTCTGAGTCGCCTCCCTCTTGGGAATGAAGCGAAACCCTGAACAACGGGGGTTAGTCAGCAGATCACTGGGCCTATTCGAATGAATTGTGGTCACATAAATTAGAAAAATCAAGTTCTATCAAATTAGAGTTTCCTGACGGAACTAGAGCTGCCTGACAGGTGGGCCTGCTGAGAGGATGAGTTCAGGTAGACTTGTTTTAACTGCCGGTAACATTTGTATTTAACACTGTCCTTAACTTGGAACACTACTTAATTTTTCAAAGACAATATGACCGATCCTGTGCTGATCCATGTGTTCAGATATGCTGTTAGGTACCTCCAGAACTCCGCATGGACAGTGGCCATGAATGAAACCTAGAGTATTTCTGCAAATTCAGGCCCAGGTGTTACAATGGGCTACAGAGATAAAACAGGTGATACAGAATGAAATTACAGCCATTATAGCGCATCTAATACTGGGATCCTGCAAATGTCTTCCTAGCTTAACCAAATTAAGACCGCTTTAATTCTGAACGAGTGTGTCCACACAGGGTTTTAATGCAATTTGATGAATCCACTTTAGATTCTCACCTTTAATGAATTTGGATTAATTTTCCCGAGTGTCCCTGTGTAGAGAAGCCCTTCAATAAACACATTCCTCAAACGTTTGGTGCAGAGAAGAGGGTGGGAGTAAGAGTAATTGTAGAAAAACTTACACCAACTACTCTGGGAATACAGCCACTCTTTTGACAATTATGGGTGATCTTTCTGTTGTGCTGCATTAGGGGCCTGCTGTGCAGTTAATATGGTCACATCCTGGTTACATAGTACAATGTTAGAGGATTTTGTTGGTATGTCTTGCAAATTCTTGTTATGACATAAAACCTACAATCATTGGTGAAGTCTCAAGCCTGCCTGAATGGCTCCACATTCCAATTCCAAGTGATTGCTTTGGCAGTCTGAGAATATGCCATTGTAGCAAAAGCTGAAAATTCATTTCAGAGCCAGTTTAAAAGATCTGGCAAAGTCTGCTTTTCAGTTACGCAATGTATGCTTGGCCATTTCACTTCTGCGGGAGTTGGGTTTCTTGCTGCCCCTCTATCTCCCGTGAGAGAGAATATATGATTTAAACAAGCAGGCTGCTGAAACTCAGCTAATGCCAAGTCTCATTGGAAGGAGCTGTGCTTTGAATATTTTTCCCCCCTGAGTATTCTACACAAACCTACTTTTCTTCCTCATTGGCCACGCATGCCTTATCATTGCACCTTGGTGTGTTTGCTATGATCATAGACATTGATCGGGAATTAAGAGGGGCACTCCTTCCTCTGGAAACAATCTGCCTCCTTGAAAAGCCTCTTTGTGTCTCTCTAGATATTTAAATTCCTAGCATGCAGAAGCATAATGACTGAAGGCTAGAAAGGAGGGGTCTTGGATGACCAGCCTATTCTTCCTGAATTAAAGGCACTTCCTTTTGCTAGCTCTGCTGACTGTCATGTTGAGGATTTCCCTTGCTGAGACTTTGGTAATCCTGAAGGAAATGGCTGTAGTGGGATTTTCATTCTTGTGTAGTTCTTTCAGCACCTCACAGTCCTGTTCCTGAGTGGAGATTTCACTCATTAGCTCCTAGATGTTGCTTCACCCCCTTGTCAGCAAGCCCAGAGAGAGCACAGTCACACAGCTGGATTGCAAAGAAATAGTAGACACCAAACTGCTTGACTGAGGCACAATTCCAGACAGACAAGCCCGATTTCTAAATCTAAGCACCTTTAGAAGATGTGAATGTCCCATATATGGACACTTAACATTGTAGGCACCTACAACAGCCAGTTACTTGCTGAATTACCGATGTGAACGTCCCATTTGGGAGCTGAGTGTTCCGTTAATGCCCTGCAAGTTGGAAAATTGCCCCCCCCCCCATTTTTCTTTGCCCTCTTTGTGTGGCATCTCGCCATCCCAAGTCTTATTTTCATTACTACCACTTGAAAGACACTACCACTCCCACTTGACTGGGAGTGTGGTGGGCAGGGCAGGCTCAGAGATAATGCAAAACAATTGTGCTTTGGCTCTGGTACTCACAAAAATAGCTGAGGTGTGTGGTTTTTTTTTTTTTTTTAAGCATTTCCTTATAAACGGTTGGTGCTGTGGTGAGCTGTACTCTGCACTAATAAAAGGAGGGGAGGGGGAAGGAAGGGGGAAATCCCAGTTGGAGATTCTCAGCCCAGGAAGGTGGCATCTGGCATTTCTAGGCAGTGAGACTTGGCAGTGATTAATATTTCTGAAACTAAAAATGTTCAGTTACAATGTACTCATACAAATCAATAGCAATTTACATACAGTGTCGCTATCTATTTGTGGTAATTTAGTTTTACTTCTGCTACCTGCTGGTTTATTTTTAGCATTTTAATTTCCCTCTGCTGGGTTAGGAAAACAAGCATAGCTTTTCATTTAATAGACAAGGACAGTAGTGTGTGTAGTGTTTCCTATTGATAAATTCTGACCTCATAAATCAAAAAGTTTGCAAGACTCAGTTCATAACAAATAAATACATTAAATAAGGCCTGGTCTGGTTTGTAAAGTGTTGTTGGAAATGGAGAATGTGCATTTCTCACGTACATGCATGCGCACATGAACAATTTATAATTTCCAACTGTTCAGAAGTAGTTGAGGGCTGAATTTTTATTTCACACTTTTATATAGTGCACAGAGCTGTACAGAGTACATGGAGCCATGATCCCTGCCTGTAAGTGTTTATAATCTAAAGGTGAAATTCCAGGGTTTCTGTGGGATTTAAGTGGTGCATAGGCCCCATGCCAGCCCTTTGAATTTTGCTTTACATGAAAGACCCAATGCAGGGAAATAGAACATTGGGAAGGGAGTCTTATGCAAAATGTCATTTTTGGAGAGAAAGCAGGAAGGAGAGAGCTTTTGGGAGGTTTATGAAGGAGGTTATGGAGGAAATGTGCCATTGAGGATCAGTGAGGATATTCAGGCATCGGGAACTGCATGGGAAGAGGCCTGAAAATGAGGGATACAGTAGGGAACTGGAATAAAAGGGGCTCAGGGCCTGAGTGAGAGATGGTCTTTAAGGTGAATAATTGCCATACCAACTGGATGAGCTGTCCCTGAGATACAGCACTGTCCACAATCTCCCAAAGGAACAAAATCCCTGATCTGTGTGTGTCTGTGTTTCACACTGCATGAGTTGCAGTTAGACAAGGTCGTATGGTGGGGGGGCCAGTACTGTTACAAGTGGCTTTGCATTTTGGTTGGGGGGCGACCTCTTAAGGAGTTGACTGGGCCAGAGAGATTGGGTTTTGCAATGCTTATTGGGGTTTTAAGGGATTGTGTTGCTGTTGATCTGTGAGCTAATTTGATGTGATCCGGTTTTCAAGAGAATTCAAGCCAAAGCCCTAATCAAATCTTCAGCCAGGAAGTGGGAAAATAAATAGCTCTTCTTCCTGCGTTATTCGGATAGGAGTCTCAGGCTATGTCTACACTACGTAGCTTTTAGCAACACCGTCGTGTTGCTACAGCCGTGCCGCTAAAAGTCACGCAATGTAGTCGCTGTTTGTTGTCTGTCCTGCCGACAAACTTCCACCCCCAACGAGTGGGGTTAGCTTTGTTGGCAGGAAAGCGCTCCTGCCGACAAAGCGCTGTTCACACCGGCGCGTGTTGTTGGCAAAACTTTTGTCTTTTGGGAGTGTGTGGTGTGTGTGTGTGTGTGTGTGTGTGTGTGTGTGTTGGGTTTTTTTTTTTTTTAATCTCTTTTGTTGTTCAATTGTCAGTGTAGACAAAGCCTCGGAAGGGCCTAGTTTGACTTTGAGTTTCTCTGGTGACTCCAGTAGCCAAAGCAAGCCATAGGGATTGTGTATTACAGAGACTGGTTTGAAATCACTTTTCATGATTTAAAACACTTTAGAATCATTGTTTCTCTCCTCCCCCAGTTATTTTGCAGACTCTGGAGCTTTCAGGTTGGCTGTGAAATTCAATTCCATATGTAGAATATGGGCTTGTGCCTAGGCTGAAGAGGAAGGTACGAGCCCACGATAAGATTGAGAGGTAGCAGGGCAAGACAATGTCCTAGTTTGCTTTTCAACAAAACTGTCTCTAGGCACAAACGCACAAAGCAATGCGAAATGGATTATTCTCCACCACGAGTGACGACACCATGGTGAAATAGCAGCTGTCCTGCGTTGGGTGGTCTAGGCAGGACCTGAGCATTGCATGGGCACTCGAGGGATTGGGGAGATGGAGAAAGGAGCCTTGCATTGTGCTCCTCAACAGAGTCCAGCTGGGCTCCTAACCCACAGCGAAGCCAGAACCTCCAAGCAGAGGGGCAGGAGACAGCCAAGTGGCGGGGAGAGCGCACCCTGAACATGTGAAAGATGGTGATTAGCACATGCTGCTGCACTGAGCGTGTTCTCAAGGAAAACCTTGCAGTCCTCTCCCAGGCAAGACTCCCACTGTCCCTATATGTTATCCCAGACATAGAATTTTGCTGCAAGTAAGTAAAGTAAGGGGAAGAACATGGTAGTTAAGAAAACCGTCACTAGACACTTAATTTCCTAAGACACAAGGTTAAATTTTAAAATAAACCTATCATTTGAAAGTAGGGAAATCCAGAGTTTAAGGAACTACCATAACTCTAACCTCCCAAACAACATTGATTCTCTCTCTGTAGCAATGCAAGGCTCCCGTCTCCTCCTCCTTCCTTCCTTCCTTCCACACGCTCTTTGTAAGGTGTTTTATTGGGCCTAGGACTTTCAGAAGGCCCATCTTTCCTTTGGCATCTTCGTTTTCATAATGGCTTGAAGGAAGCTGCAGTCTGTAGCTGCTCCTGTCTCGAAGGTGGAGAAGACACTAACTATACTTGTCCAGCCTGTGTGTGCATGGCAGAACATTGGCTTTCTAACTGGCTCTGTGCCCACACATCTCTAGTGCTCTGTTGCTGTCCAGCCATCGTCTCTTTTCCTGTAAGGGCTTTGATTTCTCTTTGCAGATGTGCTAGCTCTGACACTGTGGCACATGCATAATTGTTGGAATCTCAAAGAAAAGTGGGAAACAATGGCCCTCATTAAGTGATTTGTAGGACTAATAATTTATAACATTACAGCATGTAAAAGCCACAGAAAAATATTCAAAGAGGACAGGAATCTGCACAACTGCTATAGGACTAAGAAAGCGGGACTCTCACTTTACTGGCTATTAAAGAGATGAAGCTCGTTGATACCAATTGATAGGGCTGTCTCAGGGTTTCTGGTTTTTCTGAGCATTACTATGAGGACAGAGCTAAGGATGAGTTCTCTAACTGAATGTCCCTATTTCAAATATTTGGATTTCATTCAGTCTAACTTAATCTCTCAATTTTCTGAGTATTTAAGGTTGGTTTTGATTGAAGTCCTATTTTTTTCCCTTGACTTTCATTCTAGCTCAATGAACGTTTTGTGTCTTGGAACTTCCTTAGTTATGATTTTGTTGTGAGTTCAAAAATTCATAAAATGTCTGTAGGCTGCCCCGGGAAACAGGCAGCCAAATTCCCTAGGGGAGGAATGTGGCTCATCCAGCGTACATAGTCCCTGGCTCCCAAGTCTGTTCCTATATTTAGAGGGAAGGCAAGAAAGCAACCTTAGCTAGAGATAGACGTGTGTGTGTGTGTGTGTGTGTGTGTGTGTGTGTGTGTGGTTACACTTACCCCATACATACACATTACATAATCACATTCTGATAAAAACTAATAGCAGAAATATAAAGTGCCATGGGGTTCTAAAATGTTAGAATTTTGCAGTATATTAATTTTGTATTGAATAATTAATAGAAAAGTTAATTGATGAATTATTCAATTTTCAGGTAAAAATAGGGTAATAAATATTCATAACTTATTTTATTATGGGAATTTCCATTTCCTATATCATTAAAAGCAAGATTAACTAAGGTTGGTTTTAAATGAAGATTGAAAACAATTGTGCTTTAGAATTAATTTACAGTGTTAAGGTCATTACCTTGCAAGCACAGCTCTCTAGTGCAGTCTGTGCTGAAGAGCTTGTATTTTATTGCACTGGGTATATGTTGAAATTTTCTCAATTAGCTGAGTTGATTATTTTTAAATAAAAAAAAGTGTGGTTTATACTTTGTTTATTTTAAAAAAAAATTGTGTGAAAAGCTCAATGCACAGCAGAGCTAATCACATAACAATTACAGTGCACAGGGTCCTTCATGCAAAACACCCTGCCACTGGCCCTCTTAACTTGACTGCTTCCACTGATTGCAGCTGGAGCAGTATGGCAGAGGGTGAGGGGTGGCTTCTCAGGCAGGAAGGTCTCAGACCCTGTAGGCAGGTCTATATGCAGCCAAATTACCACTTTAAATTCCAGAGACCAGCTGGCAGCCAGGACAGACCACAAAGCATTAGTATAATGCACTCTTGGCACATAGGACCACGTAATAAAAAGCCAGTGGCATTCTGCACTAATTTACTGGCCAGCATTGGGGGCTCCCATGGAAACAACTTTTGGAATTTCCTGACATTTGAATGCTTGCTATTTCCCCTATAGCTGGCTGGAAAATGGCATTTCAGTTCGGTGAACATTTCTGAGATTTTGGGGAAATTTTCTATCCCAAATTGGGATAAAAAAAAAACAAAAACTTGAAATTTTACATGGATCTAAATTTCTGCAATATTTTGGAAACATCAAAACATGCTTCCAGCGGGGACGTTTCAGTGTTTTCTAAGTGAAATATGCTTCCTGGGCTCCCCAACAGCCTGCTTAGCAGGATGCCGGGAAGTGTGTGTTGGGAGGAGCTGCAGAACTGCAAATGATTTTCCAAGGAAGAACTGAAATTTTCCTACAGAAAATTTAAATTTTGCAGGAAGTGAATTTCCTGATGGAAAACTCCCAATCAGTTCTAAGTTCCACCTTTGCATTGCATTCACACAGCTGTTTTGTGTTTGACACTGAGGTGCAGTATAATGTGGTCCCAAACTTTGCCCATAGAGCAGGAATCCCCAAACATATAGCCAGGTATTTGAGTTGATTTATTAAGAACTTCACTGATATGCAGTGGCCAGGAATGATGCAAGTGTTACCACTCTAAAAAATCCTAAGAGAAGAGTGACACCTAATGTATTATTCAGAAGAGGGCTCCCTCTTACTCTTAATGAGAAGTTCTTCTCCACATGGACAGAGATACCGATTGTGAGTTTGTCTCACTCTCCAGCAGTTGCTGAGAAAATCTGCTTTTAAACTCTTCATTTGCTGCATTGTGCTGAGTCCTTTCTTTTTGTATCTTTTACAACATGGGTGGTTTTCCCCTTAGTGACTTTCCTAAGCAGCAAGAAAATATAGTTCATTGTGCAAGGAATTTAGCATGTGTGGTTTTGTAAGGGCACATGGTGGCATAGAGGTGAGAGATCTAGGAAGGGGTGAGAAGGAAACAGAGAGGTTAAAATGTGTAGCTTTGTATCCAAAGTCCTGCTCTGGTTATTGCTCATCAAAATATTGTTGGAAACTAACTAAAGCCTCTTAGATACATTAGCTAGGGCTATAAAGAGCCGTATTATCTCCTACACCTAACGTGTTAAAGGGGTTGGGGTCGTCAGCCTTTCCTCAAATCTGTTCTTGCCCCACCAACCTACATAGGCTGTAAAATCTGCTTTTCTGCTTGTGCTGCTAGAATTTTTGTTTTTATTTTATGAAACGACACAAACTGCATATCTCTGTGTTTAGCTCAGGAAATATGTGTGCAATCCATTTCTTTTGTACTTGGGATAGTGCTTGACACCATCCCTGCTTCATACGGCACTGCTCATCTTAACTTTTAAGATCTTGACCCTTTTTTCATATTGTTCTTTGTATTTCCAGGTCTTTTTTTCCCCTTGAAGAGGATAAACTGTACTGAGATGGTTTAATAGCCATTGATTTGTAATGATTTTTAGCCACCGTGGTCCAGAAGAGTTGAAAAGCCAATAATTAATCCTTTCAACAGCTCATCTCTTTTGTTTTAAAATGACCTAATAGCAGAATTGCTAGAGCAGTCAGGATGCCTGACCCAGATCAGTTCATTGTCTTCAACTATTTCATTCAAATCTGTTTGCCATGAATGATTCAGCAAGACACCAGGTGAGAGCTTGTGCTACCGGAGAGCTTGTTTTATTTAATATTTAACTAGTAACTCAGAAGAATGGCATCATTGTTCTAGACAATACCTGCAAACTTAGCAGGATAATAAGATATCTGTGTATCCTAAAAGGATGGGATTTAATTGGTGCAAATGGGGATATTTTAGTCTTTGTCTGAAGTGCTGTGCAAGGCAGTTCACTCTGCTTTTCATACGCGTTAATGGGTACAGCTGCTCATGAGTGTGCTTTTACTGTTCAGAAACAGAATATTAACTTCACCCATCCTGGTTTCCTAATATTGCAGATACAGACCCACTTTATCCCAGAGGAAAACATAAGGGTTGGGCCTCATGTTGTCTCCCCTACCTGATGACTTCTTCAGTGGGAGCAAGTGCGGTGGGTTGTATCCCAAAAAACCCAGGCAGCCGCTTATGGGCTTGGCTGGGTCATTACGTTTAGAAGAGGGACTAGCTGACTGGTCCAACCTGCTGTCCTCCTTGTTTGAAATCCTCCAGGATACCAGGCCATAGAGGCTCATGTTCTTGTGCTTCTTTGCAGCCCACTCCAACAGCAACGTCCTTAGTCCCTGTCTGCCTCTGCACATAGGCAGCAAGTCGGAGCCCAGACACCATGCTGGTGCGGATGGGCGCGGCAGCCTGTCAATATTATCTGTAGCAAGCAGCTCTGCAGTTTCAACCCCATTCTTCCTTTGGAAATGGAGAACCCTAGAAAATGTGGAATCATCAGAAAAAGAGATTATCTAACAACATGTAGCAATTAATTATTCAGTAAACTGGTGTCTGCTTTCACTGAGGCTTGGTAAGCTCTCTCATCAATAGATGTCAATGAAAAAATTAGTGTTACATTTGGACAAAATTGAAATTCAGAACATGGACTGGCTCTGATTCTCCATAGATCAAATAATATGGGGGAAAGAACTTGGCAAGATTTCAAAGGCTGTGTATGATGTGTGTGTTATCAGTAGGGCCCTACCAAATTCATGGTCCATTTTGGTCAATTTCACGGTCATAGGATTTTTAAAATAGTAAATTTCATTATTTCAGCTATTTAAATCTGAAATTTCATGGTGTTGTAATTTTAGGGGTCCTGACCTCAAAAGGAGTTGGGGGGGGGGTCACAGGGTTTTTGTGTGTGGGGGTTGCAGTACTGCTACTCTTACTTCTGTGCTGCTGCTGGTGGCGGCGCTGCCTTTAGAGCTGAGCAGCTGGAGAGCGGCAGCTGCTAGCCAGAAGCCCAGCTCTGAAGGCAGAGCCAGGGCTGCCCGGGGTGGGGGGCAAGTGCGGGAATTTGCCCCGGGCCCCACAGGGGCCCCCACGAGAGTTTTTTGGGGCCCCTGGAGCGGAGTCCTTCACTTGCTCCGGGGGCCCCGGAAAACTCGCGGGGGGGCCCAGGCCCCCGGAGCTTCTTCCGCTCCAGGTCTTCAGCGGCAATTTGGCGGTGGGGGGGTCCCCCGCAGCCGAAGACCCCAGGCCCCCTGAATCCTCTGGGCGGCCCTGGGCAGAGCTGCCACCAGCAGCAGCGCAGAAGTAAGAATGGCATGATATGGCATTGCCACCCTTACTTCTGCGCTGCTACTGGCAGGGCACTGCCTTCAGAGCTGGGTACCCAGCCCACAGCTGCCGCTCTCCGGGTGCCCAGCTCTGAAATCAGTGCAGAAGTAAGAGTGGCAATAGTATGACACCCCTAAAATTGTCTTGATTTCCCTACAACTCCCTTTTGGGTCAGGACCCCCAACTTGAGAGAGGCTGGTTTCCCCTGCAAAATCTGTATAGTATAGGTTAAAAGCACACAAAAGACCAGATTTCACGGTGGGAGACCAGATTTCACCATCCGTGACCCACTTTTCATGGCTGTGAATTTAGTAGGGCCCTAGTTATCAGGGATTCAATAGAGCTCAGCTGAATAAGACATTGGCTGTTTCTGACCTGGTGAGAATGAAGAGATGAATGTGAGGAGACTTCTCCTTATATTCTGAATGATGGTTGTGGTGAAACATGACTGCTAGAACTAGATCTCTAAATGCCTGAAAAGAGTTAATGCTCTTGGATTAAAACAAATAATAAAGAAATGGGAGCATATGAAAAACCGAGGAAAGGGTTTCTCTTTCCCAATATCAGAAACTCATCGAGTTTACAGAGAAAAGCTTTTCTCCAGGGAAAGTCTGAAAATTGCAGGAGGACCAAGAAAACTCGTATTTGTTCATGCTATTTAACATGCTAATAAATTTAAAGACTTTGTGGCATTTTAAATGCTTTACAGTTTAATTTATATTCTAGTATGGTAATGAAGAAGCAGCTTTTGTCCAGGAGGTGAGATATGCAAAAATAACCTTTAAGTTGCTCATAATTAACCTTTAATGATATTCTCTCACTTTACCAATATATTGTGTGCTTCAGAAACGTAACATACAGGGAGAGTGGCTGCGGCTGCTTGTTGCATCCTAATGACCTGCAAAACATGGATGATTAAAAAAACAAAACACTTTTATTGAGGTTATTTATTTGCAATGTTTTTACTCCAAGAAATCTGGATCTGAAATTTGAATGCTGATGATTGGAGCCAAGCATCTGAGTTATTCTCCATTCTCCTATGATTAGCCAAGAGTGATCAGTACGCACAGATTCCATTATAAGGCGTGTGTTGTGTCAGAAATGTGGATAAATGGGTTTTTATGCAATGAATGGTTTAGAAAGTGTAACATTTACCGTAAAGATGGTATCTCTATCTGTAAATTAAATTGTACTCTAGTTGCTTTGTAAACATGCACGCAGAATCTTGAGTTGGGAATAGGCAACACCATAACTGTTTGTATGTCAGGAACACAGTAAGGAAACTTTGATTGAAGGGAACTGTGCATAATGGAGGGCCTGCTATTCAGATGTAGTGAATACAAATTGATTTGTATAACAAACTGTTTGTCAGAAGATGAAGAGCTGACTCCAGAGGCTGATTTTTATGCTGAAGAACAGCGTTTGGTGTATGTAATAAACAGACTTTATCTTTGTGTGGAATGAGAAATAATTTGCTAACCCAGTAGTTTGTGTATTTCACAGAAACACATGCTGTTCATACGCACACTCTGCTGTGGTTATACATTATAACCGTCTTTCACTGATTCCTTAAACGGGCCCTTGCGTCAGCTCAGATTTAAGGAATTATGGAATTAACTGTGTTTTCTCCTAAAGCATTCTAGCACTTGAGCCAGGAGGGACTTGACTACCATTTGTAGGATAGCTTCTCTTAGGGCCCCACAACCAGAGCAACTTTCTAAACCAACTTGGATCCTTCCTCAAGCCTCTTAGAGTTCTGGAGTCAAGGCAGCAAGAAAGGGGCTAATTTTTTGTATTTGTCCATCAAAACAGAATCAAAGCAAGGGACTTAGGAGATACAGACCAAAGCCCCTCTCCGCTTCATAACAGCGCATTCCCTAGAAAATGATACTGTCATTAGAAGAAAGAATGGGAAAATAACTGTCTTATTGTGCCGCAGTCAAGCTCTAGAGCTATGGAAGTTATGAAGCTGAATCTTAAGCCAATCTGCGTCTGTCCATCTGACTTAAATTCGCTCTGCAGCACAGATGATAAACTCTCTCAAAGGGTGAAATTCAGCCCTGTGTAGAGGGCCCTAGCCTTGTGCTGACTTCCTGCGCGGTGGTGCATTTCACCGGGTGTGACTAACACTGATAACAGCCCAACAGTGGGTATGGTGTGGTGGTAGCAAAGGGGAGACTTGCAAGAAACATGGATGGCAGTAGCAGCACGCTTCTCTGTTCTTTGGATTTCAGAATTTGGATCTATTGGAAACTGAGCTCTATGGAACTAATCCAGATATTGAGCTTTGTCTGCGGTCAGTATTACTGTTGTGTGTGTTACTGTAGTACCTAGGAACCCAGTCATGGGCCAGGTCCTACTGCACTAGGCACTTTACAAACCCACAACAAAGACAATCTCTTCCCTGAAGAGCTTGCAATGTAAGAAACTTGCTGTAGTAACAAGGCTGCTGCTGTTTTGTGTGCTTTTTAAATCTGATCTTTTCAAAATTCACAGTATCTTCCATGGCTGAATGTGGGTCTCTCAATACTCCGTCCTCCCCCAGATTAATTCTTCATATTCCCAAGAGGCTGCACATTCAGAGTAATGCAGTTGGAAATTAACTTTCATTTGATATGCTAAGAGTTGTGACCGTTGTAAGTCTCTCTGATGTCAGACACAATAGTGTGTTTAATTGGATCAAATGCTCCATGGGTGATAAGGCTTTATTGATTCTCAAGTCTTTTGATGTTATCTAGGAAAACATTAAAATATCAGAAAGTCACATTTTTCTCATTAAGGCACCAGATAAATATTACACATTTCATAATGTTTGCAGAAGAAAGGTGACCAGCCTCCAGGAGAGATGTCAAGGATGAAACTATTTTGTAGAAATTAACCAACTATTTGCAGCTTGCTTTCAAGTTACACAGCGCCAGTTAGAGCTTTATATTTTGAGAAAAGGCCACTGATCATGCCAGTGACGGCAGAGCAGTGAAACAGTTTGTTGGGTGCTCAGAGCCTAGTGCCCCATATTGCTGGAGAGGATAAACACATTGTCACTGAGAAGTTCTTTCTTTCTAGTCTACTGAGCAAAATAGTGAAATGTCCAAATTTTACATATAAAGGAGGCATCCTTTTACATTTCTGTTATGTTGACGTGGAGCTGACGTGCAGCTGAGAGACTCCAGATTGGTGTCGCCATGAGGGCTGGGAAATATGAGCCTTTGTTTCCATTATTCGTATTTTCTTTTGTGAAGTTATAACTGAATAGGCCAATACGTGGCTGCATGTTATGGACCACTCCCCCAGGAATACAGTAGCCCTGTCTACCTCAGTTGCCTGTAAGGCTGATCTAAGGATGGAAAAACAGCGTTTGAAATGGGAGGTCAAAAAGCAGTGGTACTTTCCCCAAAAGCATCATCTGCCACACCCACGTTCCCATCAGTCCCCATTTGTTACATTCTCTTTGCCGTTCTCCCACCCCTTCTGCTTTGCTCCATTTGGCAAGGGAATGCTAAGGGAAGTTTATAAACTCCAGTCTACTAATTTGAACCACCACAGAGGAATTGTTTGAGGTGACCCGAGAGGACAGAGGTACACATACTAGATTGAAGGGAAGGAAGGGAAATTGTAGGCTGAATATGAAGAAATATAGCCTAACAGTGAGGTCTGTTGGGTTGTGGAATAGTGATCTTAACCCTATGTGTAGGGCTCTTTAAAAGTAGGCTGGACAAAGCCCAGGAGGCAGGTGGTGCGGGAACAATGTGTATAGTGGGGGTGCGGAGAGCCACTGAGCCAAACGGTAAACCCTGTATGTGATGGAACCACTTCATGTCAGGGAGTGCGGCAGCCCCCTCCACCCAGCATCTCTGGTTCCAGCACCTCTGGTCGGAGGAGACACTGAAGGCAGCAATCCTGTATCCCAGGAAGATGGAGTAGATAACCCAGTAGATCTTTTCCATTTCCATAGATTAACTATGGCACAGAAGCCTGTCAATGCGCTCCAGTTTAGGTGCTGTAGGTCAGATGTGACCCATTAGTGTAGTATTTCAGCATGCATTTCAGGTGTTTAAGGAATGGTCACATGGTAGCCTACATCAGAACACTCTGTACATTTACACATCGCCACATCGCAGGGGTTCTCAACCTCCTGGAGGCTGCAATCATTCTTCATTTTTCTCCCTTTCTGACCCTTTTTTTAAGTAAAAGTCTCATTAGCCCTTGTGGTTGCAGAGAGACCCTTGGAAACATGAACCAAATGTAACCGGTGCAGCTGTTCTGCCCAAATCTGCAGACACCCTGAAACACGTGTTCTGGGGATGTGAATGATGCCATTCATCTCAGTTAATCCTTATGGACTCTGCTATTCTGTGGCCAGAGTTTGGCACTTTCGAGATGCCAAGGCTTTCAGCATTTCTGCCGTGGAATTTTCCGTTTTACTGCAGCTTGGCAGTGGCATTTTGTTTTGTCTCCCTGCCCTGGTGAGACCTGTTGGCAGCTGCCCCTCGGTCTCTGGCTTTGCCTTCTAGGGGGAGTTCATTGGGTTACAGTGTGTGCTTCCATGGAACTAGGCCACCCCCCTTTCCGACCTGTTCTTCCCTCTTCAGTGGATCTGCTGCTTGCATTCATGGGCAGTGGATGAAGCTTCCCCTGTCCAGCCTCTCCTGGCCGAGGCTACGCTCCTGTTCTGCCCCATACCGCCTCTTCCCCCGAGGCCCTGCCCCAACTCACACCTCCCCGTGGCCCTGAAACCGGAAAGCTGTGCCCCCGCTGTGGCTTCTCAGCCCCTGGGAGATTTTTTCCGGGCCCCCCAAATCCGCCACTGCCCCCCCGCCTCCATTACACGTTGCCCGTGCTTGCTGTGCAGCGTTCCTCTCTGGCAGACTCTGACCAAAGCACACCCCGGGATGCGAGTCAGCAACCACGACCCGTCAAAGGAGTTGTTGGGGTAGCTGGCCCCGGATTCCGAGGGGTGCAGTGGTAAGGAGGAGGGAACATTGAGCCATTTGGAGCCCAAGCATCTATCTTTACAGAGTAAACCCATGGAGTTCTTCAAGGAGACGCATATGAGTTTACAAAATCAGAACACTGTTTTATTATATGGCAATGCTGCTGAGCATCAGATTTGGTGTCCTCGAGAATAGCGAAAGCTGCCTAGCCTCAGATAATTGGGGAAACACTGATTGCACACTGTGTATCAGATGTCATTAATGCTATATTGGTCTTTGCTGCTGCCAGTCAAAGCCACTCTCCTCCAGTGACTCAGTCAGCTGATGACAAATTTATGACATGGCTGCAGATGTTCAGGAACAGCTGTTTAGCAAAATTCAGGGGAGCCAGCACTTCTCAATCGGAGTGGATGAAACCACAGATGATGTCCTCTGCCCAACTTTGATCGCTTGTCCAGCCAGTGGGAATTATCTGTGCGTGGGGACTGCCTGTTTCACTCTCCACTGACAGGACATGCTATGGGGGAAGCTTTCCAGCAAGCAATTCTTGCAGCTGGGTTGGATTGGCATTGCTGTGAATACACAGCCGCCTTGTGTATTCAGTCCAGCCCATTGCATTCCAAGCCATTTGAACTCCTTTGTTCAGTTTGCTAGGAAGTGTTGGAGGCATAGAGAATGCCAGGACGAGTCCTTGACAATCTGTGAACTTTAATAAAGGTGAGCCCACTAATGCAGGCCTCTGCACTGTTCTGTGAAGAAACAGGCACTTGGCATCGGCAGAGCTTGTTGGCTGTCTCGTGGCAGAGTTCTGGACTGCTTGTGCAGCTCAGAGATGAGGCAAGGGTTTCATGTGGTTCTACCCTGGCAGAATACTTCCCTGACCATCTTTGGCTTACTCTGAATGCTTCTTTCCAGTCGTGCAATGTGACATGGGTTCTTAACGTGGGGAGTAGGGTGTTGTGATTCCTAACAAACAGTTGGGGTTCATGACTACCCTGCCCTTCCCAGTTTGCTAAATGCGGGGGAGGGAGATCATGGCTAGAGGGGTGAGGGTCCAGGGTACTCCCAGTATGGAGAAGGATGGGAACTCTGGCTGGATGAAAATAGCTGTTTCTCTGTTCTAGCTCTGGTTCATTGCTCTCTTTGATAGACGGTTCATTAAGGCGTCTCCGTTTTTGTTTCTTCTTGCTGTGGATTTTAAACTGCTCATTGATATCTTGGCAGGATTTTCAAGGTGCAAGTTCTGCTGCTTTTCCTTTCATTCCTGCTGGGGAGATGAATATTTAATGAATGACTATGTATTTCAGTGGAGGGTTCTTTGCCACTGCTGTCCCTCCTGAACAGATGAAAGATTGATGCATGTTTGTTGTATGGTTTCTCTCTTTGTTCCCAGGATAAGTGTAGGAGTCCTATAAACTTTTTACCAGAACCTGCCCTGTTGGAGCTCAGAAGCCAATTGCTGCTTTAAGCGATAGAACCACTAACGTAATTTAAAGACCCATAAGCAGCGACTTGCAAACATTTGATGGGAATGTGGGGAGCTAAAATGAGCAACTGTCCCCTACTGTGTTTACCTGGAGAGAAAACATTTATTTAGGTATATTCACATATCACATCTGTTTTGCATTTAAATGGAAATATTTTCCAATGTTTTTAATGCCATGAATTGGGTTAAACATTTTAAAAGGTAATAACATAAAAAGGACACACAGAGTGCCTGCTACTCACTGGAGAGCAAGTCAGGCATGCACACAGCCTGGGCTGGCACTAATACGTTCACTGTCTTCCCAGTCAATGGACCGGACGGGCTCACAGTGAATTTATGAGGGTTTTATTCCCAAGTTCTGACTTCTCCCTTCTCTCACACTGAACGCTGCATCTATGGGTGGGAGAAGGGGGAAGCAAAAAGGAAGAGATTTGCCAAACGTTGTCCATTGCGCAGAAAAGAATACAGATCAAGGGTGCTCTGACACCATTTTTTTTACATTGGTGTAAATCCACTGGTGCCAGCTGTTGAGACATAAACGGGAGTAAGACAATGGACAATCAGGCCCATAATATTCGAAAAGGACTATTTAGTAAAACTCAAGAAAGCTGCCAACCATCTCTTCCCCCACATGCTGCATAAACCTACACCAGCCACATCCGAGGCTCAGTCTCCTGCTCACAGCTACTTCAAGTTACCAAACAATAATCTGCTTGTTAGTAATACAGAGCTGTCCCTTGTAACTGGCCGGATTTCCAGAGCCCTTCATGTTGCGAAGTAGAGGAAAGAGGTCAGCTGTTCTTGCCATGCAACATTTCCCTTTTTTCTCTCCCTCCGCTTCCCTTCAGGAGGTGGCTGCTTGCCTGTCTGCCGCCCCTGAAATGCTGGGGGCTGCCATCCTGAGACAGCCCACGTGGTATTTACTTTGCAGAGTTGAGTGTTGGCAGATGCATGGTTCAGTGGCCTGGCCTGGCCTTTGTGTCCTAGGAGATTACTTTCTGTTGTCGCAGAGCACGGCAGTGCAAGGTGCAAACAGCCCAAATAGTAAATCAAAATAAGGTGTGTGAACCTAAAAAGAATATTAGACAAAGTCAAATAAGGCCTGATCTGATATTGGCTGGCTGATATTTGTTATGGAAATGTCTTGTTTTCTCACAGACATACTCACTGCGATGAGTCAATCCCACTGGTCTACTCAGTGACTAGCTTGATGAGAGAAATGATGATTTAGGATGATGCATCCTAGCGGTTTCTCCTGTGCCAGGTTGCAGTCCAGTGGCAGTGGTCCTGGGGCACTTATTCCAGTCGTCTCCTGGCCCCATACTGCTGCTGCGTGATGCGAGGTAGCAGTGCAGAACTCTGCAACTTCTAACTGTGCCTGATGCTGTGGCTGCCTCTGCCTCTGTTTAGTCTTCATTTGATAAAACAAGGTCCTTTTCCTGATGATGTAAATGTTGCCACTGCCTAAATCTCATCACCTGAACACAGAAGCTTTAGATTTGCCTAAATATGTCCCATTGTCTAGCAATAATGAGCAAGCTGCCTTGTGTTCAAACATGCTTTTTCATCCATTTTGGCTGGCAGAGGGTTACCCATGGGCTTCAGAGCTTGAGTGGAGCCTACACAGTCATTCTGAGGGAGTCAGTTTTTCTTCTGAACACATCCTCCTGGGGAGCAGTCCCTGTGGCTTTGGAGTGGAATGCAGTCTCCTAAAGTCATCCCCTCATGTCCCCTTTGTTGGCCAGTAGGGTGACCAGATAAGATGAAGAAAATATTGGGACACCGGGGAGGAGGGCGGGACAAACAGCTAAAAATCGGGACCTTTAATTTTGTTTTAGTTGTGAATTATTCACTTGTGAAATAAACTAAACCAAATTAGGCCACTTTAATTCTGGAAGAGGGTGTTCACGCGGGTTTAATGCAGTTTAACTCATCCACTTCAAATTCACACCTTTAGTTAATTCAGATGAATTTTCCTGGGTGTCCCCAGATAAACAAGCCTTGAGAAATTGCTGTCCCCAAATCAGCGCTCTCTCCTCCTTGCTGTCCAGATTTCATTCTGTTGTTTGTCTAATTTCATAGGGCAAGGACATTGTCTTCTTCTATATCAACTGCCTTTTATTCCTGTGATGCTATATCAGCAATTATAATAATAAACAATAACATATGCCATTATCCTAATGACTTATTTATCTGTATACCTACATATTCTTCTGCAGTCCCACCCCTTCCCCGTCTTGACACCTCCTAAGTCTTGGACATGGTGCATAAATAGATGTTTCAAAATGTTGGTCTAAATTCCATATTCTGGCATTTGCCTTTGATTCTGAGGTTCTGTGCTAACACAGTGTCCTGGATACATTTGTTTTAAAATTCATAGACAACATTCTTTATTTTTAAATACGTTACTTGCAAATTGCCAACTGTCTATTCGTTCCAGGCAATTGTGAACACAATCGGTAAAGTAAGCATCAAGTAGGGTTTAATTGCTCGCCTAATGGACAATGACTGATGAGGATAAGTCCCAGCTGTGCTGCACCTCCGCTTTGCAGAAGAGCCACCTTCCTTGCATCAGGTTTACTCACTACACTGTACGTTTAAAAATGTTCCACAGTGAATATTTTCAGAGCTCCCTGTGCTTCCCATTTCCATAACCTGTTCGGTTCCGTCCCTCGTGCGTAGAATCTCCTGGGGCTCGTGAGCCATAACTTTAATTCTTATGACAAGTTGCACTCCCATTTTTATAAGTTATTAATTTCAAAGACATGCAAGCCTTGCTCAGGCTCAACAACAACAACATAATAATAATAATTAATATCCCTGTCATAAAGTCACTGTAAGACATTCGGGACTTTATTCTTGCATTCATTGCAGTGCTGCTTTTCTCTGTTTTATATCCAGAATTCTGAGAATTATTTTCAGTCACCATAAATCTCTTCTATAAATCTCTGATCAACTCTTCAGAATCAGCCAGATTCGCAAGCTTGCATCTAGAATAAATGTGTTTTGTAGGAAACTTTGCAGCTGTTCTGTAACCTTTCATAATGCAGCTTTCACTGCACTACTGTGAAATTTGTCTGTTTTGAAGGCTACTGTGATCATAATATACTAATCATTGCATAAAGTCCAGAATAGCTTTAATATCCTTGGCAATTGATCCTCTTCTAGTTTAGATTGGTGAATTATATAACCTTTAATAATATATTCTAATAATATTTAATCTATTAATCACTAGATGTCCTGTATCTTTTACTTCCATACAACACCAGAGCATGAATTTAGGAGATGCTTAAATCACATAAAGTTAGATTATCCAGGCAACCAGTGTCAATGTTCACAATCATGATAGTTTAATTGAAGAAAAATGCTTTCTTCAGATCCTTCTTGGAGCATCCCATATAATGGTAATTCTGAGACTGTTAAACTGCATTCCATCTTACAATTTGAAACTGGTCTTGTTTTACTACAAAGCCCTAAACAGTTTCTCACATAAAGACCCTAAACTGTCAGCTAAGAAGAGATGCAGAGGAAAAGTCCTGACTTTGTAGATGTTTCTCATACCCACATAAGATGACAAGCCCCAAGTTGTTTCATAAGTTCTATGGTGCCTTATATTTTTAATATTTCACTGGCACTATGTTACACACACACACAGAACAATCTCTGTCAAACCTGTTTCATTACAACTACTTACTAGACACAGCTGTTCACTGGAAGTGGCTGCCTCATACAATTGTATTTAGGAACTTGCAGTTGGGTTGAATACTTAGTTTTTTGGATTCAAGATCTGAAACTGTGTTTTGTTGACACTTTCACAGCAGGTTAACTATTCACTTTGTTGCTTGTCTTTATTATGCAGAAGAGTCAGGGTCCCCAGCATACCGGGACACTGCCAAACTCTTTGAATCTAATGTGCCTGTTCCGACAGTACCTCAGAGCACCCCCACCCACACCTTGGGCACTCTGTCGATGCAACTTCTCCTCTCAACTAGTGGTGGTCTTGGTCCAGGCACCCACAGTCCCTTCTTCACTTTCCACTGTATAGATTCTTAGACTTATTGTCTATTTGAAGAGCGTCCCACACATCCAATATATCAATTCAGCACGTTGTGTGTAATCTGTTAGCTTTCGCTATGCTGTCTCTTGGCTCAAGTCCTCCAGCATTTGTTTTTGTGTATCTCCTTTTTAAACTCTCATTTTCTTTGGCTTTTTAAATTCCATCTTCTGTTATATTGAGCCTTTAAGTGGTTCAGTGCTACGTTGTGTCTGCAGCGCTGCAGACACATTCTTACATGGATGAAAAGAGCTATGGAGGAGTTGTGCACACCCATCCACCCATTCTGGGTCCAATAATTGGGTGACAAACCTGATATTTACCAGGGCTGGATAACAAATAGGACAAAACTACATTTTCAGGGTGAAATAAGCATGGGGAAATAGTTTTACTTGCATACTGCAAGGTGCGAGCACAGATTCTCAAATCTGATCTCTTGGTTTGTTGGCGCTGAGGATTTTTTCACCCAGCTCTGAACATTACTGTTGCCATGTATGTATTCCAAGCTGTATCAATGTACAGCTTCCATGGTTTTGGAGAGTGATAAGGCACAAAGAAGGAGGCCTTGTCCCAAGAAACCGAGCATATGTGGATAAAATTTTCAGATCCAAATTGGATTTCTGCAGATCCAAGTGTTAAGATGATCTTTGAGTCCCGAGAAACCTAGATTTAAAAAAAATCTGCCAAGGATTTTTCTTAAAATTCTCCTTGATTAGTATTCTTGCTATGTGCACTGTAACAATACTTTAATATAATTAAATATTAAATTCCATGTAGAATCTAGTGGGTAGGCAGATGTACTGGTATGTTAAACTTTATGTTGCTTGAAAATGGTTTTCAGGTACATCAGAGGGAGACCATCCAGCTGTAAAATTATCTGCTTTATGATGCTGCATCACAGCTTTGGTTTTCCTTTTAATTAAAAATGTACCTTAAAGTCTAGCATCCTCAGACAATCTTCACTATCACTTTTTGTTTTGTTTAATTTACCGACAGAATATAAAATGACACAATTGTTCCATGAGCTTTTTGTATTGTTTACAGAGAAAATGCATTTTAATTCAAATAATTTTTCCATTTTGCTTGGTTGATCCAGGTTTTTTTTGCCTTTTAGTGAGGTTGTGGGAAATGCCATAGCAGATCAGACCATTGATTAAAAACAAATCTGAGCTCCCAGCACTGGTGATGTAATGTGATCGCTGGCTGTGACGCTTTTAAGATATTGCCTTCCCTTCCCAGACCATCTGCATTTGAGGGATCAGGTGGCTCATAAGGACCATGTTGTATCTATTCATAATGTTCGGAGAGACAGTGTGGTCCAGTGGATGGGGCATTGGACTGGGACCCAGTAGACCTTGATTCTCTACCCACATCTGCCACTGACCTGCTGTGTGACCCTGGGTATGTCACTTCACCTATCTGTGCTTGTTTCCCTTCCTGACCTTTGTTTCTCTTGTCTGTTTAAATGGTAAGCTATGGGGGGCATGAGCTGTTTCTTGTAATGTGTTTTGCAGGGCACCTAGCACAATGGTGCCTTGATCTCAGTTGGGGCCCCTAGGCGCTCTCATACTACTACTATAGTTCATGATGCATCTATAATATTTGGTTTCGCACCTGAGTGGAATCCCTCAACCTTCCCCATAGGCTGTATCTGATAGAGAGCCAGAACCTGTGACCAGGCCTGGGTGAGCTCATCTGCTGACGTCCGTAGGTGTTGCAGACATGTATATCTGGTCTTGCATATCCACAGAACTTGAAGTGGTTTTTTTATTGCCTTTGTTTTACAAAATTTACACGTTTAAATGAAAAATTAAGACAATTTTACAGAAACAGAAATCAATTTTAATGCAAATAAAGTCATCCAAATATTTCTTCATTTAATAATGTTTGAGGACTGCTGGCTTTAACAATAATATTTAACGACACTTGGCGCTTCTTTAGCCCCTTCCATCTGAGGCTCTGACTGCTTTAAGGTCCTAACGTTGACTCTAGGAAATGTTGTTAGAAAGCTGGGTTTTCCCTGCCTCTCAGTGAGCCACATCAATGGGTCACATGGAGTGTCACAAAAAAGTCCTCCAAGGTCAGGCCAGAGTGAACATTACATTATCCCTGGGCACAGGCAGCAGCTGTAGCTGAAGAGCTAATTAGGAGGGAAAAGTGCAGGATGGGAGAAGCCACTACTTGGGCTTGATTCTGCTGTCTCTCCGCTATGCAATGGTGTAACCCCGTTGCTTTAATTGGAGTTGCATCTGATTCTCGCAGGTCTCAGTGAGAATAGAATTGAGCCCCTTAATATTTCTAAATCTTATTTTTTATAAATGTAAGATCTTAATGGGGACAAATAAGACCACTTCCCCACATTCATTTGCAGAATTTTAATGAGGCTGGACCTGTTCTATAATTGCACTATCTTGGAATGCTGGTTGGATCTCTCCCTCAGTCCTGCTCATTTTGCAGTAAAATTTAAAAGCTCGTGTTTGAGAAACAGGGTGTTAAGTTGTACACTTGCACCTATACTTTATCATGTACTAGCAGGGTTGTTGACGCTGAGTGATACAGATGACAGAAGGACACTATTTACAAGTGAAATTATGTTGTATATTTTAAGTCCTACTGTAAATATAAGTGACAGGCTAATGCATCACTTTGAGGTACAATGGCAGAGACAGGCAGAGGTAGGATTAAACTCTTACATGCTGTAGTCTTATTTGCAGCCCTGTTTTTGTCATCTTGATAGAGATACTGGATTCTCCTGCTGACCTCATGAGCTCCTTTGCTCTGTTGCTCCAGTCCCCATCACCAGTTGAAGGACCAAGCTTGTGTCAAACCTTATCTCAGAGGAAGATCTTTAAATCCTTCTCTGGTTGTGTTCCCTTTTCTTCCACCCTTGGGATCCTACCCCTTTAATGGTTTACATCCTCTGACTTACTAGCCCCTAGAACTAGGATGCATAGTAAGAGTGATGTCAGACACTTGGCTGGCATCTGCGCAGTGCTGTGCAATATAGCACAATAACGGGGTGCTGCCTAGCAACTCTGGGGAAACTTTGTCTCACGTGGGTTCCATTAAGAAGCGCAGTTGCTGCTGTGGCACTGATGGATGAGCTGCAGCCTCTCAGAAATGTGGGCTTCTTGGGCTTTGACTAGGAGTCGTAGGTTGGTCCATCTAGGGTTATATTGTTCTCACTCACCTCTTGATTCTGGAGCCATCATTTTCTTTCCAACTCTTTTAGCCTTATACATGCAGCCATCAGCATTTTAGCACCATCTGTTGCAATTTAGCTTTCTTTAAATTGTAATGCTGCTCTGTGGCTGTTCGTGATAAGATACCCCCAAAACTCACCACTTTCTTAAACAAGGGCATCCGCTGTTCTGCTTTGTTAGAGTGTAAGAGTTAGCAATAGAGAACCCACCTTCTCCAAAGCATTGCTTCAGTGCCCCCGGTCTTGGTACGTATAAAGTTCTGAGAACCTTTATAGCCTCCATGACACATGATTGTTTCTGGAACTACGGAGAGTGACTAGTAGCATTGGAGTTTCCAAAAGGAAAGGGCTGGCTTCGACCCCAGGCTGGAGTGAACAGTGTGAGTGTAAGGAAAGGAGAAGGAACCATTAGCCGTGAGCAGAGCTGAATTTGGGGCTTCTGTGCGCACTCACATTTTAATGCTTCAAACCTCAGAAGTGGGGTGCCCTAGGGCAACATTTTAAACCTGGTTCCCTTAAGAGAACTTCAGAATTACACGTAGGTGAATGCTGTTCCTAGTAAGCTCGTGTCATTCTTATTTTCATGGTTGGGGCAGCTTTGAGTGATCTGTATTAATAAAGAATGAAGTAGAAAAACTGGCACATCTCAGATAAAAATACCATCATTACAGGAGGTGGGGGGCATGGACTAGGTGCCTTTCATCTCCAAATCTGGCACAGGTGACCAGTAAAATGAGTTTGGAGCAGCTCAGCCAGGTCCCTGGGGAACACTTGTTTAACAGATTCCAGATTGTGTTTGTAATGCATGCTAGTGCTGCAGGAAAGCGTAGTATCCCCTAAGATGCTGTGTGTCTATTTGCAGAAAACTGAACACTCTTGCCATGCCCCCTGTCCTGCCCCCGCTCACTCCATCCCCCATCCCTCCGTCGCTCGCTCTCCCCCTCGCTTGCTCACTCATTTTCACTGGGCTGGGGCAGGGGGTTGGGGTGCAGGAGTGGGTGAGAGCTCCAGCTCAGGGTGCAGGCTCTGGAGTGGGGCCAGTGATGAGGGGTTCAGGGTGTGGGAGGGGGCTTAGTGCTGGAGCAGGGGGTTGGGGCATGGGAGGAAGTTGGGGCTCTGGGTGGCGCTCACCTCAGGCAGCTCCCGGAAGTGACAACATGTCCCTCTGGCTGCTAGGCGCAGGGGCAACCAGGGAGGCTCTGCGTGTTGCCCCCACCCAGCCCACCAGCTCCACAGCTCCCATTGGCTGGGAATGCAGCCAATGGGAGGTGCGGGAGCGGGGCATGGAGCTCCTGGCCGCCCCGCCCTAGGAGCCAGAGGGACATGTCGCTGCTTCCGGGTGTGGTGCGGAGCCAGGTAGGGAACCTGCCTGCGCCACAAACGGACTTTTAATGGCCCGGCGGTGCTGACCGGAGCCGCCAGGGTCCCTCTTCGACCAGGCATTCCAGTCAAAAGCCAGATGCCTGGCAACCCTAGGTTCTAACTGTAAAGACACTGGGATATAGTGCAGGGAAAACTGGACTTTCTATTGAGGAAAAGGAGCAGAGCTGCCCCAGAATTTAAAAGGAGAAATAGGAGAGAGAAGGTGGTGTTTGAGAGGCTCTGGTGCTCCCTGACTTAGCAGCCACCTGCCCTGCACAGAACGTGCCTCTGGCTGCCAGAAGCAGCCTCTGTGGCCAAAGGCTATTTATACTTCTTTAAACAGAAAATAGCCACGTAGGCTTGGAATTTGTCTGCCCTGGGAATGGCGTCCAATGCCAGGCAGTCAAATGCAGAGTAGCGTCAGCATGGCAGTGGGCAGCAGGGACATTTTGTTTCAACGAGGTCAAAGTGCTTCATTTCGACTCTTTCCTTTTGACAATTGTCATTTTGATATTTTAAAATAATCAGAAATTGGTTTTCATGGGAAACGGTGATGTTTCATTTTGATTCAGGGTGAAAGGAAGTGTCGGAATTCGCACACAATGAAAGGTTGCGTTTTGACCAGCTGTAGGCACAAGATCTCGTTCAGGCCAAGGGTGAGATTTTGTGCAGTGCCTCTAAGAGGTGCAGCACTAAACTCACAGCCCAGGGGGAGGAAGGGCTCCAGGTGTCTTTAAGCCTGGCCTACGCTGGTGGCTACAGAGGCTCTCGGCATAGTTTAGATTGCCCTGGGGCCTGCATGCTTCAGTCCTGCCCTGACACACTCCTCCTGCCTCTCACCCCCCCTACAACAGGGACTGCGAGGGGAAGTCTCGAACGGGAGGCTTCTGCACTTTCTTATTCATATGACGTGAGACTTGGTGTGCCTGTGCAATTTCATATTGCTGCCTCCCTGAACTCTAAGGGTTGTGTCAGGCTGCAGGAAAGGAAACACCTTCAAAGCAGCTAAGAGAACAATGGGGCTGTTACAGGGAGATGCTGCTCCCAGGTGCCAACAAAGTTAATGGCTCCTGTTGCCAAGGCTGAGACCCTAAAGGTCAAAAGACCCTAACTGATAAAAAGTGCCCCTGGTGGAAAGGAAAGGTGGAAAGCGGTCAGCATGCTGTGAGCCTGACAGTGCGGGAGAGAGGTAGCATTTGCAGACAGCCAGGCCTCTGTAAGCAGGGTCTAAGCAGTTAGAAGTGTAGGTAAGATCCACATGGTTAAGCCTCTTTTTTGTTTTTAACCCATGTCTCTGACTGCTGTATTCCTGTGCTATTAATAATCCACATGACTGCTGGAGAAGACTATGTAGTCCCTGTGTAATAACGACTAGTGTCAGCTCCTGGGGAGAGGTCAACAGCAGGGCCCACCCCAGTCAGACCTGCTGAAGTTGTCACAGCTGGTACCCGGGCGGCCACAACCCAGGTCCTGTCTAAGAGTTCTGTTAGCTGACTTTGTTTTATATCCACAGCACTGTGCTTAGACTTCTCCAGCTCCAAGGACTTTTGATCCTAATTCAGCTCCTGAACTTCTCTCCCTGCTGGCTGCTCAGTATCTACATGTGCAAATGGGATCTTAATAGTTAATTTCTACAGATACAAATAAAAAAAGTTAAGAGATGAGGAAATGTGTGAAGGTCCTTTCAATTAAGAGAGATAGAAATTGTTTCAATAAAGTGTCTGGTCTAGGAGTATCTATTTCATTTGTTTAACTAGGTGGTCATTAATATTCTCTGTGAAACTGGTGCTGCAGATGCATGATTCATACCCAAAGTGGCCTTTAGTTTAAATGAAGCCAGACCACTAAGCTGTGGGATTGGAATACATTCCTGCAGGCTCTTTGAACAAGGGTTTTAAATAGTCACTAAGGAATGGCTTTAGAATGCCGGATGCAAATACCGTTTTCTGATTGGCTATCCGTAATGATGTCAGACCTTTACCAAGAGCTGGGAATTGACTGGGGTTGTGTCCTGTGCTTGTTTGTTTGCTTGTTTTTTCATTCATTTCTAAGCTTTATTTTCATTGATTGTCTGAGTCATGGAGGTTTACATTTGTTACAATGGAAACTGATGATACATGAGTCACACTGCAGCAATAGATCTCTCACTTTTGTAAGATAATGGACTACATCCACCTGGGATCTGCACGAGCTTTACCTGGCATAGGGCCCACTGTAGTGGAAAGTTGTCTGTGGGAAAAGGGAGGAGAATCGTGGAACTGGAAGTAGCCAGAATCTGGGCAGCGCTGGCCAGGAATGGGCTGTGCCAGTGCAGCCTGGGAATGCTCCGAATTCAGTGCTCTGTTCCGTGGAGCTCAGTGAGATTTAAAGTTGACTCCAACGGCAGAAGCCCTGAGGGGGAGAGATGTTGCTTGTCATTCCCCTGCTACCCCAGGTGAATCTCTCCAGGGACATGAGGAGCAAGGCTGGTGTAATTTGGCCCAATGTTCAGATCCTAAATGTAAAATAATTCCCAGGAGCTTTTCAGGATGCACATTTATTTTGCATTTATGGAATGGTTCTGGGCTCTCCCTCCTTGTATCTTGGCCATATGCATATGCATCCGAAGAAGTGGGCTGTAGCCCACGAAAGCTTATGCTCTAATAAATTTGTTAGTCTCTAAGGTGCCACAAGTACTCCTGTTCTTTTTGCTAATGTACCAAGACTACTTTTATTCCTGTTTTCCCTGCCAGCTCAGGACTCCAGCACCCTGTCTTGCTGAGCTGGACACTCCCGTCTGCTCCAACACAGACCCAGGGTCTGAATCACTTGTCCCAAAGCTGCAAGTTTACCTGAAAACAGCTCACAAAAGTGTGCTTGTCTTTAGCACTCAGATGCCCAACTCCCAATGTGGTCTAAACCCAAATAAATCCGTTTTATCCTGCATAAAGCTTATGCAGGGCAAACTCATAAATTGTTCGCCCTCTATAACACTGATGGAGAGAGATGCACAGTTGTTTGCTCGCCCAGGTATTAATACATACTCTGAGTTAATGAATAAAAAGTGATTTTATTAAATACAGAAAGTAGGATTTAAGTGGTTCCAAGTAGTAACAGAACAAAGTAAGTCACCAAGCAAAATAAAATGCGCAAATCTATGTCTAATCAAACTAAATACAGATAAGTTCCTCACCAGTTCCAGAATGCTCCCTTTTACAGGCTAATCTCCTTTTAGCCTTGGTCCAGCAATCACTCATACCCCCTGTAGTTACTGTCCTTTGTTCCAGTTTCCTTCAAGTATCGCGGGAGGGGTGGGGGGGTGGAGAGGCTCCTTCTTTAGCCAGCTGAAGACAAAATGGAGGGGTCTCCCATGGGTTTAATTAGACTTTCTCTTGTGGGTGGAGACCCTCCTCCTCACTCCTATGCAAAGTCCAGCTCCAAGATGGAGTTCTGGAGTCACCTGGGCAAGTCACATGTCCTCGCATGACTCAGTCTTTCCAGGCCGAAGCCATTGTCCACATGGTATCGTGTACGTCTCCAGGAAGACTTCTTATGTGGATTGGAGCATTCCAAGATGCATTGTTCCCCAAGTGCTTCCTGATCAGGTACTTAACCTGGCGAATTCCTTCCTAAAGAAGCTGACCAAATGCCTCCCAAAGCTTACTTAGAAACCAAGCAAGTATACAGCCTATATTCTTAACCTCAAGTAGAAAATGATATAGTAGACCATAACCTTTACGGAGATATGTTACATGGCACAGGCAGCACAAAACGTATTCCAGTTATGTCATACATACATTTATAAGCACCCCCCCCCATACGGCTTTATGGGGTACACTGTCACACCAAGCATCCCATAACTAATGCAGCAACCAGCTTTCAGGGCTTGACACTGCAGAGGAGAGCTGCAGATTGTCAGGCTTATAAGTAGAAGGTAAAGTCCTGAGCAAGACGGGAATGCAGAGGACTTTGGTCCTCCATTAATGTGAGCACTAGTGCCTGGCGACTGAGTTACACCTTACCCTCCCCCACGCTTAGTCTCCATATACATCTGCACCAGAGCACAACAACCTTTTATTCCCTTGATGGCAGTATGCATGGATTTGCAAACTCGAGGCCGCTCCCTGGAGAGCCGGGGCTGCCTGGCCCAGCTGTTAGTGGGCATGTGTTTTACCCTGGCAGTGAGGGTCTGTGAGCCTAGTGCAGGAACCATGAAAGTGACTTCATTAAAATAGCAATTATGAGATTATTGAAAACTCTTACTGCAGAAATGAACTGAGGCAGGTGCTGTGCTGTAGCACTCACTTCTCTCTGCCGCATAGGCCAGGTAATTTGTGTAGGAAAATACAGAGCTGAAAAGTGATCGTTTGACAAATTTTCAGAAATAATTCCTTTCATGTGAGATGCTGGTGGAGAACTGGCAAGCTTTGTCACTAGCTTCTTGGAAAAGTTCATATAAATATTGCTGAGGGCAAATTGGGACAGTGCCGTTAACATGCCTGGACAATATCAAACTTTAACGAGTCGCATCAAAGTGTTGAGTGTCAAATCCATTTATGCACCGTTCACAGCTTGCTCGTGGATTCTGCTAGGGAAGTGTCCTGTCAACTTAGCTTTCACGGGGTTCAGTGGCAGCACCAGAGCACCTAGACCCAACGTGAAATTGCTTACTGCAGTCAGAAGGTGGCAAAGTTTTAGCTTTTCACTCGTCAGGCACTCAGACAGAAGATAGGTGTGTTACATGAACTCCGTGCTAGGAACATGAATATCTGTGTGTAGGTAATGACTGATATTTGACAACACCTGTTATCATTTTTGTGACACTTCTGGGAAACAAGTTCAATCAGGGCTTGTTCTTGTGGCAAAATCTTGTCTCTGTACCTCAAGTGGTGAAACTTCACCAAGGCTAGCAATGCCTTTTGTTCAGTGACGTGTGGAGATCTGTGGGGTGGAATAGGTACCCCATGCTTTAATCAAACAATGTTTGCTTATAAACAAAAGGAGAGAGCTGATATCTCTTCCCACTTCCTGGTGCACACACTTGAGGGCCATCCATGTTTTAGGTATGTAGGCCAGGAACCTGGCCACATAAGTTCTGCATAAAATGCATTTTTTCCCTCTTGTATTCAACCGTGCCACTAGTGCAATAAAGCTAACCCTAGCTAGGCTAATGGCAGTTAGAGAGAGCTCATTTATGAAAAAGAAACAACAATTTTCAACTGATTCAGAACCATGGAGTTGTGCATATTGGTAACTTGCATTACCGTATGCTGTTGTTACTCATATCTGGCTAAAAGGTCAGATGTACAGATCACAAGCAGAGATCTGCTAATAGAGTTAATTGAACTGCATCCAGGGCACAAGTTTGACTTATAAATGTTTTGGAATATTTTAAGCATGCAAACTTGCATAGCTATGCTCCTAATTGCTCTCCTTGCTTAAAATCCCAAGGTGACATTAACATTTAAAGTATTTCAAAGGTTGTGCTAGGATCTTGTGGGATTGTGTGACTTTGCTTTCCCCCAAGAGTTAGCACCAGACTACTTTAGTATAGGTCATATTATATAGCATTATTACACGCTGTCTGAATAAGGAATGCAAATTTCTCTGCCCGCCAGCATATTGGGTGACTCATCAAATGATCTGCCTAAGTTACTGTGGTTTGTTTATAGTGAGAAAATTAATGCTACAGTACAAATGTTTACTGTATAACAGGATTTGAAAGCTGCTAGGAAAAGGTTGAAACTGTTGGGCCAGTTACCAAGAAAATACTTTTCTTTTATTTTTTTTGTAAAGGAGGATTTGGTTCACTGAATAACATACTGTCCTAGCCATCAAATGCTAAGAGGAAACATATCCTGGAGTCAAATTTTATTGTCTGTCTCCCTGTTTCTAGTTTGCAATATTTAAAGTGACAGATTATTAGAATTCTCAATGTTAAGTTAACTAGGTACAAAAGAGAGAAAACATGGGTCTGAAATATTCAGTGTTGTTTATGCCAGTTTCTTGTATTTAATTTATCTCATTGGATTCCTGAAAGCTCTTTTATTATTATTATTATTATTATTATTTGTACTACCTTAGTGCCGAGCACCAGGACTGCATTGTGCTAGGCACTGCACAAACACAGACCAAATGCAGTCATTCCACAGAATAGCAGAGTAAGAATCACTTGTCTTTGCTGGCCTTTGTGGTTAAGGTTGGTGATATAAAGGATTCTTGATTAGGTTATACAGAGCTGACCAATGGGGCTCCTGAGTCCTGTAACTTGAGCGACTCCTATTCCTGCCCCAAATTCTGTGGTCTAGGGATCCATGTTAGATCTCCTGCACGGGGAATACCATTTGGCTCTCATAATTTTAGTGACTGTCCCAATGACAACTATCCAAATATCTTTCCTCAAGGATTTGAGCTGATTTTTATTCCCCCCATCTGCTTTTATGATGATGTGGAAGAGTAACGTTCAACATTCCTTAATGAACGCATGCACCAAGAGAAGGGAGAAGCTGAAGTTTTCTTTGTGACAATGAATTTCTGTTGAATTGTGCGAGATCTCCAGAACCATCCCCTTCCTCTTGTGCCCTCCTTGTCCTTGTGGTCGTCAGACAGTAGCACGACTGCTGTAGCTCACTGGGTCATAGAGAAAAGATTTTCCATGACTCTGGTTTTCATATTGTTTTGTACCATAACCTTCCAACCCTTCACCTCTTTCATGCCAGTATTCATTAGGGATCGGTGTGGATACAGATGAGAAATACAAATACCAGGGCGCACACCCACACATCCCAACAAGACAGGTTAGTTAAATATATTTTTCTTCCAAGAATCACATGTAACCAGAACTGCATAGAACAGCTGTCAGACCTGTCTTATTCAGGAAGTATTTTTTAATAACTTCTCTCTTCAATAAAAATAATAATGAACAAAACCCCGTTTTGTTAGGTGCCTTGTTTTGAAGTCATGAAGTTGAAAAGGCGGAAGGATTTTCTAATCACTTCTACATTCATTTGTCTTTCCCCCTCCACCCTAGTGTACTAAACAGACTTTTCCAAATGCCACTGTGCACATCTGCTCTGCCATTCACCTTCTCTTTTTCTTTCCCTTTTTCTCTTCAAGTTTTTTTTTTTTTAAGTAATCCAGCAGTGTGTGCGCGTCAGTTTCATAACCTCAGAATTCAGGGGGGCTTACTCCAAAGAATTCCAGGTGCCAAACCAAAATAGAGCAAACCCCTGTCAAGCAACTATTCACATAAGGTGCAAACTTGTTCAAAGAATAATTGAGAGTACAAAAGAAGTCAGTACATTTCCGAAACACAGATGCTGATTTTCAGAAGTGCTGAACCAACACTAGCTCCTGGTGAAGTCACTGGGAGTTGCAAGTGCTCAGCACCCTTGGGAATCAGGCCATAAAGCTTTCATAAATGCATCTGTGTCCCCTAGCAGTGATCTGTTCGGGGGTGCCCAACACTGTTGTACTGATCACCAAAGAAAAGGCCAGGTTCTGATGCTTTGAGTCATGTTTGGTTCCTCACCCTATAGGTGGGCCCCATTGATTTTTATGGGAGTCTTTGTGTAGTCAGGTTTTACTTGTTGGGATGGAGATCCTCAGCTGGTACAAATGGTCAGAGCTCCACTGAAATCAAAGTTGAGGATGTGCTGTGTTGTAAGTGAAGGTGGCAGAATCTAGGCCAACGTGGTTAGGGCACTCACAGAATTGGCTGTACTGGACGCACTCAGGTTTGGCAGTTTTCCACTCCCCTTTCCCATTGTAGTTGTTTGTAGTGATTCCTTGTCTTGGGTTATTGTAGAAAGACTTTTGCAAGGAGGTGAGTGCTCTGAAAATGGTCAGGTTTGGGCTCATTCTTATCCCTCTGAGAGGGAATTGGTGTGACATAGATTCATAGATTCTAGGACTGGAAGGGACCTCGAGAGGTCATCGAGTCCAGTCCCCTGCCCGCATGGCAGGACCAAATACTGTCTAGACCATCCCTGATAGACATTTATCTAACCTACTCTTAAATATCTCCAGAGATGGAGATTCCACAACCTCCCTAGGCAATTTATTCCAGTGTTTAACCACCCTGACAGTTAGGAACTTTTTCCTAATGTCCAACCTAGACCTCCCTTGCTGCAGTTTAAGCCCATTGCTTCTTGTTCTATCCTTAGAGGCTAAGGTGAACAAGTTTTCTCTCTCCTCCTTATGACACCCTTTTAGATACCTGAAAACTGCTATCATGTCCCCTCTCAGTCTTCTCTTTTCCAAACTAAACAAACCCAATTCTTTCAGCCTTCCTTCATAGGTCATGTTCTCAAGACCTTTAATCATTCTTGTTGCTCTTCTCTGGACCCTTTCCAATTTCTCCACATCTTTCTTGAAATGTGGTGCCCAGAACTGGACACAATACTCCAGCTGAGGCCTAACCAGAGCAGAGTAGAGCGGAAGAATGACTTCTCGTGTCTTGCTCACAACACACTTGTTAATGCATCCCAGAATCATGTTTGCTTTTTTTGCAACAGCATCACACTGTTGACTCATATTTAGCTTGTGGTCCACTATAACCCCTAGATCCCTTTCTGCCGTACTCCTTCCTAGACAGTCTCTTCCCATTCTGTATGTGTGAAACTGATTTTTTCTTCCTAAGTGGAGCACTTTGCATTTGTCTTTGTTAAACTTCATCCTGTTTAACTCAGACCATTTCTCCAATTTGTCCAGATCATTTTGAATTATGACCCTGTCCTCCAAAGCAGTTGCAATCCCTCCCAGTTTGGTATCATCCGCAAACTTAATAAGCGTACTTTCTAGGCCAATATCTAAGTCGTTAATGAAGATATTGAATGAACATATAAAGGTGTTTGCTCCAGATGCTTTCTTGCTTTTGCTAGCTTGTTGCAGTTGTGCCAAATGGCACTGTGAACTTTACATTAGTATTGGACAAGTTAGTGCATTTTGGAGATTATGTTTGATATTTGTTACGATTAATTGTTTCCCACAATTCAAGAGCCACTAATGCCGCGTGTTCTTTTGCTTTCAGATGAAATGGCAGTCAGGGAAACTGGTCTCCGACCTTTCTTAATTGTTGTTGCAACTTTTACTTGTAGCAATTTAGTCTCTCCAAGATCCTCTAGGTGAGAATGGGAATATAAGTGCACAGTGTTACTATTGTTACTGTATATCTCTTGTTAGCTCTTTCCCGTGCCTTCCTGCATCAGCGTTCCGTCTGTTCCCCATCTCAGCTAGCTGTGGTCTGATACAGCATGGATTAATATTTCTCACATTGTCGTGCATTTTTCCTTTAAACCAAATATCTCTCCTTATAGTAGATTGCTGTCCTTTATAATATGGGAAGTATTTCTCAGTCACTTTAAAAGTTCTGCTTCATTAGCTTGGTGACTGTTTGGTAATTTGCAAAGTCACTTTCACAAGTTTTAATACTGTCTGGTTGAGAGTCACAGTAATAAATGTATTAGATCTTAATAGTGTTATGATTCTGTCTGAAGTGAAAAAAATTAGTCCGTAATTAGCTCTGACCTCCAGTTAAGCCAGTGCCATGTAAAAGATTGTGGCGATTGTGTGCAGAGAGCACAGAATGTTGTGATAATGTTGGAGGGCCCGAACTGGATCTTGCTCCCGATGAGCCTGGACAGGTGAACAGTAACATGGCCTTTTCAGCCAGTTACAGAAATGTGCTGTTTCCAATTTCATATGCAGCTCCCACTTGAGTAGACTACCTAGGTAAATGACAGGGGAAGGTAAAATTAGACAAAGGAGTAGGATAGATCTCATTCAGTTGAGCAATTGCATGTACCTCCGGCCTCTTCTCCAGAAATGTGTGGGCAGCCGAGGAGAGTAGTCTGTTTCAGGCAGCTTTATCTGGTGTGTCCAGGGCAGAGCACCGTCCTATCGGATGGGGTATGGGAGGTTCAAACCAAAAATCAAACAAAAAATGAAACTATCAGTGTTTGACCCTTAAACATCAGAGCTGGACTGGTGTTTTAACAGCTTCCATTTTTTCAGGGAATGACTCGAGTTTTTCTTTAGTGTCGGGGATGTAGATCTTCTCTTTCCAGCTATAATTTCGTGGCACCTCTCTTGGTCTGGAGATTTTAAGAAAGGTTCTTGTACTCATTCCTGTTAGCTAGAGCTCTCCATCAACCCTCTTGCAGCATCAAGCTTTGGGGATGGGTTAATAGAACTGAAACTGGATCTTAACATACCAAAAGGAGGATAATCAAAGAATGTCACATACCCTGGTACAGCGCATTAGGACGGGGTCTGAATACAGAAAACAACACAGCACCAGCCTGGGGAAATTCTGCTAAGCCATTTTCTCCCTGGCTTTTCTTTTCAGTGCACTGTAAGCGTGCAGCCCCCATTATGAATTGTGCTGATCTCTCTCACCGCCGAGTAAGAGTGCGATTTCCAGGGAACATATGTGGAATCCCATATCTCTGGTGTCTGTCTGACTCTTATTGTCTTAGTGAGCCATATGAATTTGGCACCTGTGGTGGAGCTCCGACAATTTTTCCGTGTCATATTACCATAGACTGCTCTAGCAGAATGGATGGAGAATCTGAGAACTGCACATTCCTGTTTGGCTTTACTGCCACCCTGATAATATGCAGGTGATGCCTTAATGGCCTTGTGCTGTTTTGTAATAATGGCACTGCTAATGGATTGTAAATATCTGTGCTCTTTGCAAAGAACCATGGGGAAATGTACAGGTACACACATCACCCACATCTCAGGACAGAAGGTCTGAAACTATATAATTGGATTCCTGTCTTTCCTTTGCTTTCTAAAATGGGGACATATGAGAGAGACAGATCCTTTCAACAAGGACCAGCTGTAACTTCAGTTTATTAACTCTTGTTTTACTTGTCTGATTCAGTTTTTGGTTTCCATGTTACTTTTGTGCTGTAAACAATGGTGCTTTTCCAAAAGTTTGCAAAGATGTTCTAAGCAAAGATTAATGGCAAAATAGATCTTGACATTTTGATAAGAACTAGTTCACATTCTATATTATGAATTTTTGATTCTAAGCTGTTTTGAAAAGTCACTGTGAGCTTAAATCTTGTTTGTAAAATCTGCATATTGCATCAGTAGCAAGAACTGTGTGAACTCAAAGGTCATTTCATATACACTTGAAACAATTTGGGATGAATGCAGAGATGTTGAATTAGAGTAGTTTGTCAGACTTACTGCCATTTGTGGGTGTTGTGATAGATACATAATGAATGTCTTGAACTTCTCAGTCTCTCCGGTATTTGGAATGTAAAAACATGGACCTTTAATGGAAATGTTTTATATTCATGAAAAAGACAAAGTCCCTGCTACTTAGAAAACTTGGTTGCAATGTGAGAATGAATAAATACATCAAGCACAGTGTGACTGTCTGTCGTCTATTGTGAGAAAATATTAAAAATCGTATTTTAAGTACTGCAAGATGCCTCTTAGTATCTTGGCACAAACCTGACAATTGTCATGAATTTTCCCTTCCGTCCCCTGACAGCCCCCTGAGAGTTACAATCCAAGCTTTTGAAGAAACCTCCCACTGGACTGCTTGTCTGGACCAATATTAGTGAGACTAGTCTAGCCAGTAGGTGACATTGTGGGTAATCTTCCAGGAGAGTCAATATAAATTAAACACAGGAAATCATTCAGAGAGAAAGGGCTTGGAGAAGGAAGATAATCAGGAAAAGGTGTGGGTGCCATTGGCTTAAATTTAGGAAGCAACAGACAACAATATACTGTACGGAGAACAGAATTTGCTTTTGCAGCGCACATTTCAATAAGGAGTTGGGCACCAGGAGGGCAATGATCATGCAAAGCAAACCAAATTTGTCTTTCCCAGTGCCATCAGCTATAGTTCACACACAGCCTTGCACACTGGAACTGGTTTTTTTGTAGCGAGATCAGGGTCCTTAATTATGTTATTTAAAATTGTGTCCTAGGGAGTGTTAACCTCCACACTAGCAGTCCCTATTCAGAGGACTTGGAATGGCTGTGAAGGATATCGCCTATAATAAAGCAGCTCTTCCTGCACTGCAGGATCTGGACTGTTGTCCTGGTGTAGGACTTCGGTCTGCAGCTTTCTGATCCAGTCATAGCTGTAAGCACAGAGCCAGAATATAGAAGCTGAAAAACAAGTCTTGGTGTGTGTGTAGAATGCACTGCTGCTACACCTTCCCCTCTCATTCTTTCCTCCGTCACACAGCAAATTTCCCACTGACAAGAATAGTAGGGTTGGCAGGTCTGACAATACGACTGTTCATGTCAGATGGTCATGAAGAAGTTCTGTTGCCAGGGAGTTAATATCAAGGCAGTTTCCTCCCATGTTTTCCCCAAATTGTTAGAACTTTCCTGACAGAATTTACTAATTTAAAAAAAAGAAAAGAAAAGAAAAAAGGTTTTTGTTATAAGGGATTTTTGTAGCACTAACAGAGCCAAAAGAGTGTTTCTGCTCATGGCCCCAAACCTATAGTATGGGCTCATCTTCTTTGTGTATTGGCAAAATACACAAAGAAGGTGACGCCGGGCCAATCTCTTCTCCAACAGTGTGAATATACACAATTGCTAGAAACGTCTGCTGTGTAATCTGAATTCATTAGAAATTTTGGCTAATTGACTTTATCAGTCCATGCTGCTAGTTGGTTTTAATTTTCCCTTTCAAAATCTGTAGCATGTGAGATGTGTGACATAGAATATTAATGCCCAGAAATGATGCAGCATGTGATACTAAAGTGGCATGAAAACCTGCCTAAAGCAAGAAAGGTCACTAACAAAACAAATATGTACTGGCCGTGGCACTAGTTAACATAATTAGTTTTTATACAGAAGTGGAAACAGGAGAAAGACAGGGTAGGGGGAAGGGAACAAACTGGCTTTCAAAAAGCAATTATAATAGAGTGAAATATTTGTTAAAATTCTCATTAGATCTGTGAATGTTCCTTCTTCCAGAGTCAACATCATTTGCTAAAATTTAAATGAGAAAGCAGAAAAAGTACATACAAATCATGGGGACTTTTTTCACTTTAAAATAATTCCGTACGTTTCAGTGAATGTGCACTAAGTCATTGAATTTTGCACGGAATGAATGATTGTGACACATACTTCCTCCAGTGCAGGAGCGGCGTCAGGGTTTTTGCCAGCCTAGGCGGCAGCACTCCTCCTCTGAGCATTCAGGGGGCCTGGGGTCTTCGGCGGCGGGGGTCCTTCCACTCTGCGTCTTCGGGGCACTTCGGCGGCAGGTCCTGGAGCGAGTGAAGGACCCGCCGCTGAATTTCTGCCGAAGACCCGGAGCGGAAGGACCCCCCGCCACCGAATTTCTGCCGAGGGTGGCAAAATGCCACCCTCCAAATCCTGCCGCCTTAGGCAACCGCTTAGGGTCGCCTAGTGGAAGCATCAGCCCTGCTCCAGTGTTAACTGTAGTACAGATTCAGTGTAGAAACCATGAACTCAGTTCTCTGAGGTGCATGGGAGCTCGCAACTCCCATTTAAGTCAGTGACTTGGAGATGCTTAGTACCTGTAAGGGCTGGTTTACACTGGGGGGAGGGGATCGATTTAAGATACGCAACTTCAGCTATGAGAATAGCGTAGCTGAAGTCGAAGTATCTTAGATCGATTTACCTTGGGTCCTCACGGTGTGGGATCGACAGCTGCAGCTCCCCCGTCGACTCCGCTTCCGCCTCTTGCTCTGGTGGAGTTCTGGAGTCGACGGGGAGCGCGTTTGGGGATCGATTTTATCGCGTCTAGATGAGACACGATAAATTGATCCCCGATAGATCGATTACTACCCGCCGATCCGGCGGGTAGTGAAGACGTACCCTTAGTAAAAGCTTAGCATGTCTCAGGAATAGGAGCTCAGACCACATAAATACAGAGAGAAGAGTGTGTTCTTTTGAAATTGTGATTCTAAATTAGGGTACATCTCCTTTCCCTGTTTTGTGCAAATGTGCATCTGAATTAAGTGGCCAGTATATGATTTCAATAGGAAATGGGTGGCAGCAATAAATTCTTGGCATTAGGTATATCAAAGGACGGACGGACGGGCGCACGCACACGCGCGCGCGCACACACACACACACACGTGTTATCTATCAATGTCTTTGTAGTGCATCAGTCACCATGATATCTAGATATTTAATTTAGTGAGTAAATTACATGCGCACATGCTCTGTGTGTGTGCTTTCCTGTTTCATTTAAAATGATTCATTATTTTGGTAGTTGTAATTTTTATTATTATTATTGTTTTATTTATTTTTACATAGAAGAGGTTAAGGAAATTCTTGGTGTAACCTTGAACCAGAGTAGAATTCTCCTGGCGGAAACCTTCAGGTGTATATCAGAAGGTTCTGTGGGTTCCCAGTTCTTTGCTGGTGAGCTGTTGCTTGAAAGTTGCAGGATCAAGTATCATGCCATCAATTAATTTTTTACTAAAGAGGGTTATCCACCCAACAGAGGGCCATGAATCATTTTGTCACTCTTTGTGCTGACTGTGCTCATTAGTATTCCACTGTCAAAAATTGGCCTAGTGAATTCAAGCACAGAGGGAACTCACAAAGACAATATCTGGTCTGGCTGTTCTGCTCCCGTCTGTCAATGTTGTAGAATTAGGCAGCAGAGTTGCACTTTCAATATTGGGCAATAGACAAGTGACAGTGATGGAATTTGTTTAATAAAAAGGCATTTGCGCTGCCTCAGTAGAACCATTCTGAATGAAAAACTGGCCCTTGAGCAGATGACCAAAGTCATCAGCCTCTGACTTATTAAGAGAAGAACTCAGAAAGCCTTCTCAGGGCTTTGGAATGAAATGTGAATGCTAAATTACAGTGAACACAAGGGATCTTTGGAATCCTAAACACCTTACCTCCAGGCATCAGTAGGCCAGGGAAAAGCAAGGTGCAGTTATACACTTGTTCTGTTTCAGAGTAGCAGCCGTGTTAGTCTATATCCACAAAAAGAACAGGAGTACTTGTGGCACCTTAGAGACTAACAAATTTATTTGAGCATAAGCTTTTGTGGGCTAAAACCCACTTCATCGGATGCATGCAGTGGAAAATACAGTAGGAAGATATATATATACACAGAGAACATGAAACAATGGTTGTTACCATACACACTATAACGAGAGTGATCAGTTAAGGTGAGCTATTACCAGCAGAGGAGAGAGAGAACTTGTTGTAGTGGTAATCAAAATGGCCCATTTCCAGCACTTGACAAGAAGGTGTGAGGAACCGTAGGGGGGAAAAATAAACACGGGGAAATAGTTTTACTTTGTGTAATGACCCATCCACTCCCAGTCTTTATTCAAGCCTAATTTAATGGTGTCCAATTTGCAAATTCATTCCAATTCAGCAGTCTCTCGTTGGAGTCTGTTTTTGAAGTTTTTTTGTTGTAGTATTGCGACTTTTAGGTCTAATCAAGTGACCAGGGAGATTGAAGTGTTCTCCAACTGGTTTTTGAATGTTATAATTCTTGACATCTGATTTGTGTCCATTTATTCTTTTACATAGAGACTGTTCTGAGGTCTGATTCTAGGCTCCCTAAATCTCCATGAAGAGGGAATGCTGACTCCTGTGTACAGCACAAAAGGGTGTGGAAAAGACATGCTAAGGCTAACTTTAGCATGGTCTGTGCCCTTATAAGGGAAAACCCCAGTGCTCGTTCACTAATGGAAGCTTAAACTTTGTGCATTTGATTTTATACCTAATATTTCTTCAGGATTTGGATAAATTTGTCTGGTTTGGTTGCAAACATTAGAATATCAACTTTAAACTAAGTAATTCTATACTGCTTTCCTATATGGATCTAAAGAAGAGAGCTAGAAGAGAGACTAGTAAGCATACCATTCTCATATCTTATTTAATTAAATTTGTCTGTTCTACTTTTAACTCATCCATTCCGATGGATAACTATATAAGGAGAAACCGTTTATTATTAAAGGAAGGTTGATAACCAAACCATTTTAAAACACAGAATCATTATCACATTTCCACACAGTCAAAAGCTTTTTCACTATGAAGACAACTTTAGCTGAAGTTAAATTAAAAATTTTGAGCAACAGTGCTGACTGTTAAAATGTCAACATTTATCCACAATCATCACAGAATGGTATCTGGGATACTGCATCTTATATTCAGAATAGAAAATAACTGTTATCTGAATAAACAACATGGTAAATGAGAGATGAGATTATTAAATCTTGTTGCTCGGTCTGAGCTATGTCTTGTGTTCCCAAAGGCAACTCTGTCTGGATGTCTCCAATTTGGAATATCTTCCCATCACAATGCAAACGTGTTTGTAAATATTTTACACTGTCAAGGATCAGTGAAATGCTCCTGCTCACATGGAAGTCAATGGAGTATTGATGTCTAATCTAATATGCCTGTTTGTAGTATGACAGCATCACTGGCGTCAGTGGGAGCAATATCACACCCCAAATGGGTCTAGTATTACAGCATTGCTGGGCGTCATGTTGGGGTGTCATTATCTGAGTGCTAGGTGTTCTGAGTGCATCCCCATAGTTATTATAACTCTGGTCAACACATTTGGTAACCATGAGTTCATTTCACACTGAAGAGCTTATAGCCATTTAACTTTACTGCTCCTTCTGTCCTTGCAGCTATTAGTCGCTGTCCTACATCTCTTGTTTTCACTGGACTTTCCAGCAATGTCACATTGTTACCCGGGGTTCTTTTAACCCAGAGCTCTTGGTAACTTTACTCTGTGCGAGGAGGTGTCAGGAAATAAATCAGGGGAGACACGGCCGTCCGACCGATAGATGGCTGGCACAAACAGGACAACATGAGTGCTTTCACTTAAAGCTAAACTTTACTAGTCTCAAGCACTTACACACGTCGGCAACAAGATTAGTAAAACACCCCCAACCCTTGATAATTACCAAAGCTGAGTGTGGCTTTCGAGTGACCCAGCGGCAGCCCGTCTGCTGCTGGGGAACACAAGATGTATCCAGAGGGAGAGTCCAATCCCCAAACGAGTCCCGCCTATCTCAAGCTTTCCCCCCTTATTTATACATTAGTAATACAATGACATGTCCCTTAAAGAAAACTTGTCAAGTAAGCAGTTTCAAGCAAGAGGTTCCTTCTGATTATTGATTAACCAGGTGTGGGTTTTTCCAGAGCCTGCATCCTTGAGACCCCAATAGACATTCCTGGGGCATATCCTACTCTTTTAAAAAGCATGTATCAGCAACTTCAACACAATTCTTATCAGGAAGGACGCGGGGTCAAGCTGCCCCTTCCGTGGCACCCCAAAACCCCCTCCCCTCCTGCCTTGGTCAAGCTGAGTTTGCTGACTGGCCAATTTACAGCTTGCTGACTAGGTTGCTTTTTAACAATAAGCCATAGTGGTTTTAGGCACTTTACTGGTTTGCCAAAGTCTCCCCGTACAACATCCGCTACTGCCAGTTCAGGATGTTCATCTTGTATCCTTTTTCACTATGAACATTATTTTACAAATGTCTAACAGGTTGCATTATCTCAGTAGTAGAAAAATCCATAAAATAACTTAAGCTAGGTATGGTGTTATAATTGTAAGGTTAATATGGTTAATTAGTTAAACATAAAGCATTGTATTCTGCCCCCAATGCTATTTAAATTACCAACAAGTAAATTACAGCTCTCCTTGGACACACTTATGTATGCTTACAAAATTGAGGTACACATCCTGCATCTTTAGAGTTAAGAATACTTTTCCTTTTGCAACATCCGCGCTCTTTAGATTTGTTCATCTCTGAGAGGTGAGGACTCTACTCGGGAAGAAAACCCAATCTCGAATGAGAACACTATATTTAAGTGGAGAAACACTCTTTCATTGCTTCCCCCAAGCAGACTTTAAGACCTGAGTCATTTTTTGTTTAAACTGGGAACCATATGTCAATTTTCAGTTCTGATGATTTAAAACTTTTAATTTCATACATCACTTCATAGGTAACCATATATAAAGGGCAAAATAATTAGATATTTGTATTTTTATGTTTTCAAATCATATAGTTCATATGAAAGCTGACATTTAATCTTGTTTTCTTGCAACTGATTGAGTTTGACATGCCAGTGGTCTAGGCAAGTGAACACGGGATGTAATGATAGTAAAACAAATACAACTTCTAACTTGTTCAAATAATTAGGAGAATTGCTGTCTAAGTGTAGTAAATTGAAAAGTAGATTTAAAACGCATAGTTAGGATTTAATGGTACTAGATAATAAACTATGTAGACATAGGATAAAAAGCAGCAGCTGACACAGTTTGAAGTCCTTAATATTTTTAGCCACCTCAGTAGAGTCCTGCAAATCTGTGGATATCGGCTTTATATCTGCGGATCAGATGCGGGGGCAGATTTTGTATCCACGCAGGGCTCTACACCTCAGTGTTTAGGGTAAGGGTGGGGCAGGACTGGTAGGTGTCTTGCATTCACATAGCATGACATTCCCTGTCATTTAGAGCATTCAGTGCTAGACACTAGCAAGCTTGCTGTTGGAGTAAGCTGACTTTGATCTCATGGTGCAAATTTCACTCCCCCACCAAAAAAAATTGTTCGAGACTCCTCTGAAGTTTGATTAGAGCACTGCTAGATGCTAGTGTTCATACCTGAGCAGGCTTTTATTGCCATGACAGGCAATTTATCTATTAACACTAGTCTCAACAGAAAAAGCTTTAGGAAGCTTTGCCTCTTTCCATTGCCAGACAAGGCTCAGGATTGTCCCAGCTTTAGGATTAAAGTACTAATATCTGTCCAGCCCAAACTTGTAGGTGTCATTCCACTTGTGTGTGTGAACCTGAATTATGAATCTGAGTGTGATAGAGAACTGTGCTCCTTGTCAGAGAAGTGAGTCCTGCATCAGGGTGAGATTCTTCCTTCTCAGCTCTTCATTGGCTTTGGCTTTAATTGCACAAAAAGTTGTAGCAGCAGAAAATACAAAGAAAACCAAAATTATGCCAAGGTGTGCATTCCTCACAATTGATTCTTTAGATTCTGGAACCTTTGATAGGTCCTAGATCTCATAACCATGGGTCAAGTTGCCTAGCACTGCATAAAGAAAAATGGGGACAATTTAACAACCAATGTTCTGAGATGGTGTCTCCCTGCAGAACTGTCCCTTGGATTGCAGAATTCGCCACCACAGGAAAACACTACCTGCTTTGTCTGCATTCTCAACATGCGCATCACTGGTACTTCTAGGTGCAGTGGCAGCTTTTCTCCTGTAAGAAGACCACCGTCTGCACCCCCTATTTGTTATGCCACTCATTTTAAGGAGGATTATTCTTGTTTGTCTCCAAAGAAATGTTGCTGGCCATTTTCCAGGCATCGGTTTTGAGGCATGGTCCATGCAAACAGATGAGTCCTATGTCATGCCCTGATAGTGACAAGGCTCAGGCCCATCTCAGTCTCTGTTGGTAGAAAGTTCCACAGCCAAGGGCCTGCCGCCATGAATGAGCTACAGGGTCAAGTACCACTCACTTGCCCAGTGTTCTCAACTGTGTGATTTCTGACTAGCCAGGCCACAGCCCACTAAGAGCTTTAAGGGTTAGCACCAGGACCTTGAGGTCCATCCCTAACTGTATGAAGAGCCATTGCAGCCTGCAGAGCACCATGTGATTCTCTGTCATTGGTCTGTCTTCCTAGTAAGCCAGCTGCTGTGTGGTGTTCCAGGAATTCTTCTGTATTGTTTTCCTGGTTAACCCCATGGGGAGGTTATTCCCTCTCTTCCCATGTGTGCCATACTTGCAGCTCGGTATTGTGCAACTTCAGCCTCCTGGCCTTTTATTCCCCAATGTTTCAGGAGCAATAAACTCATTAAAATAAATAAATAAAAAGCAGCTGCCTGTGATTTGTGCCTGTGTATGTGAGTACCAGTGCGCTCTGAGTTCATTGATCCTTAAATGAAGTCTCGGAATTGCTCAGGGGATGAAATCCTGGCTTGGCGGCTTCTACTCTTTTCTACAATATCTTAATCACCAACATTATTTTTTTTCCATCTTGTCATATTTTATCTTTTCCTTTTCTTTGAGAAACGCATCCAATAAGTTTCAGAGTGGTAGCCGTGTTAGTCTGTATCAGCAAAAAGAACGAGGAGTCCTTGTGGCACCTTAGAGACTAACACATTTATTTGGGCATAAGCTTTCGTGGGCTAAAACCCACTTCATTGGATATCCTGTTCTTCCCATATCCCAAGGCTCAGAGGGTGGGCAGGATCCTGTCAAAATAATGTGGCTTTTTTTAATCTTCAAGCTCTCCCTTCTATACCCACCAATGCCTAGGAACAACAGTGAATGTTTAATGACCTTTTACACAAGTAGTTCCATCTCTTGGGAGATAAAATTAGATCTGCTTCTCCTGGCATGTGAGAAGCTGGAGGACATCCATCATCTATCACCTAAGTGCTTGCTGTAACATCCTGAGATGAGTTAGAAGTGACATCTGCTTGAGCAGTCTCTTTAGGTGCAGTTGTGTAGTGTGACACTCTGAAGTCATACTATTTCTGGCTACTAAGAACAGATGGTAGCGATCTCTCATTTAATGGATACAGTGTAAAGCCTAGGTATTAGATTACAAAAGATCTTTCCATCTGCATGTGTTTGAAACTCAGACTTATATATGTATTTGGTCACAGTCTGGCCTGAAGTTAGTACACGGGCAGGTAAACTGGTAAAGGTGTTGCATCTTTGTAAAGTTTATACAGCACTGTAGTATTTTCCCTTCTAGGCTTTAGAGATTCCTAAAAGTAGCTCTGAAGTGGATTCTTGCCCATCAGAGCAGGGGACATGTCTACTGCTACCTTTAGGATGATCATTCCTAAGGTTTCTAGCATCCTTGAGAATTTACTTTGATTGATCCCATTGACAGTGAGCTTGCACGCCTTGAAACTCTGTTTTTATAGTTGGAAAAAAGTCCCAGCTCATTTCTAGAAATGTGCAATTTGCAGTTTTGGATACAGTGAAACTCAGCTCATGGTGCCAGGCCAAGCTGAGATGCTGAAGAAATTTAAGGGGAGTTTTTCCTTTGTCTTCACTGATGCCTGGGTTTGGCCCAATAAAGTTATATGGTTTTGAAATGACTTTGTTAAAAGAGGTTCCAGTGTATTGAGTAAGGAATAGCTCATTGTCCTCGTGGCACTTTGAATTAATCAAGATTAAAATAGATATCATACAGTGATTTTTATATAAAACATCATAGAAATGCAGAAGAGCATGGGAACAATTCTGAATGCATCTTACTGTACAGTGCCTTTTCTCGAGGGATATAGAAAAGGAAGCCCTATGAGCCCTATGTCTTCTGGTGACCAATTAATTAGAATTATGGGATTAACGACTACTATAGAGTAGTTATTAGACTGAAAATGTATTAAAACTCCACGGCTGCAACTACAGTCCATAGTTGTCATCAAGCAGGAAAAATTATGCTTTAAATATAAAAATACACCAAACTAATGTACTCCAGTTTAAGGAAATATTCATGAGAAAAGGTTAACAACCACAATGGAATTGTAATCAAATTTCTTAATTATTTCCATAAATCTAGTGTACATACAAATACACAAAGCCTTCCTTCAAATAGTCACGGTTTACAAGAGACTTGTATGAAAAATAAAATCCCTGTGTTAATGGAAGGTTTCTAAATGAAAAAAACAATAAGGTTGAATTGAAAGCATATTACACAAATGGCAGTGGAGGATGCATGACAGGCAAATGTTACACATGTGTAATCAGATCTAATAATATCCAGCATTAGGGGATTTTATTTTTGGCAAGGAGGTACCAAGTATGATATATTTTTTTAACAAAACACCTTAAAATTCTTCTACAGTAGGATTGCTGGTGGTGGTAAGTGAAGGGCAGTAATTACCCAGCTGTAATATGATACCAATTGCTGACAAAAGAAAGGGGGAAAAGGAATAAAGCAATGAATACCAGGTATTTAAAATACCATTCTCCCACAGTATGTTGCTTATACTACAGCAAATACAGCAAGCATATATCTTAATGTCCTTTGCATACTGTACTACATTTAGAAATTGATAGTACCACCTACAATATTGGGAGGGATACATGAAGTTTAAAAAGGATTCTTATTAATTTGCATGGTCTTAAATCAGGGTATGTTGCTTAAAAGTTAGTTCAAGATAAATTCATTTGAAAATCAGTAATTTCAACTAAACTGTTAGTCCTAAATAAACCCTACTATAATTTATGTAAGGTCAGAAATACTTTCCATTGAAAAGGTCTGGGAAAAGATGGGGGTTTGATGAAAACAATTGTGTTTATACTATAATAGATAATCAGTCTTGCATAAAACCTATAGGTTGTTAGCAGCTTTATCATGAAATGCAGCTACTGATCCTAACATAAGTGAGGGACACTTAATAGTTCAAAATATCTCAAGTTGCTGTTTACATTTAGATTTGCTTGCTTATTTGATTGGAGTTTGTGTTTTTGTATCTTTTGTTTTGTTCCCTGTGGCCTGAAATTTTTTTTTTTTTTGAGGGGGGCAGGGGAGGAAGGAGGAAGGGGAAAGACAGAGAAGTTGTTGATTCATGTGAGAAATTCTTTTAATTTGTGACAACTTTGTATTATGGTAATTGTATAAAATCAATAATTGAGATATAAGATGAATAACATTAAAACACTTGGAATAGTCTCATGAGTGCATAAAAATTAAATATTGGAATAATATTCTAATTTTTTTCTGTGTATAAGTCACCTGCTTAACTCTTCAAGTAAGCAGCCTACATACAGTATCTTGTTTGAACAGTTGGTCACATCTGCATGATAACACAATTCCATTAAGATGTTCATATATTCAGTATACAGGCAATTTGCCAAATAGGGTAGGCATGGTGTTAAACCATAATCAGAATAAAAACGGAGAATGCAGAATATTTGAAAATATTTCCTGAGCCAAATTCTCAGCAAGTATCAGTCTATTGATGGACACCGAATTCAGAAGTTTGTGTGTCAGCTTCCCTGAGTTAAGTTTCTGTATTTTTCTGTGCAGGGAGTATACTGAATATATCAGTATTAAGAATGCTGGTATTCTGAATAAATTGCAGCCTAGACTTTATCTTATGACTTTAGAATGTGAAAATGGCAAAAGCGAGAGCGAGTCATTTTAGATTTAAAATACTTTAGAACAAGTCAAAGATATTGCACAGTCAGTCAGAAGTATGCCATGCTGAGACAGCTTTAGGTGCTGTTTGTGAAGGTGTCTTGTGTGTTTTACACTCTGAAGTAAAAAATACTTGGATAACAAATGGAACTGATGGATACCATCTTATTTTTGGTTTGATATAGATGCCAAATGATGTGCAGAGGTAAGATTTTGGGAAGCTGGCCTGCAAGGTATCATATAGTTTTAGTTACGGCAAATAATAGAACATGTTTTTCATGATGTACATATGTACCTGTCAGGCTAGTATCTGTATGTCACCCAAGATAAATATTTCATTATGTCAATCACTGTAAGAAAAATACAAATAAAATACGTCCCCCTTTCATTTACTAAGACTAGTTTACTCTTAATTCTGCATGACACTGTGGGCCTTCATATTTCACAGACCATAACTAGATTACTATGTTCTACTGGAATAGTTTGTGTTAATGAAGTCTGATTGGGAATATAGAACAGATTTCCTCTAAAGAAGGCATTATGTGGTTATTTTCACTGCCTGGGATTCCAGTTAATTGCATTGTCGTCATTAACTGATATCACTAAATTGACATAAATCGGTATCGTCTTGAGGTTAATTTTGAAGATGGGAGGGGGAGGGACTTAACTTTTTTGTGAAGTTCTGATACAGGCCTTGGTTCAGCCAGGTACTTAAACGTGTGCCTAAATTATAGCCGATGAGTAATAGCCCCATTGCAATCAATGGACTGACTGGGACTGCTCATGTGTGGAGGGTTAGGCACACGCTGAATCCAGGCTGCAGTCCATAAAACAAACATCTTAACTCCTCTGTTTAAAAGATAAATCTGTGAAGGGGGGGAGACTTTCCGTACGTTGTGAGACCCCCCCAGGCTCCCTTTTAGTCACTTGTGTGTGCTGTGCCCGAACGTGTATGGAGACTTTGCCATGACAACTGCTCAGTGTGGACTGCTATTGGGCCATGTGCTCCATCATATCTTTTAAATTGTGATTGAAATCTTGTATCACTGTCTGAATAAAGATGCAGAGAAAGTTCACACTGAGTTTTATGCCTATAAACAGCTGATATGTCTCGGCTGGAGGCTAAAAACACCCATGCCTCTGAGCCTGATTTGTGACAGGTTGAACACCTCCTGTTCCGGGGTCAGCCCAGATTTGTGTATATAATTAGTATTAATCAACAATCAAACGAGTTTGTGTGTAAATCAACGTTTTTAATTAGATTGCTACATTGCGTAAAATATTTTTGGACTGTGGAAAAAGAGCCGTTGAAGGTTGGTTAGCAGCACTCTGTTCTCACCCAGCGTTTTCATTAGTGCTGTGCTCATTTTCATCAGCTTTTTGCTGTGCTAATCAAGGGACTATGACTTTGGCTTTCTACATTTGCATTTTGACAGGACTCCCAGACTGGAGCTTAAGTGCTATGTAATGCCATGCACTGAAATAGGTTTCCCCAGTTCTAGTGGCTTGTGTGAAAGTAGTTTCCTTCATGGGGTTGGGGGTAAGTAAATAAATTGAGGTCCGGCAGATCCTGGCTGTAAACAACTGAAATGAAAGAAGCCATCTTATTCCAGGCTAGGCAAGGAGCCCGTCCGGCCTCCCTCACAATGAAGCCAGCAATAGTTACGCTGGACTCTTAGCAGAGCTCAGCTGAGAAGATCCATCACATCACACAGGGTTAAACAGAGCGCCCATCCCAAGCTCCCTAACTTGGCATGACCAGCCGGTTGCATTGTCACCAGCTGAAGAGATGTCACCTCATTGACTTTCTTTTTCTTTCCAGCAGTGTCAGGTTAAATGTGTTCATTCATTTTCTGACAGCTGCTTCTGCTGAGATATTTTGTGCATGGCATGTTGAATGCAGAACTTGTCCTCAGTTTTGTTTAGTCCCTGAATGCTTATTACCACGCTCTCCTCTGCACTGCTCTGCGGTAGCCCAAGGTCCATCCACATTGGCATTGCTTTTTAAAACTAATTTTCAGGGGCTTGGAATGAGCTATGGAAGCTGGTAGATAGTGGCTGTGTGTACGGTTTCATATGGAGAGAGAGAGGATTGCTCATATGGCCATAGTGAGACAGATATACATTAAAACCAATTGTCCTGAAATGCATCTGGCTGTTATCCGTTTGTGCAGACTGTGGCAGTTCATTCCTGTGCTGTGTTGGTGTGGTGTGCGGGACATTTCCTGGGGAGGACACCGACTGCAGCATGCGTTCCCTGCCTCTGCCCCACGCAAGCACTAAATGGGAATGCTTCTTGCGTTCAGGAGGAGTCAAGGACTGTAACGGTGGCTGATCCCTGTATTGTGGGCACATGGGTTAGGGGAGGCATAATCTGCACAAACATGGTTAGGCAGGCAGCATGTGCACATTCCCAGTCTCCTTTTGGACACAACCAAATGCTGCCTTCAGAGCTGGGCGGCCAGAGAGCCACCCTTACTCCTCCGTAAAGTTTTACCTTTGCCCTGGGTGGCTACGGGGGAGGGGGAGCTAAGGCCAATTTTGGGGTGGCTGTAGCTCCCACAAGCCATCCCCTAGCGTCATGTCACCTGTGTCTGACTGTTAATTATAAATGACTTTTTTCCCCCTGCCGATCTGTGTTCTGATTGATCTGCAGTTTAATGCGGTGCTTCAGCTGCTGAACAATCAAGTCCTCTGTTGTCTGAGTCCCAGGGCAGCCTTAGGGAAAATTTGGTGCCCTTTTTTTGGAGGCCGAGTGGGACTAGACGAATCTCCTGCAGGCTCTGTTGATGCATCTGTGAGTGTGGGGCCACACAGGCTAGTTACAGCTCTGTGCCCCGAGGGCTTCGTGAGATGAGATTTGTTCCCATAGCATTGCTGTGCTCTTCTCTAGCACCGTTTAGCATAGGCTTGTAAAGCAGTTTTACAGATATTAACCCGCACAAATCCTCTGCACTACATAACCTCCCATGTAGTACCGTCTCCTTTTACAGATGGAAAAGATGAGGCACAAAGCTGTTAAATTACTATGTGACTTTGGGCAATGAGACAATGTCAGAGCTGGGAATAGAATGCAAGAGTCTGGATTCTGTCCACCAAGCTACGCTCCTCCTGTGCTAACAGTAGGGGCATTTGTCTGCTCTTGGGGACTCAACTCCATCAGACAAAGCATTGATGGACCATTTTAGCCAGCATGGGTAGGGGGATGTTGTCCCTGGCTTCTGTTTGTTTGCCAGAAGCTGGGAATGGGCGACTTGCTGATTCCCTGTTCTGTTCATTCCCTCTGGGGCACCTGGCATTGGCCGCTGTCGGAAGACAGGATACTGGGCTAGATGGACCTTTGGTCTGACCCAGTATGGCTGTTCTGTTTCTCCAAACTGAAAACTGAGGTATGTGACAACCTCCCTATATCTTGGAGACACTTGCACCCACTATCAAGTGAACAGCTGCTACAGTAACTAGATTTCTGTATGTAAATTGTAGTCCTAATTTATTTGTATCTTAAATTAGTATAAATTTAATGAAATTTTGATCATTGGAAGTTTGTTTACAGAACAAATTCCAGGGAAATTTTAAAGTGTTTTTCTTCCTTTATTTTTGTTTGATAAATGACAAAATGATGGTCTAGTAAAATATATCGCACTATATAAGGTTTTTAGTTATAAATGTGAGGGTGGGTTTATCATAATAGTGGATTATTCCAAAAGTCTTGTTGAACTAATGTTTGAATTTCAGGTTGCCATTCGTTACCATATCTCCTGTATAAATACTATCCTCAGATTGTTCCAAATCTACTACTCTGTTGTTAATAATTGTGCAACAGAAAAATCAGTTTTCAGAGTGGTAGCCGTGCTAGTCTGTATCAGCAAAAAGAACGAGGAGTCCTTTTGTGGCACCTTAGAGACTAACACATTTATTTGGGCATAAGCTTTCGTGGGCTAAAACTCACTTCATCAGATGCATGGAGTTGAAAATACCGTAGGAAGATGTACACACACACACACACACACACACCATGAAAAGGTGGAGGTTGCCATACTAACTTTAATGAGACAAATCAATTAAGGTAGGCTATTATCAGCAGGAGGAAAAAAACTTTTGTAGTGATAATCAGGATGGCCCATTTCAAACAGTTGACAAGAAAGTGTGAGTGACAGTAGGGAGAAAAATTAGCATGGGGAAATAGTTTTTAAGACTGGGAGTGGATGGGTCATTACATAAACTAAAAACTATTTCCCCATGCTAATTTCCCCCCCCACACTGTTACTCACACCTTCTTGTCAATGAAAATCTAAAGAGGTGCATGGAAATATCACAGTCCATGTTGGGAGCCCAATTTGGGGACAATGACTGAGGTTTTGTGTCCGGTTCATTTACATCTCATTGTGCAGATCTATCCGATAATTCCATGTGAAGCTCCTGGATTTGATTCTTATTTACATTAATGTCCCTTATCCCTCTATGGCAGTGTAAAGGAGCCTTAAACTGGGCTTAAATTTTATTTACCGCGACTTGTCTTAAAGAACTATTTACATTGCCAGCGTGATATAGAAGGGCTTGGTATGAATGAGAATTAGGCCCACCATCTCTTACTCTGAACTGTAAAATATGGGATGAAAAATTAGACCTCCAGGTTTCTGAGAACACTTCCTGAAAGTGGAAACAAGATGATTTCTACTGGTTGGAGCGTTAGCATATTATCATCATTTGGAACATCTGATTTTCTTTCCCCTTCGAGGACACCTGGACAATAAATTACGAAAACTCAATTTGACAAAATATTTTTTTAAACCTCAGAGAACAATTCACAATGAATAATTTATCCAATTAATTTAGCCTCCTTTTTTCTACATAAGGAATCACCGCAAGCAGATTGCACGTCTGTCACCTTTATTCTTTACTTTAAAATATTTAATATTTTACAAATATTATTAAATTCAGTGGGGAACTATCCAGCATCATCCTGTGATCGGGGTTCTGGAACTTAGGGTGCTGGGGGGCGGCAGCACCCTTGGCTTGAAGTGGTTTCCATCATATACCGGGTTTATAGTTTTGTTCAGTGGGTTTCAGTTCCCCCACTAAAAAAAATGTTCCAATGCCACTGTGAATATCTGATATTTGTTAATGAAGCTTAATTGGTTAGCTGCAATTGGTAAGATTAGCCACAGGGCACTACTTCTGTTCCTTGATTGGATGTGTGGGCAAGGATTTCTGGTATGAATTCTCACATGTGCAAATTTAAAATTAAGTTCCTACAAATACTCGTGTGGGTGACTTTGAGGTTCACTTCCTACAAACCTCTGCGTCGGTAAACTCAATTGCCAAAATGTTTGTGCAAAACAACACAAAGCATAGCCATAGCAGTTGGTTTTAAAATTTTAGCAAATAGTGACTGATGTTCTTTTTGCAGTATTTACAGATTATAAAAATAAAGTACTTTTGTCTAGGCAAGAAATAACCCCATCTCCATACTGACCATGGGAGAATTCTGGTAGCTATTGCTTTTGTTCCATCCCTCTCTCGGCAGAATATTAACTACAGTGAGCTGATGGTTATAATGGGTACACTTAGACAGGTATTGAATGTAAGGCACATATCTAAATATTGGTGATTTTTACAGTTTCCTAAATCTTAGATTAATATCCTATCATTTTTTCGGCAAATGTATGGGCAACATCTTTCAATGTGTACATCATTTCAGTCTTTGAAAGCAATCTCAATTTTAAAATGATTTCTACATATGATCCTTTATGTACATTTATTAGTATAGCGGGATTATTTCCTTCTGTTTTATAGACATGCCTTGAGGATTTCTTTTTAAAAGCACCCCAAGATTTTCTGCACTAGAGAGGAATCTGAATGGAAAAACAGCAGGAAAAGAACACCTACTGCACTTCATGTACCTACGATACATTAAAAGACACTAAAATTGCAGTGTGTTTCACTAACTGCTCTCAATGGAATTTATGGATTTGCACACAACACCTCAGTGGTGTAAAGAAATTTGTACTATATTCAAATTGATGATTCTATCTAGTTCAGAGACTTCTCTTTCTAGAAAGATTATTGGAGCACTGGGGTCTAATTGTCCAGCTTCATTTTTGAAGGTTCTCCCTTTCTGTTTTGCTTTCTCCTTGAGCGATCTCAGAGCTCCCTGTAATGATCACCTAAAGACTGTTGTTGAAGACTAATCCCAAACAAAATTAACCATACTTAACAGCATTTATTTTGCAAAGTGCATTAGACATTTTTCAAGTTTGATTATAAAAAATGTGGTACTGTATGTCTTCAATATAGAAGGAGGACACTTGAAGGCTCTAATACTGTAGCTTAAGATCTAAAAATATGTGGAAAGGATAATATTTTGAATCTTGTTTTGTGTTCTAGAAAAAGGGAAAACAATGGTGTATTTTATGTAGAATGAGAAAATATTTTGTCTCTTCCCTCCACCCCTCAAAAAAATCCCATCCATCACCCCGGTTTTGTAGAAAAAAATGTTTTTTTGGAATCCAAACAATGCACCATAATAAAATACAGAGTTAAGCCTTGTTAAAATAAGTTTTTAAAAGTTAATTGGAGCCCTAGGTCCTTGAGATAATGACTTGTTTCCATGGAGAGAGCAATCAATAACTCGAAACGACTGTTAACACAAAGAGCAGGTTTGGAAACCCTGTAGCTAAATTTGAAAATATAGATCAAACAGGGACTCTCCTAGGTGCACTAACAGATATTTGAGTGATTTATATGAAAACAATTTAAAGCATTCACTGGCTGTAAGAACTAATTTTCAATAAATCAAACAGCATCCCCATAGGAACAAGAAATAAATGAGGGCAAAAGAAATTGCTAAAGGTTGTTGAGCAATAAAGAGATGGGTTCTAGTTCTCTTAAAATTATATTTAAATGGACAAAGTTGATTTAACTGTCTTTTTTCATGTCTAGTACTAAGATTTAGGTCTATAGCATGCCATTATAACAAGAAATTATTCATCAGAATACTTTTAGTATTTCATGTGCATTCCACTTAATGGCGATTTTAATATCCCAGCTTCAGTCCTAAATCGTTATGAAGAGGTTTCAATTACTTGGTATACTGGGAAGTCCATAAAAATTGTTTCTAGAAAATTTTCAAACCTGATGTAAAGATACAATTATCAACATCTGATATTATCCAGTTATTGGAAAGAAAAAATGGCCATGATACTATTATTAGCCTGCACTACAGTTGCACTAAATGTATAACCGTGGGATCCTACAAGTTTCCAGAAGTATATTCCTAGTTAGTGAGCCTAATGACAAGGTGCTAAAAACTAGTTCTGACCTATTACTTCATTAGAAAGAAAGGAGATTGCTTTTATGTCATGTTAGGAAAAGGATGTACTTTTGTGTTCCCTTTCTAAAGGTGTAAACACCTGGTGTAATTTAATTGGCAGAAAATAACATAGCAATTTACCAAAGTTCAGAATTACTCAAATAGCAGAGACTATGAAAACCTGACCATGATTTCTCAATTTTGCTTTGGAACGGTCCAGTTCCAGAGATTATGTCACTGTAAAATAAACTGTAAAAGTGGAATGTTGGCCCTCCGGATGTCATTGGGAGTTTTACTATTGACTTCAGGGGGCAGGACTTCACGTTGAGTGGGAGAAAAATAATGGGGGGGGGGAGAGAAAATTCAAATGATGAAACATATTTTGTGTGAAGCACGTATCTGATTGCATGCCCCCTGCACTAAGGATTGTGGAGCTTTTTGTCCACTTCCTGTGTTGTGGAATTCCAAAATAAGGGATTTAGGGAGGAATTTTCAAAAGTGCTGAAGTAAATGAGCACAAGTCTGATTGAATGTCAGCGGGACTTGTGCTCCTAAGGCTGTTTCTGAAAGACCCACCCTTAAACAATTTCTACTGGATTTAGAATCTATATCGGAAATACCCTAGACAGAGGAACTCTCTGTATGCTCAGGGTGTGGCCCATTGAAGTTAATGGTAATCTGTTTATTGACTTCAGTGTGCTTTCAGTCAGGGTCCTAGTGCTTAGTAACTACAATGACTGAATACGCCACAGCTCCCAGATCAGTGTGTCCTTGTTATATAAGCAAAGCACATGGAATTTATTCACATAACCAAAATGGTTAAAAATTACTAACCTAGAAACCGCAGCAGAAAATTTTCTAAGCTCTAGAATGCAAAGTTTCTACACTGGTGGATTGTGTTCTTTCTCTAAATATGTTTATGTATGAAATAGGGTACCATGTTAAACATGATTGCTAGAGAAACATATCTGGTAAGAGGAGGCAGAAGCACAAGTCACAGATTGGTATAGAAACTGCCCTGGTTTTGCCTGTACAAGTTCTGGTAATAAGTTGAGCTGGCTGGAAAATGGAATTTCTCTTCCTGAGGGAAATTCTGGAAATTTTAAATTTTGTTTTGTTCGAAATCAGAACACATCAAACCTTTGTATTTCCTGCAAAAGGGCATATTCTGATTTGGGAACATACTGGAGCCATGGCCGCCTGTCCTGGGTCTCCAAGTTCCCCAGCACGGCTCCTTTTTCTTGTGTTGTACCCTAACGCTGTGAGACTTGAGTGGGGACAGAAACCCCTGAGCTGAGAATGGGAAGGATGTCGGGGGATGAAAATGTTGGGCTGACTATGGGTGAGGGGTAGGGGCTAATTCTCGGGCTGACAACAGGAGGGAAAACCCTTGCCACTGTAACGGCTCTTTCTGTTGAAATTTTTGTGTTCCCACAAACATTTTGATTTCAACAAACAGAATTTTCCTGCTGAAAACTGTTCCATCAGAATGTTTTTGACCTGCTGTGTTAACAAGAGCATAGTTAGGAGTGGAGTTAATAGGCCCATGATATGGAGAGAGATTGTGTGATTCTTTTGTGCATTCACTGATTGGCATCAAAATGTGGCACCATTGGCACTGATCCCTTTTCTTTCCCTCAACCATGATTCTTTATTTAAAACTTTACAGTAAAATAAATATTTGCTGAAAAGGAAAGGCTATAAATTCCAGGGTCCCTGCACTGTTCCCTATTCTGTCTACTAGTTAAATCAAGGAGCAAATGCGCAAAGCAAAAAATAAAGTTGAAATTTACATTCTTTTCAGGAGCATCATAAAAATGGGACTTAAAATATAAATAAAACCTATTGATATCAATCAGTTTTATTATGAAATTGAAAGCCTGATCTGTAGCTGCTCCATCACTCTCCGCCTCCTTTATGTCTTGGAGGCTTTTGTGGAGATCCGTAGGCAAAGCTCTACACATACATTCATAGCTGCATGTAACCCCTGGGCGGATTTCATTCGGAAAGCAGTGCTGTGATAGCTATGGATTTATCCCGGGATCCATGGCATTGCTAGGCAGATGATGCAATCTCTGAGTTGCTGCATCCTCCCATAGCAATTTGCTCCCCACTCACCTTGTGTTCAGACTTTAACTCATTTCTGACTAAGATAAAGAAACAAAAGCACTAAATAAGGGTTGCTCCTCAATGGGTTTTCTTGGGGGGGTGCGGTGGGATTGTGTCAGTATAATTGCAGGATATAATATATAATGTTCCAAATCTTTGAAAGGGTGGGCATCAAGAAGTGGAAGACCTAATGGAACATATAAACCCATGAAAAGTCTGGCGCGAGAACAAATCAAGGTCTTGGGGAACAACTGCTCTTTTCTCCCACAGCAAATGATGCCCCTGTGTTTTCAGTGAAAATCTGCATTCGCTTACTGTAAGTGTAGAGTAATGGATAACTCTCAACGGTGAGGCACAGGCCAGGTCTCCACTCCTCATTGCTCCCTTTGTAGCTGCACCTCAGAGGCTTGCGCACCAATAGCTCAGTGGTTTGAGCATTGGCCTGCTAAACCCAAGGTTGTGAGTTCAATCCTCAAGGGGGCCATTTAGGGATCTGGGGCAAAATCAGTACTTGGTCCTGCTAGTGAAGCCAGGGGGCTGGACTCAGTGACCTTTCAGGGTCCCTTCCAGTTCTATGAGATAGGTTGCTAGTGCTGCTGTTTCTCCTGTGTTGTTTGAGTCGTACCGACAGTGTGACTCTCACCACAGGGTTTGGAACCAATACAAAGTGTTCAGTTAAAGTGGAAAAAGTAGAACAGACCTGCCTTTTCAAGCTTTCCAACATCCAGCCGTTGCGAGGCATTATTCTTCTCTACTGTCCCCTTGTATTACACTTACAGAGGCATCGATTCTAAGGCCAGAAAGGACCATTGTGATCATCTCGTCTGACCTGTAGAACACAGGCCAGAGAATTTCCCCAGGATAATTCCTAGAGCTGAGCTTTTAGAAAAACATCCAAACTTGATTTAAAAATTGTCTATGATGGAGGATCCACCACAACTCTTGATAAGCTAGTCCAGTGGTTAATAACTCTAACAGTTAAAAAAATGTTTACATATTTCCAGTCTGAATTTGTCTTGCTTCAACTTCCAGCCATAGGAGGTTGTTAGACCTTTCTCTGCTAGATAGAAGAGCCCATTATTAAAGATTTGTTCTCTGTGTAGGTACTTATAGACTCTAATCAAGTCACCCCATATCCTTCTCTATGTTAAGATAAATAGATTGAGCTCCTTGAATCTATCACTATATGTAGGTTTTCTAATCCTTTAATCGTTCTCGTGGCTCTTTTCTGAACCCTCTCCAATTTATCAATGACCTGAGAACAGAAGAATGGCCATACTGGATCAGACCAATGGTCCGTCAACCCAACAGTGGCCAGTGCCAGGTGCTTCAGAGGGAGTGAGGACAGAAGAAGGCAGATACCGAGTGATCCATCCCCTGTCATCCAGTCCCAACTTCTAGCACTCAGAGGTTTAGGGACACCCAGAGCATGGGGTTGTGTCCCTGACCATCTTGGCTAATAGCCATTGAGGGACCTATCCTCCATGAACCTAATTCTCTTTTGAACCCAGTTGTACTTTTGGCCTTCACAACATCTGCTGGGAATGAGTTCCACAGGTTAACTGTGTGTTGTGTGAAGAAGTAAACTGGAGGGTTTTCCCAGGAGTTTAAATAGACTTTCTCTTGTGGGTGGAGACCCTATCCTATGCAAAGTCCAGCCCCAAGATGGAGTTTTGGAGTCACACGGGCAAGTCATATGTCCATGCATGACTCAGTTTTTACGGGCAGCAGCCATTGCCCACATGCTATCTTGAGTGTCTCCAGGAAGACTGCTTATGTGGATTGGAGCCTTCTGAGATCCATTGTTCGTTAAGTGTTTCTTGATTTGGCAGTTAATTTGCACATTCCTTTCTAAAGAAGCTGACCAAATGCTTTACTAAGGCTTTACTAACTTAAAAATCAAGCAAGTACACAGCCAATATTCATAACCTCGAATACAAAAATGATACATGCATTCAAATAGGATGAATAGATTCAGTAGATCATAACCTTTACAGAGAAATGTTACATGGCATATGTAGCATCAAACATATTCCAGTTATGTCATATATACATTCATAAGCATATTTCCATAAAGCCTTATGGGGTGCACTGTCACACTCTCCTCATATGGAAGCTGTTCCATACCCAGAATAATTTTTGTTGGCTTTCTCTGTAACTTTTCTAAAATGTCTTCTTTTTTGAGATGAGGTGACCAAAATTGCGTGCAGTATTCAAAGTGTGGGCGTACTATGGATTTATATAGTGACATTCTAATATTTTCTTTCTTATCTATCCCTTTCCTAATGGTTCCTAACTTTGTTAGCTTTTTTGACTGCTGCTGTCCATTGAGTGATGTTTTCAGAGGACTATCCATGATGACTTCAAGATCTTTCTTGATTGGTAACAGCTAATTTAGATCCCATCACTTTGTATGCATAACTGGGATTATGTTTTCCAGTGTGCATTACTTTGCACTTAGAATCATAGAATCATTGGACTGGAAGGGACCTTGAGAGGTCTTCTAGTCCAATCCCCTGCACTCATGGCAGGAACTAAGTATTATCTAGACCATCCCTGACAGGTGTTTGTCGAACCTGTGACAATGACAGAGATTCCACAACCTCCTTAGGATATTTATTCCAGTGCTTAACTACCCTGAGAAGAAGTTTTTCCTAATGTCCAACCTAAACCGCCCTTGCTGCAATTTAAGCCCATTGCTTCTTGTCCTATCCTCAGAGGTTAACGAGAACAATTTATCTCCCTCCTCCTTGTAACAACCTTTTATGTACTTGAAAGCTGTTGTCATGTTCCCCTCATTCTTCTCTTCTCCAGACAAAACAAACCCAGTAGCCTTGTCTGTCTTGAGTGCTCTCTTTTTACCTTGATTGTCCATTGGCTTCACTGATTATTTGGACAGGCTTCCTGCTTCTGATGTACTTAAAAAATTTTACTGTTAGTTTTTAAATCTTTTGCTAGTAGCTTTTCAAATTCTTTTTGGCCTGCCCACTTATGATTTTACACTTGACTTGAACATAAGAACGGCCATACTAGGTCAGACCAAAGGTTCATCTAACCCAGTATCCTGTCTTCCGACAGCAGCCAATGCCAGGTGCCCCAGAGGGAATGAACAGAACAGGGAATCATCAAGTGATCCATTCCCTGTCGCCCATTCCCAGCTTCTGGCAAACAGAGGCTAGAGACACCATCCCTGCCCAGCCTGGCTAATACCCATTGATGGACCTATCCTCCATGAATGTATCTAGTTCTTTTTTGAACCCTGTTACAGTCTTGGCCTTCACAACATCCTCTGGCAAGGAGTTTCACAGGTTGACTGTGCATTGTGTGAAGAAATACTTCCTTTTGTTGGTTTTAAACCTGCTGCCTATTAATTTCATTGGGTGACCCCTAATTCTTGTGTTATGAGAAGGAGTAAATAACACTTCCTTATTTACTTTCTGCACACCAGTCATGATTTTATAGACCTCAATCATATCCCTCCTTAGTCGTCTCTTTTCCAAGCTGAAAAGGCCCAGTCTTATTAGTCTCTCCTCATATGGAAGCCAATCCATACCCCTAATAATTTTTGTTGTCCTCTTCTGAATCTTTTCCAATTCCAATCTCTCTTTTTTGAGATGGGGCGACCACATCTGCACGCAGTATTCATGATGTTGGCGTACCATGGATTTATATAGAGGCAATATGATATTTTCTATCCCTTTCTTTAATGACTTGCCAGAGTTTATGCCTGTCTCTATTTTCCTCAGTAGGATTTGGCTCCCAATTTTTAAAGGATGCCATTTTGCCTCTAACCACCTCTTTTTCTCTGCTGTTTAGCAATGATGACTTTATTTTTGGGCATCGTTCTTGAATTGTGGGCACTAGAACTGGACACAGTATTCCAGCATCGGTCACACCAGTGCCAAGTACAGAGGTAAAATAACCTCTCTACTACTGCTTGAGATATCCCTAGTTAAACATCCCAGGATCGCATTAGCTCTTTTGGCCACAGAATCACACTGGGAGCTCATGTTCAGCTGATTATCGATTATGACCCCCAAATCTTTTTTCAGAATGATTGGTTCCCAGGACAGAGTGCCCCATTCTGTGAGTATGCCTACATTCTTTGTTCCTACGTGTATAGGTTTACATTTAGCTGTATTTAAAAACATATCGTTTGCTTGCATCCAATTTACCAAGTGATCCAGATTGCTCTGAATGAGTGACCTGTCCTCTTCATTATTTACCACTACCTCAATTTTTGTGCCATCTGCAAACTTTATCAATCATGATTTTGTTTTCTTTCAGGTCATTGATAAAAATGCTAAATAGTGTAGGGCCTAGGGTGACCAGATGTCCCGATTTTATAGGGACAGTCCTGCTTTTTTTTTTTTTGTCTTTGTCTCCTATTACCTCCCACCCCTGTCCTGATTTTTCACATTTGCTGTCTGGTCACCCTAGTAGGGCCAGGAACTGATCCCTGTGGGACTTCACTGGAAACAGACCCACATGATGATTCCCCATTTACAGCTACATTTTGAGACCTATCAGTTTTTAATCCATTTGATGTGTGCCATGTTGATTTTATATTATTCTAGCTTTTTAATCAAAATGTTGTGCGGTACCAAGCCAAATGCCTTGGAGAAGTCTTTTATGTCAACACTGTAATATGTAAGAACCACTGCACAACTTGCTGCTAAAATACAATGGTCACATAGGGCCTGATTCAGGAAAGCATCTCTGTTTGGAACCGCATTTAAGCACATGCTTGTATCCCATTGAAGTCAGCAGGACTTAAGTGCTTTCCTAGATTTAAGCATGTATATCAGTGCTTTTATGGATCGGGGCTATAATAAAGTACTTAAAAGACAGACCATATGAATGCCAAATTCCCTGTGACTTTACAGCAGTGGAACCTTTTTAAAAAAATAGCACTGACCAAAAGTAACTGGTTTCAGAAATTAATCCTGCCTGAAAATATCTCCAGCAGTTGGAGAATTGCTCAGCAGTTTTTCTGACTATGCTTTGCATTGGACATCTCAGTATAAATTCTAAAAACAGATCTTACAAAAATGCTTTCTTTTGCAGCACATAAACAGTCTTGTAACATGGCATAAATGCGAAATTTGTACTGATGTTCACTTCAGTCATTTTTTTGTTAGAGCTGTAGGTAATTACACCCATACTTAATGAATAGCATTAGTTTTATTGATGAACACTGAGGCTACATGCTGGCAGGAGGAGGTAAGGCTTAAGTTTTATGGCCTACTGCTGCTATGAAAAAGCATCTAGACACCAATTAATGTTTCTTTGATGGGATTAGTCACTGCATTAATTGCAACTTTGGATAAAATTTCTAAGTCTGTTGTTTTAGACTAACTTTAAAAATATTATCAATATGGAATACATTCCTCTTTCATCTTAAATATGAAGACAAAAAATAGCCAGTGTATTTACATTTTGTGTGTGATTTATATCTGTCCCTAAATGGGTAAGAAGAGTATCATCACCGGAACCTTAATTTCATTATATGTAGAACCCAATGAACAGGTTAGCTTCTGGCACACACTATTCAAACTTCCTTCTCCTGCCATATAATAATCTCAGGATTAACTAAAGAGAGCAAAGTCTTTAAAGGTGAGGAGTAATTCAGTCTCCAGGCAAGATGAAATATTGCCATTTCCCCTCCTCCCCACCAAGTTCTGTGAATTTGTGTTAAGTTATTCTATTAGGTTATTTTTATTTGTGGCTCTGCTGCAAGAGGCTGAACATAAGTAAACAAGGATTTTTTTTCCTTTAGGGTAAAAGGCTAGTACTTATTTGGGGGTGGGGGAGTGATTTTTGTTTTGTATATACCGTCGGCCAGTGGTATTCCTGTGAAAGGCAACCCCACCATTCTGAGCCATGTGCCCCCTCCTCCCCGATTAAGGATGCCAAGGAAAAGTGAGTTTGTCTAAGAGTTATTTTTAAATGGATTATGGATTGTGCATATGGAGAGCTATGATTTTAAAAAGCCATTTTCTACAGAGAAACTGAAATGAAAAGTTTGTTGGCATCGTATATTGAAATGCATGCAGCTTCAAAAGAATCCTGAGGATGCATCTACTGTAAAGTGTGTTCATTTATTTGTGCGATATTGTAAGATGGAATTGTGTGCTCCTGTATTTAATTACCCCTGATTGAAAGTTGTGACTTCTGAAATCACTAAATTAGCTTCCTTGAGCAGTGAACACATATGGTGCCATTCAAATTGTTTGAAAGCATTTTTGTCCCTCCAAAAAGATCCTTTATTTTATATATTTTTTTCTGTTTCGGGTAAAACTGTTCAATGTGCAGAATTTTGTTTCCTCTCTTAAAAAAGAGCAATAATATAAACAATCAGACTTTGGATTTTGATCCCTTCTAAGAGGGAGAGGGCAACAGTTGAAGGGATAGAAGGGATAGCTCAGTGGCTTGAACATTGGCCTGCTAAACCCAGGGTTGTGAGTTCAATCCTTGAGGGGGCCATTTAGGGAACTGGGGTAAAAATCTGTCTGGGGATTGGTCCTGCTTTGAGCAGGGGGTTGGACTAGATGACCTCCTGAGGTCCCTTCCACCCCTGATATTCTATGATTCTATGAACCCAGGCTACTTGGAATTCTTCAGAGTTCAGATTCTTCTTTTATAAAAGGAATTAATTTTCTAAAAATTTGCTTAGGGCCAGAAAACAGCCTGTCCTGTATGCCTGCACAGGAAAGTCGGAGGGCATAAGGCAGCTCCTTACTCCTCCGAGAGAGCTGTCTGTACTGTGCCAGGTGCACAGGTGAACATGTACCTCTGTGGGAAGTGCTGCATGCCTCCCACCCCTGGCATGCGGGCAGGAGGGGGCAGGGAATGGGTATAGTCTAGGCTTCACACCAATTTCCCCCTTTCCTCCCACTGGTTGGCACACCGAGGACGTATGTTGTGCCAGGTATAGAGCCAATGGAGGGTATTTCTCTTCCCTCCTCCACTCGCTCCCCGCCCCCACCCCCAGCAGGGAGGAACCAGGAAGACAGATTGTGGCTCTGAATCAGAGTTTCCCTTCCATCTTTTCCTGAGGCTGTGCCACAACATGCTGGTGAAGGGAAGGAATTGACTACGCTCTTCTGAATGACTCGTGCTGACGTAGCTGAACTTTCTTTTTTTAGCTTCAGTCTCAGGCTTGGAGCTACGGTACCAGCTTTGGATTTTAATCTTCTGATGAAACCAATGGTACAGTGGGGAAGAATATCAAGGCAAATGAAGACGTATGGAAGCCTGTTTCTCAATGGAGAAATAACTTCTGTCATTGGGTGGTTTGTCTCTAAATACAAGAAATAAGAAAGATGCGATATTTCTAAAATCTTGTCAGTCAAACTATCACAATCAACAGTCACCAAGCATCCTTCATCACTCTTCACATGAGAGCAGTGCAAGAGCTTAGAAAAATCCACTGAGTACCGGAACAAGAAATTAATGGGATGGTTTACGGGAAATCTATCATCTGGAATGTTTGATAGCACTTAAATAGAGCCGAATTCTACAAGATAAAATGTCTCTCTTGGAACGCGACATCAGAAGGGTGTGGTCTGAATGGAAGGCACTTGGGAGCATTTGATCTTGGCAGTTCTTGCCACTTCCAAATTGAGCCATCCTTTTTTGTATCTGTTTTAATTCCTGCCTTTAGGACCTATGATCACTCCTTTCTTTGGGGGTGTAGTGAAGTGCAGCTTGATCCCTCTTGCTTCTGCCCCTGCTGCCCTCACAAAACCAATCAGGGACACCTCAGGTCGATGCAATCACCCATGTATTTTATTTGTAGTCCTTTTCCACCACCAGCTTACTATCTATGTACAGGGTTTTACAGCCAGACTTCACCAGCAACAGACCAGAGTCACCAGTCCCTCCCAGCCTCTGGCCTTTCTCTTCCCCCTCTCTGGCTTCCCTCCTGCCAGCCTTTATAGCCCCTGGCTAATTAGGCTGGCAGCTGTTCCTAGTTGCCAAGCAGGCAGAGCTATTTAGCCTGCCCCAATCCATTCCTCTTGATTGGGGCTGGCGTGCCAGGGGGCTGATTAAGCACTTTGTGCCCAGCACCCTGTCACAGGGAGATTGGAGGAATGGAGGGGCTGGTTTTCTCTGCAGTAACTGGCTCACATCAATCACCAACTCTGCATATTCCTTCTCCTTTTGAAAAACTAGAAAACAAATGTTCATGTCCTAGGTGATGGGTCTTTGCTGCCGGATGAGTTCCACAGGTCTCTGATATTGTCAGATGTTGCTGGGAAATGGACCAAATGTGATTTCCAGCTAAATGAACCCAGTGACATGACACAAAAAAGATGATACTTTTAAGCAAATCCACTGAGTATCAGAGATGAGGGAAATAACGGGAGTGCACCATCCCCTTCAGATATCGCATGGACAATCCAGTGTGTGTGTTTGTTGCCTTTTGTCCTTAATACAGACTAATTTCCCAACGTACTCAAAGCGCTAGATGGAGATCCCAGCCATGCATGAGCATGATGTCCTCACAGCTTTCTCTGGTCTAATCAACGCAGTAGAGTATTTTGTAGTATTTCTCAATCTTTTCCATATTATACACTACTGCTTAGAACCAAAATGCTCTTGTGAACCCTCCCCCCCAATCCACAATCACCCTGCAGCATGGGAGAGGGGGATTTTCAAAGGCACCAATGGGAGTTAGGCGCCCAGCTCACCATGGTATCGGAACACCGTCCAAACTTAAAAATGAACAGAAATAGAAAATAATACGTGTGGGGAATGTGGTGTGAGTTAAACTGTTGGAATTTAAACTTTTTGTATTCTCTGTCAATTTATTTTAGCTGTGAAGCATTAAAATGTGTAGAGTAAACAGTAGGTTAATGGTAAGGGGTTTCAAAGAAGAAGTATGTTTTCACTGTAGCTCAGACGTTATAGGTACCACCTATGGCCTTGGTATCTGAAATTGGGTGTCTGGTGACTAATTGCCACAGGCCATTGCAGCTTTCTTACTGTGAAGGCAAGTGAGTAAATTAACCTGTAGTGGCGTTACACCCACTTATGCTGAAGTCAGTGGAATAGCATCTATTTACCCCATCGAATATTATTTTTTGCAGTTTTTCTGAGCTCAGGTTTCTTTAGTAAAGTAATAGGTTGTGGCAAGGGTGTTTTCTGTTGATTACCTCATTCTTTCCCTTCTGCTGGAAGAAAATGGTAGTATTTGATATTTCTGCCATTATTATGAGCCATCAACAACAGTACTGAGGAGGTGCAAAGGCACAACAAGAAAAACAGGCGCATGTTTTGCACCAGTCTGGATGTTGAAAAGTAGAAATATGATTTGACATGTGGAATAATCAAAGCTGGCACATGCTATATTGTTTGCATGCCATCATATGACAGGCCTTCAGCTACCAATCTAGCAACACAGGGCGATGATAATGGTATACAAACTACAGCTAAACAACAAACAATTTAACTTTAAGAGTTAACAAATAAAAAAGCAACTTCTTTACTAAGGCCCATAGGAGGAAAAGTTTAATTAGCTATTTGGAGGCAAATCAGTACTCTTCTAGCTGGTGGAATATTTCAGGTAATAGAATAAGGACCTGCTTGAGGGTTGATGAAGAGAGAGAATGCTGAACAGCCCACACAATCCAGATCCTCTTGTTACTTGCTAAAGTTAAATATTAGAGAATGCTCAGCCAGTAATGCTTCTATGTTTTAAGTGTATTGCTATTTCGGGAGAGCAAATGAAAACCTTATGGTAACTGGCACTTTCCCTCGTACCCCAGTCTCAGCCACTATGTGACTTGCTGCTCTGTTGAGAGCAGATTGGAAAGCTTAGCAGCAGTGACAGATCTGCAGAGCTGGTGTCACTCCTGCGTGTATCTTGACAGTTAAACATATTGGTCCTGGCTTAGATGCCACTTCTTCTTGAAAACATTTGCTCTGGTTTGGACACACACAGTACATGGTGCTTTTAATATGTTTGTTATGACACTGCTAGAGAGCATACCTGAAGTTCGTTGAAGCTCAGACACAGCCCATGTATTTTGTTTAATTTAGGGCTGATGCCAAAATGATTGATTGTGGTTTGTAGATATCATTTTCATTTGTTCTACCTGTACAAACCCTGCAGTCTGATTTACATTATGTTCTCTAACATAGCAAAGAGCTATCCATTATTGCCCATGATTCTGGGAACCTAACCTGGAGGTGGAAAAGCCCTAACTGTAATGAGGCCCTGAATCTGAAGGAAAAGATGCAATTTCCTTACCAAGAACAGGTGACAGAAAGTGTCCTTGACAATTTTCCCCACCTGAAAATCCCGTAGCTGGAGATCGAATGGGTCCTGTAGGTTACAAACCTTAGAAACACCCCACACTGTGAAACTGGGGTCACAAACCTGCATTTGTATTTGATTTTTGAGGGGTTTTAGAAACTAACATTGACTAATAGCAAAAATATTGAGAAGCTAGGCTAATGAATGAAATAAGGCTCGTCCTGTAAATTCTTTGGGATAGATACCAGTAACATCAGTCTGCCAGCATCACGGGGCAACATTTCCCTGGGTTCTGCTGTTGCTAAAAGGGGGTTCCAATGTATTGCTTTAGCTACAAACTTGGGGATCTATTCTGCACGATCTTACTCATGTGAGTAATCCCATTCCCTTCAATAGGACAGTGAGGATTACTCAGGCAAGGAAAGACCTCTTGGCTCTCACTCACACACAGTCCTAGACTGCTTTTCAACTGTTGTGAGAAGCCTGTTTCTCAGGACTAATGCGAGGAATTTGTCCTCTTCACTTATTTTTAGTTTCTCCCTTTTATTCAAGTGGGATCCAAAGTTAGTGATTCAGTACAATGATTTTATTAAAACCCCATGCCTCTTTTTAGGACCTCCCTTGAAGTCTCCAGCTGTCAGTTTCTAGTCAGTTTCTGCACCAGTAGTTATGGCCTTTGGGAATGGAAATTAATTTCTGAATATTATCATGCAAAGATTTAGAAGAGAGCAGAGAGCCTCTTTTCCCCCATCCCCCAAGCGTATGGTAGCTCCAACTACAGAGAACAGCCAACAGCTTGTAGGAATAAGAAATAATGCCATCCAGACTGTTAGGAGTCATTTCTCAGTACCTTGCTTAGAAAGCCAGACTTTCAGGCTTTCCCTATGTAGTGTGTGTGAACTGAGTCTGCTTCTTGTAGATGAATAAGATATAAGAAGGTATTTCCTGCTTTACCATTGCCATAGTTAAGTTATATGGTCAGAAAAGAGGATTTTCTGCCTATGTGTTGGGTTAAAAACCAGAGTGGAAAAACGTTCTGCCAAAGTCCAGTTCTGTCTTTATGTATGGTTCATGGATACCATTGCAAGCAAAGCATCTCAGCAGAGAAATCAAATCAAACTCAGAATCAAGATATATTCATATTCCTCCTAGTATCATACAGAATAGGCCTTCCTGTTTTGCAAAGAGAGTAAACTTTGGCACCCAGCCTTCACCCTGACAGTATTTTTCAGGAGCATTGTCAAGGTTGGTAAGCCTAACATTTGTCCTAATAGCTTTGGTTTGGTTCACGTACAGTAACTCCTCATTTAATGTCGTCCCGGTTAACCTTGTTTCGTTGTTACGTTGCTGATCAATTAGGGAACATGCTTGTTTAAAGTTGTGCAATGCTCCCTTCTAACGTCGTTTGGCAGCCGCCTGCTTTGTCCACTGCTTGCAGGAAGAGCAGCCTGTTGCAGCTAGCTGGTGGGGGCTTGGAACCAGGGTGAACCGGTCCCGCAGGCCCCCATCAGCTTCCCCTATCAGCTCCCCACTCCCCTAAGTTCCCTGTGCTGCAGTTGCCAGTAGGCTAGCAATTGCAGCTGTCCCTCCCCCACTGCCATGTGCTGCTCCTGCCCTCTGCCTTGGAGCTGCTCCCCAAGCCTCCTGCTTGCTGTGCGGGCGGGGAAGGGGGTGCTAATGTCAGGGTGTCCCCCTCCCCCCTGCTCCTACACCCCGCTTACCCCTTCTTCTCCATAGAGAGACAGAGAGCGCCTGGGGCAGCAGCTGCTGTCTCAACTTCCTGATCCACTTAAAAAGACAATGCATTTAAGAGTGGATCATCTTACTTAAAGGGGCAGTGTGCATTTCTCTCTCTCTCACACACACAAGGTGTGTGTCTGTCTCTGTCTGCTATGCTTTCTCCTCTCCCCTCCATTCCTGCTGTCTTGTAGAGTGAGAGGCTACATTAACAACAATGTGTTAACCCTTGAGGGCTCAGCCGAGTGCTAGTTCATCATTTAGCACAGGGGTTCTCAAATTGGGGGTCAGGACCCCTCAGGGGGTCATGAGGTTATTACATGGGGGGGTCGTGAGCTGTCAGCCTCCACCCCAAACCCTGCTTTGCCTCCAGCATTTATAATGGTGTTAAATATATAAACAAGTATTTTTAATTTATATGGGGGGGGGTTGCACTCAGAGGCTTGCTATGTGAAAGGGGTCACCAGGACAAAAGTTTGAGAACCACTGATTTAGCAGCAAGGCATTCCCTGGGAAATATTCCACCCTCTAACTTCACCACCTCAACCAAGCTTCACAATCATCATAGCTGTGAACAGTATTAAATTGCTTGTTTAAAACAGTGTGTGTGTGTGTGTGTGTATGTGAAAAAAATATATAGTTTTTTGTCTGGTGAAAAACATTTCCCTGGAACCTAACCCCCCCATTTACATTAATTCTTATGGGGAAATTGGATTTGCTTAACATTGTTTTGCTTAAAGTCGCATTTTTCAGGAACAGAACTACAACGTTAAGTGAGGAGTTACTGTATCACCAGCCCCTACTTTTACCTGCTGGCTCCATTTTCCAAGACTACTTGTAATTGTCACAATCCTTCTGTACTCACAGGAATGAAGCAGGCTGGGAGGCAGCGTGGCAGGACAGCCAGATATACCTGTATGCTGAGTTTGGAAGACCATACAATGGATGAACTGGGATTTCATTTATGCTTCAGTTCAGCCATTGGTTTGATCTTGTTGAAGTGGCCTCTCTCTCGTTCTGCATGAGCTGGAGCTTACTGGAACATTCTCTACCTCATTTTGGAAGAGCTGTTCATAGCATTTTCTGGATCAGGAGGGAGGAGGTTATTGCAGGGGTCGTTGATGCCTGTTGACCGCGGCACGTCCCTTTATAAAAACCTGAGACCTAATTTTTATATTTGTATGGTAAAGAATTGAGCTGCTCTAAATAACTTTCACAGATGATTGAAATAATTGCAGGGTGGAATAGAAAATAATCAGTTTTAGACACCAGCCTTTCTAGAAGAAGGGTTTAGTGACATTACTCTTTTGTCCCAGACAACCAGAGTCATTGTTAGCTTTGCAATATTTACAGCATGCTCTCAGCCACTTGAGCTCCCTAGGCAGTAAAACGTAGTTTTCCATTAAATGATATGTCTGACATTTACCAACATTTTATGTGACAGTTTAGAAGAAACTGGTTGCATTAAACAGCCTTATTAATATTGCAGTAACATGATTGGGGAACATCTTGGTCATTTGGACCAAAGGGGCTTTAATTTATGAGTTCAATGGGGCGGCTATGAAGTGTCTATTGACCAAAATACCTTTACCACAATTCATATTGTATTTACTGTCCTACTGTGTTTGTGTCTCATAAACACAATAAGGCCACGTTTCTTTGGCTTTCATTATCCAAACACCAGAGTTTATTTAAAAAAAAAGACTGGATATTAAAAACAGAAAATGGACATGTATAAATTAATTCCTGCCAACTTGGTTGTTAAGCTTGGATTTGGTCACATTTTGAAAGTATCCCTGGTTCAGTTTAGATCCCAGATCTATTGTGTCTGTTGCAGTTTATGCCACCAGTTTGTTTCATTGTTCGTGGCATTTCATGCATTCATTGTGGCAAACCCAGTAATGGAAGCATCTTATAAAACGCAAATGGAGATGGACCCATCCCTTTGCAAAAGTGATAAATTGCTAGGAAAGTTACACCAAAGTGGTGGTGTCAAACCTGAAAAAAATAGATTTAACTTGAAGAATTCCCTGTAGTAGAAATCTTGGGAAATGTTGAAGAGCTCATTCACAAAATTATTTTGCTGAATTCCACTTGATTTTTATGTACTTCAGTTATCTCAGAGGGGTGTTGTGAAGCTAAATTAATGTTTGCTAAGCATGCTGAGATCCTCGGATGGAAGGTGCTACAAAAGTGCAGAGTATTACTACTTTACTAGGAATAAATGCAGAAGGGACATTTGCAGTATGTGTGTGTAATTTGTGAGGGTATTACAATAAAAGTTTAGGTTTAAAAGGGAAGATTGAATTTAGGTAGTTTATGCCCTGAGTATAACACACCTACATTAAAATGGGTGTTAGTAGCTAGTAAAATGTTCTCTACATCCTCACTGTGTATTTTTTAATTTATAAAAGAATCCATTGCTGTGTCATCAATGCATCAAGTCACAAAACAAGCTGGCAAACCTCGAGGAACAATTTTGTGGTCCCTTGTTGGACATCAAATCATGTTGAATTTATCGGGGGCACCATTGTATTAAAAACATTGAATAATAATAGAGAGAGCCCCTTAAAAATGAAAGTCCATGTATAATGAAGAGAGCTGGTTGAAGATAGGAATTTCCATCCTGTGGGAAGTTCTGAGATTTTGAAATTTGGTTTTATCCTGAATCAGGATAAAAATTCTAAATCTTGCAATTTTTTGGTTAAATACAATATTATAAAATACTTATTTTTGACGTTATCAAAATGTTTACTTTCAGTTAAGATCAAAATGCTTTGTTCTAACTTTATCATTTTGATTTTTATGTTATAATTAATGTAACAGTTGACAGGATAAAGGGCAGCATGTGTGGGAAGCTAGTGCTGCAACCACCTGAGTATTATTTGTAGTGAGGACACACTGAGGACATCAGCCTAAAGGGCTGTCAATCTGGGACCTTTCACAAGCATGGATGCACTTACTAAATGACGTGCCATCCGGTCTATTGGACTCATTTGTATTAACGTATAAACTTTCCCATAGTATAATGAAGATGAGTTTTTTCACCATTTCCTTTATTAATCACTTATTTAATCAGCTTTTGAATAAGGATCTGAAAAATTGCTCAGCAGTAAACATTGGTGAAACAGCCAGTTCTCTGCCTTGGTCTGGATACTGAGATTTAAAAGCCTGTTAGTTGCATATTAGTTAATATTTTTCAACACGTTGTTGTTCCATTTTTTAGTATTTTTATCATGTATAGTAAGTGCAGGTGTCTGTCAGAAAAAATGACCCAATACAGTTCAGAGATCCTTGAACTGAGGCTGCATTACATGGAACACAGTATGCAATGTTGGTCCCAGGATATTAGAGAGACAAGGTGAGTGAGGTAATATATATTTTATTGGGCCAACTTCTGTTGGTGAGAGAGAAATACGTGTTAACTATTTATGCTAAACAATCTGTTCCACCTTCTGTATTTAGCTGGGGCACTCCGAGTACCTTTCCCAAGACCGGAAGAAGAGCCCCGTATAAGCTTCTCTCACCAACAGAAATTGGTCCAATAACAGATATTAACTCACCCACCTTGTCTCTATGAAACACAGTGCCGTCCTTGTGGATTGTGTCAAATTTCCCTTTTTAAAGCATATATAAGAAAAGGACCCCCAGTGTCTTTATCACCACTTTGGGAAGTAACACAGTTTGGACAAAATTAGCCCATGTGCCAAAATATCTATTTATCTGATAGCCATAATAGAGAGAGAGAGGGAGACAGACATCTCAAATCTCATGCATGCCCATGATGGAGTGTTTTCTGCTTCATAATGATTCTTCCTGTCCTCCTTCCCCCAGGCCACAAACAAGAAACCTGAGGAGACTTACAGGCAGCTTTTAAATGCCACAGAGTTATAAAAGAGAGGAAATCCATAGTTATAACTTAAACTTCATCCTTAAAGTACTCTGTTCTATTTCAGTGTTAAGCAAATAGTGTCATACAGAGCTGATAGCCAAGCCCCTCCAAGTGGGATCGGAATTAATGATCACACACTCTTTGTTCATGAAGAACACCACTCTCCTCTATTCAGGGCTTTTTCCCTTTTTCTTTTTATAGTTTATGAAAAAAATATTATGGGCTGTTCTTCTGTCCTTGGTACTGATGGATTGCTGTGTGAAAGGGTGGCTCTTCCCTGATGGGAACAGGGCTCATCCTGATCTCTTGCATTAAGGAGTTCCAGAATCTAAGGCCTTCTGCTGAGACCATCGCATACCATGGCTCCCAAAATGCTCACCCTAGGCTCTGATAACTACAGCATCCCCTTTGAGTGGCAGCTCTCTTAGTGGGACTTGATGGCAAGGCCATCGAGTGGGGCTCTGCTCTTGGGCAAGGGTCCATAGTAGTAGATCTGATTGCAGGGGTGGGATGTTTTTGAATCTAGGGACTCCAATGTTTGTTTATGTAAAGTATTGTGCACATCTGTGGTGGTGTTGAATAATAATAAATAGAAATGCCATTTATGAAGTTTCAGCATTGTTATTGTTCCTGCACCATTCCTTTCTAATACCATTTATCTATCATAAACAAAACAAAATCTTTTAAAAGATTTTTGCTGAGTGTGAAAATCTCCATCAGAACACGTGGGATTTTTCCCTTCACCAGTTTTTAGCTCATCCCTGCATTTCTCACCTGCAGAACAAACACCATTTGATATGGTTAATCCTCTTTGCTAAGAGATGACAGATAAATTTTTGTTTGTTTGTATTAGATTATTAAGAAATTGTTAGAATATGACAAGTCAGGAGCTGTTGTAAGGATGAATTGTCATTTCATGGACACAAGGTTTTTTCAGAATATATGTGAAACTTGTGTTACTCAGCAGTGGTTTCCTTCAGCAAGTATCTCTGGTTCATTTTCTCATTCATTTAAGATAAGGGGAAAGGTCTGACTGAAGCACACTAATGACTCTCAGAACTATGAATACTCCTGCCTTTTAGTCTGTTGTGCCGAGGTATAAAATGTCCCAGAAAAATTTAGCAATCTGTTTGCTTTCTAACTGTGCTGTTAATGTCAGCTTCATTAGACGGTACATTGCAGCCATCTTGGATTCCTTCCTTTTCTTATATATTCATCTTTCCTTCCTACCAGGGTAAAAATCCGTGCTCCATTGAACTCAATGGGAAAGCGCCCATTAATGCCAGTGGAGCCAGGATTTCAGCCCATATTTTTATATCACATGTCTATTACAGCACTTCGGTAACAGGCAATAAGATAGGCATTGATACTGTAATCTGGGCACACCTGATAGAAGGCAGTGATGTCAGCAGCCAGAGATTTAGAAAAGTGTGTGAAGATTTCTCAGTCCTGGAGGGTCTGTCTTCGGGGTAAGTTCTCTGCCTCAGAGTGGGCACTGTGAAACTTTGTGTCCAGAGCATAAAGGAAGCTTGAAATGAGAAAAATAAGCATTATGAACAGGTGCCTGTCCCAACCTGCTATCAGACAGTCTATACACTGTGCTGTGTCACAGTTTCATTCCTTCCCGGGATTTGTTTTTATTAACACAGAAATTAACAATAAGATCATGTAAAGTTTAGCTGAAACCTTCTCACCAGATGTGGCTCTTTCAGGCATCCTCCACCTGGACTGTTGAGCCCACTCTGTAGATCTCGTGTGTGGAAAGCCATATGCATTAAATCTGGGAGAGTGGGGGTAATGAGGAGGGCTGGTCAAAAGGCTTTCTGACCAAACAAAACAAAGCTTCAAAAGATTTGAATATTTTCACCCCAAAATGGTATCAATTGCAATTTTCCAGTTTTTGACAAAACCGTTCCAAATTAAAAGTTTCAATCTAATCAATTAAAAAAAAGTTTCAATTTGAATTGTATTAAATCTAAATGAAAAATATCTGGTTTTCTCCCTTCTCTCCCATTTTTCATTTGGGAGGGAGAAAAAGGTATAGAAAGGAAGAAAAATGTGTTTTTGAATTTGTTCCATTTGATTTAAATAAAAATTAAAATATTTTGTTTCAAAATGATTAAAATGAACCTTTTAATTACAAATTGTTTTGACAAAAGTTTTGAACACTTTCGAAAAATGTCATAGGAAATGAAGATTTTTTTGTTTTGTTTTGTTTCATTTGAAATTTTCTGGGTCAAAAAGTTCCGATTTTTCAGTCAGCTCAAGTAATGAGTAAACAGTCTGTGTGAGCCAGCAGAACCCACTTACACTTATATTTTTCCTAGTAACCTGCTAAGAGGATGTGGTGTTACAGACACACACTGCTAGCATGGTCCATCCAGAGATTATAATTATTTATAAAAAGACTGACTTTGTGGGCTGAGAACACCTGTGTGCTAGATTTAAGCCCAATACAAGGGAAAGCTACCACACTGTGAGCGCCTGAAAAACATTTTATTCAGATGAAAAATTAACAGCCCTGTATTATTGGCATTGCTCTGGGCAGCACAGCTGTAGTAATTATAGATAATTTTTGTTTCACTTAACACATGCTTTCAGTATTTGCATATCGTCAGGGTCAGTTTCCAGTGCCTCTCTACTTGAAGGGATACAATTAAATTACTTTATTCACCGCTGTCCTTTTGTATCTCTGGTTGATAAATGTATTCAGTGTGCATGACAGTATTATGGAAAAAAAGAAAACAGGGCTTTCTGCTGGCCTGCGATTTGATTAATGACCCGATCCAGAGGGGATAGTCCCATCTTTTCTTTTTATTAAGTGTACATTAGGGAGAATGACATCTGATATTAAATAATATACAATTAATAACTCAGTATTCAATAGCAATAAACAATAATGCATAATTAATTCCCAACAAATGTAGGCAACCTATTTCTTTAAATATGTTATAAAAATATGTTCAAACTCCTGTATTTTATGTAGTTACAATAATTCCTGTCTCCCTATTTTCTGCCCTTTTGAACAACTATGTTTTACATGGTTTACAACTATGACTAAGGGGTCCACGAAAGGTTGTCATTACCATAGAACAGTGGTTTTCAAGCTGTGGTCCGCGGATGCCTGTGGATCTGCAGACTACATCTAAGATTTCCAGAGGGGTCCGCACCTCCAGTTGACATTTTTTAGGAGTCCGCAAATGAAAAAGGTTGAAAACCACTGCTCTAGACAGACATGTTCATGAAAATTCAAGATTGTACGTGATGGTAGGTACTTGGAAATAAACTTACATTCTATATTTACACAACAGAATTGCAGATATTTGCTTTAAAATATTTTCCTTTTTCCACACTCCCTGTTTCCCACTCTGAAAATATACCAACCTTCCTGTCCCCAACAGATCCTCAAACCTAGGAGGCTCTGCTTTGTATTTCAAATTTCAGCCCGCAGTCCATTTCCTAGTGGGAGAAATGGTGAGCATTGTAGCGAGAGTGTGGGGAAGGTTTGCTTGGCTGCCAGTGCAGTATTTCAGGTCAACCCTGCAGGCGAGTAAGGGACCTTAAAGGATAAATACATGTGGAAACAGAAACCGCTTTTCCATTAACCTCACTTGGCAGCAGGCCCTCTGAACAGTATCAACCAGGCCCCACGCAGCACGTTAGGCCTCAGCTCAGCATCACCAGAGCAGCCTGGGGGCCTGCATCTCACAGGCTGCACAAACCCCGTCTGCTCTGTCCCATCTCCCCTGCCCTCACATTGGCTGGGTTCAGAGCAGCAGGTGCAATTCCTGCTGCTGGCCTCTGGGGAGTGCTGGTCTGCCTCCTCCATCTCTGCTCTCTTCATGGCACCTAGGCACTGTAGAGCGCTCAGGAGGGAAGGGGACTCTGGCTAGTAAGGAAATGATGGGGAGGGAGCAGGGCCGGGTCCCGGGGTTTTGCCCCCCCCAAAACAGGAAAAAAAAAAAAAAGACGTGATCGCAACCTGCAGCGGCAATTCGGCGGGAGGTCCTTCGCTCCGAGCGGGAGTGAGGGACCCTCTGCCGAATTGCCGCAGAATAGCTGGACGTGCCGCCCCTCTCTGGAGTGGCCGCCCCAAGCACCTGCTTGCTAAGCTGGTGGCTGGAGCCGGCCCTGGGAGGGAGGAGGGCTGTTCCAGTCTCCCAGGGCCCCCACTGCCTCTCCCCACCTCAGGCTCCAAGAGCCCCCCACAGGCCTAAGGCTCCTACTGCCTTGCCACCTGTCCCCCACTTTCCCCCTTTAGGCTCTGAGACTCCACCAGCCAAGGGCTCCCCCAGACCCTTGGGCTCCCCTGACTTCCCCTCCCCAAGCTCTCAGAACCCATCAGACCTCCTTAGGTAGGGGAAGCTCAGGTATAAGGCATGCCAATATTTGCTTAAACATTCTCAGGTGTGTCTGTGTGTATAAATGTATCCCTTTGAGACCCATCTGATGTAACTAGAACATGAGAATCAAATTTCCACTTAAAAAAATAATTACTCCAAGATTTCAAAATTTGACAGACCTTATGTCACAGCTGCTTATATAGTCAGCTAATGACATGCTCAGCTATGGCTTGGTCTATGGGTCAGAATTATCAAGGCGATAACAAGGAGATATTTTTGGTTTATCAGACATTAGTGAATACATTTCATTTCTAGATATTAACATGCACAGACAAAGAAATGTTACCTAGTTTTAATAACTGTGATGCTTTCTATTGATGGAAAGCTGGCACAAATATAGTATACATGTGTAGTTAAAAGCAAAAAGTAATTTTTGAATTACTGGTTTTCTGTAAATATAGTAATTGAGTAATTATTAGCAGAACCAGGTATTGTTTTAAAATACTGAAAATCACTTGTATGTGAAACATGACAAATATGTTCCCAGTATTCTTTTAATTCGCCTCACCCTGTATCAGCAGTAAAACTGCAAGAGGAGCTAGAGCTTACAGTATGTGTAGATTATTTTGGTTCGTATTCTTTCCATTATGCAATAATATTAAAATACTATTTTATTATTTCCAATATAGACTTATTTTAATGAAATGAAGATGGCTGTGGAGCTGCAAACTAGGAGCTAATCAAATAAAGTAAATTGGTGTTTCCATTCTAGTACTACTTATTATTGCTATGGTTCCAGGTGAAGAATAAAAAAAAAAAGGCAATTGCTTTTCATATCTGACCAAATGCAGCACAGGTTTAATTTATTTCCCTTACAAACCTCCTATAAACATAAACTAGAATAGTCCAGTAAGAAACTATGATCACAGAAGAATCTAAGTTCAGGTATGCAACTTTCTTCCTCCTAAAATCTTGAATATCCTGTAAAAGTTTGAGTGGTATTCCTGAATGTAAGTATACAGGCAAAGCCTTTAGATGAGATCGGGTTTTGTAATATACCAATTGTGCATTCTGAGGATTTGTATCAGATCTTGATCTCTTCAGCCTTGCTGTAACCATCAATTTATTACTCCTGGCTCTGTTTGTGTGAGACAGAGATAAGCACAGGAGACGTACCTTCTCTATTTTTTCTTACAACAAGAGAGAAATATAGGAACAATTTATATCAGGTTAAAATTGTTCCTCATTTTTATGAAGATACCCAAGAAACAGCTGTTTTCTGTAGGCATTAAACCAACTTGAAACAGTGCTATCAAAGTCAGAGACTTTCCCAAGATTTGTAAGAGGCATTTTTTTAAGTAGAGAAACTGGGAACAAAAGGTTGTAACTTACTAGATTTTTTTAACCAAACCATATTAGCTGTGTGTCGTCCAGTGACATCTTACTCTGTTCCGTGCTGTGTAATAGAAGGAAAGGTAGGGTGTGTGTGTGTGTGTGTGTGTGTGTGTTTTAAAGAGCTTTATTTATTTCAGCCTTGCAAAATCATCATGAAATTGTACTAGGCCAGGTACACAATCTGGTCACCCACTCATGCTTTAATGATGATGGTAATGAGAAAATGAATGATAGTCTAATCACCCATCAAAAAATTACTCAGCCCAATCAAGTGGGTGTGTAGAACTTTTCATGATTGATTTCTATATTTAGTGTTTTGTGTAGTTCTTTGTGACAAAAGTAGCTGTAACAAAATCAAAGTCAAAATGACTCAGTGTCTCACCCTTCATCAGTTCAGCATATCCAATCAAACAATACCATAAAGAAACTAAGACCATATTGATAGTGCTAGTGATAATCTGAGAAAGCAAGTAAACAGAAACATTTGGGCTGATGAAAAGGAATAATAGAATTGTTGTATGCACGTTACAGATCATAAGTAAGGCTACATTTATGTCACGGAGGTCATGGAAGTCACAAAATCCATGACTTAAGAACAACATAAGAACATAAGAACGGCTGTACCGGGTCAGACCAAAGGTCCATCTAGCCCAGTATCCTGTCTACCGACAGTGACCAATGCCAGGTGCCCCAGAGGGAGTGGACCTAACAGACAATGATCAAGTGATCTCTCTCCTGCCATCTATCTCCATCCTCTGACAAACAGAGGCTAGGGACACCATTCCTTACCCATCCTGGCTAATAGCCATTAATGAACTTAACCACCATGAATTTATCCAGTTCTCCTTTAAACGCTGTTATAGTCCTAGCCTTCACAACCTCCTCAGGTAAGGAGTTCCACAAGTTGACTGTGCGCTGCGTGAAGAAGAACTTCCTTGTATTTGTTTTAAACCTGCTGCCTATTAATTTCATTTGGTGACCCCTAGTTCTTGTATTATGGGAATAAGTAAATAACTTTTCCTTATCCACTTTCTCCACATCACTCAAGATTTTATATACCTCTATCATATCCCCCCTTAGTCTCCTCTTTTCCAAGCTGAAGAGTTCTAGCCTCTTTAATCTCTCCTCATATGGGACCCGTTCCAAACCCCTAATCATTTTAGTTGCCCTTTTCTGAACCTTTTCTAGTACCAGTATATCTTTTTTTAGATGAGGAGACCACATCTGTAGGCAGTATTCGAGATGTGGGCGTATCATCGATGTATATAAGGGCAATAATATATTCTCAGTCTTATTCTCTATCCCCTTTTTAATGATCCCTAACATCCTGTTTGCTTTTTTGACCGCCTCTGCACACTGCGCGGACATCTTCAGAGAACTATCCACGATGACTCCAAGATCTTTTTCCTGACTTGTTGTAGCTAAATTAGCCCCCATCATACTGTATGTATAGTTGGGGTTATTTTTTCCAGTGTGCATTACTTTACATTTATCCACATTAAATTTCATTTGCCATTTTGTTGCCCAATCACTTAGTTTTGTGAGATCTTTTTGAAGTTCATCACAGTCTGCTTTGGTCTTAACTATCTTGAGCAGTTTAGTATCATCTGCAAACTTTGCCACCTCACTGTTTACCCCTTTCTTCAGATCATTTATAAATAAGTTGAATAGGATTGGTCCGAGGACTGACCCTTGGGGAACACCACTAGTTACCCCTCTCCATTCTGAGAATTTACCAGAATGACTTCCAGAGACCTCCATGACATTCTCTGTTTCAGCCTCTGGGGCTGCAGGACTCTGGAGCTGGCAGCCGGGGGGTCCTGGCAGGGTTCTGGCGACAGCAGCTGCAGGCAACAGGGGGCCCCCTGAAAGGTTCCAGTGACAGCGTCGCATGGGGGGGGAGGCAGCCTCCTCAGGCAAGCAGCTGGGGGTGTCCTGTTTTCTCTTTGGGAAATATGGTCACCCTGCAGGTCCGAACCCCACAGCTCCCAGCCACCATGGTGGCAGGGGAAACCATGGAACCACAGCAGCAAAAGTCACAGACAGGTCACGGCTTCCGTGAGTTTTTGTTTATTGCCTATGATGTATCCGTGACTTTTACTAAAAATAACCATGACAGAATCTTATCCTTAATCATAATTCCTCACTCTCACCCAAAGACTTGTATGCACAATGAACAGAAGGGCTGGTGGGACTGAACCCCCCGACAGCCATGTATTAGAGCATTATCAGGGAAGAAGAGAAATTACACAATGTCACCCTGTGAAATCTGAGTGAGGAAAGAACCACCCAATCCACACCAACGTAACATTCCAGTCAAAGGTATCAGAAACCAGAGACACCTTTTGACATCTATCACTAGAAGTAAATCATCAGTCAAAGGTATTGATACCATCTCCATGCAATATCCTAATCTAAATCTGTCTTGCATAGGTTTTCCTATTTCACCGTAGTATCTAAGTGCTGAAACCAAACTGATCAGGACTGAGGAGTTTTATGGACTTCAGAAGTGACTGGAGCTGCCCCATCACCACTTTCTTCGCCACCTGCCCTAAAAAGGTGGTGATTTGTGAGCCACCAGGCATACTTCAGTGGGTATGACAAACACCAGTCTTTGAGGTTTTGAAGAGAGTTTGAGTTGACAGGTGAAATGACTAGAACTTTGTAGAATAAACACTAACAACATATGTAATATCTTTACTGAATTCATCCAGCACTATCTGCAGGTCTGTCAAATCAAGACTGTAGTTTCGTTGACACGAAAAGGTTAATTTTTCAGAAGGTTGTGTAGCAATACAGCATGGAAGCAACTTTAAGAATCCTTAGTTCTGGTCCACTCAAAAAGTGGTAGATTTGGTCTTGAGAATGATGCCAGATTTAATCCAGTTAATTATTATAGGATTATATCAAAATGTTCATAAAGCCCTTCCGCTGAGAGATAGTCGGGGTGAAAGCTTCCTGGTGACATCCAGCTCTGGCTCAGATGCTTAGGAGTGGAAACAGGTAGCAGTTATCCTGCTGCACAGTAAGATTAGCAGGAAGGAGCGTAAGACGTTTGACATTATTCTGCTCAATTGAGATCTTATTACAAGATGCCTGAGACACTCTGCTAGAAAGCTGATGGTGAAAAAATATTGTAGGTATGAAAATGGCCCTGTGGCATATATGAAGAGTGCTAGGAGATGCTCAGATGAAAAGGGCTATGTAACTGCCAGCTGGTGGTATTATAGTAGTGGCTAAGCAATCATTGGGCTCCTTTCTTTTATATTTCTTTTGCTGTTTCATTGGCCTTGGAAAGCACTTGGGTATCTCTTGTTAAGAATACAATTAACATTTTGTTATATTTTAAATGTAAAATTGTGTATTCATGCACTGTAAACACAGAATACAAAATCAATACAAATGTCTAAGGTTCACCCTTTTCTTCCTATCCAGACCACCAAAATTCTCATCCAGGCCTTCCCCCTCTCTGATCTTGATAACTAAAACCGCCTCCTCTCTGGCTTCCCTATTCCCACTCTCCAGTCCATACAAGAAGCAGCTCTGTGGATTGCCTTCCTTTTCCACTGCTCTGACCATATCACCACCTCTTTGAACCCGTCCATTGGGTCCAACTGTTTCACTGCATCACATTCGAGTTTCTTGTTTTCACCTTCGGGGCCATTCACAAATCTGCCTCTTTTTACTTATCCCTTCTTGTCACTTATTGTGTTACTCTCTCTGCGCCTCCTTCCATTCTGCCCTGTCTGCATGGAACATCCTCCCTAAACTGATCCATAAGTCTCCTTGCTCTCTTCTCCTTCAAACCTCTCCTCTATACCCATCTCTGCTGAGATGCTTAAAATCAGCTAATTAATGATGTCTTGGGGCAGATGAGAATAGTGGGCACTTAAGAATTGCACATGTGTACCTGATACTATAACCATCTCTCCCCCTGCTCTTTTTGTTACTGGTTTTCTTAGGGTTTGGACTCTTTTGGACAGAAACTTCATGTATGTTTGTACTGGGGCTGATTGTAGACTCTGGGTGCTATCCAAGTATAAATATTAACAAAGAGTAATGCAGTGTGCAACAGAGTTGCTATGGAAACATTTCATGACCATGTGCTAGTCAGACTAAAAGCTCTTTGGGGCTGGGACTGTAACTTGTGTTTTGGCATCCACCTGGAGGAGGCCTTTAGGTGCTACCAAGATGTGTGTTAAAATGTTAATAAAAGCCCCAGCAAACAAAGAAAAATATCAGAGAAATTGGAGATGCTCATCTCGATGCTCCAGCCCGTCTGAGTAGCAGGTAGAGAACTGTGGGTTTGCATAGTATTAATTACTCACAGCCCAGACTCTGGAACAGCCACCTCAGTTCCTAGCAACTTTGCATTTGGAGAATTGTGCACGGAGGCTGTACATGATCCTTTGTTTTATTCAGGTGCTCACAGTAGCTTGGCCCAATACAAGGCACAAAGTCGTGTTCCCCACTCCCTTTTTGCAAACCAGGTGGTGATAGAATTTGGTTAGTGTATTTAGACATCACAGAAGAAATGCCAATATGGTGGATATTATTGTTTGGCTTAAAAGTGACAGGAAACTGGCTGCTAGAGTGTCTTTTCTCTATATTTATAAATAGAATTCAGTCAGGTTGCTTGGATATGGTAGGTTCATCTTCATGGTGAAAGAGATTTGAAGTTTCTTGTCCATGTTAGTTGTGTTCCATATGGTGGGTATGATTCTGTATACCTTGCAGGGCATTATTTAGGGAAAGAGACGGAAGGCAGATTAGGTAATATTTCAGAATGAACATCGCTTTACTTATATACATGAAGGCGAGGAGCAAGTGCAGAAGCAGAGAACAGGTATGTTGTTTTGTCGCAGTCTCTCCACATTGTTTATGCGCTTTGTTTTGACATACAATAAAGACAAGAATATTAGCTCAGTCTAGATCATTTCAGCTGGGGTAAGGCTCAGAAGAAACATGTCAATAGCATATGGTGTATAATGATGACCTGAGCTTAATTGAGTATTTAGTCCAGTGTTGGTGTGAATTATTATTAACCTCATTTACAACAGTTACTGTTTTGTTACTGCATTATTCCTATGTAATAAAACATTGTTACATGTTACCACTTTCAAATAGTGGCAATCTGCATTTTTACAGAAAATGGGAGTGTGAAAATCTGAATAAGATGATACTCTTCTGTTTATCTTGTTGGAATGTCTATGTGTGAAGCATAAAAGTGGGGGGGGGGATGTTTTTCCAGCTGGTCTAAGTATTGCTTTTTTCACCTCTGATGTGGCTTTGAAACCACAAGCCAATATTGTATAAAACAGACCACTTAATTTGGCTTGTTTAAAGAGCTTTCTTGGCTGGGAGCTATATTGAAACTCTCTGCTGGCACTGAAAATGTTGAGTAGCATTTATTAGTTCCAAATAATTCTTTGCTCCTTCTGAAAATACAGGTGCCCAGACAGAAAAATGTTTTTTAAAATTGAATTCTGTAGAAATTGGTGTGAAGTATATTGTGTAGATTTTTCCTCAAAGGTTTCTGTATGTTAATTTGTTTTGTTTATACAAGTTCAGGAGTTTTACTTTATCAAATGTTGCCAGTGAAAGCTTTTCTATGAAAGTTGTTTATTGCTGCTGCTGCTGCTAATGTTGTTGTATTTCTTTCTGTTCTTGGTGTTCCAAAGCCAAATTACTGTGACTAATGTACCACTGTAAATTTTTGCAACCATCTACATTACTGTCTGCATGTGATGCATGGTGTCTTTTTAGTGATTTCTTTTTATGTTACAGAAAAATGGCATTTCTGCTATATCAGTTTAGCATATGGTGAAACATTTCAACAAAATATTGTAGTGTACCAAAAAGATATTAATGACTGTATATTGGACAAATAGTTATGCTTTCCTATTGATATCCCAAAACTTCAATAGATGATTCCTAAGTGGAAAATGTGTTCAGGTAGCTTTGAAGTTAAGATGATGAACAAAAATGAAAGAGCTATTTTAGGTTTAACATTGATCTAAAGTGCGTGCAATGAATACCATGTATTCTGGTATAAATTAATGCCTTTTCTATTTATTTTTTGCTAACATATTCATTCAACTGCTGTTAAACCTTCTTATTACCTAATCCTGTTTGATGGATTAAAAGATGTGGTAGAAGTTCCTTTAAAACTAGATGAGAGACTGTGTACAATAAAATAACCAGCATCCTTTCTCTTTCACCTTCTTTTTCTTCTATTTTTAGAGCATAGCTTAGCCTACGGCTAATATATCATGGTCAGACAGTGGATAGTACTAACGGAATATTTTTTTATAACTATCATTGACACATTTAATTCATTAGGTACAAAATCCCAAGTAAATTTTTGCAGACCATAAAACATAGTTAATCTGGTGTGCAGCAATCAAAGGTGAAAAAATATGTTAAGCCAAATGTAGAATATTGCTTTTCTGTAGAGACTTTGTGGTCTAAATATCTTTCATCATACATTTTTCTAGTGTGTTTCTTTACGTAATTCATCTGTTTCTTGTTTTCAGACCACAGAATGGTTCTATGATACTGTACAACAGGAAGAAGGTGAAATACAGGAAAGATGGATATTGCTGGAAAAAGAGGAAAGATGGGAAAACCACCAGAGAGGATCACATGAAACTGAAGGTCCAGGGAGTGGAGGTAGGAGAACAAAGGGTTTGCCTTTCAGCGGAAGGAGCAGTGAAAGAGCAGTGCTTCCATTAATTGCTCTTGTTAATGTGAAGTTGTAAATACTATATGTATATTTGTTGAATTCCTGTTTTCCCCCTAAAATCAGTATTATAGTTTTTAGTAAAAGCTAAATGTGGCTTCACTTCATCAGAATATTGCCCACTCTATAGTTAAGGAGTCAGAGTGTTGTTGAAGATATTGAAGTGTTGGAAAATGTTTTTTCCAAGGTGCACACTTTTCTATAGCAGTTATTTACAAAGGCATGCAAACATCTCAAGCATGGGTTGCTAATCATTTGCAAGTCTTATCTCTCTTAGAAATGGGTAAGCGTCAGTGCCTTGACGTGTATATGATTAATATGCACTTACTACTTGGTGACTGTCATTCAGAATTTCAAATAGGTCACTGTAACTTGACCTGATTTTACACGAAGGACTTGATCTTCCTCCTAGGGAAACAGGAGTGGAATTTACATTGACTTCAGTAGGAGCAGGATTGGACCCTAATTCAAGACATGTTTTGAAAGTGCCTCTTATTGTTCTGCTGTTCTTTGCTGGGCTGTTCAAAGTCCTGATGCTGATGTAGCTTATAAATTCTCTCCTAGAATATGTATATTTCACTACACAGTGACTCCTTGGAGCAGTTGCCTCTTCTTGAATCTTGCATCAGGAAAAGCTATTCAGTTGCATTAATATTTTGAATGGGGAAGTGGAGAAAAGGTGCATTTATTTAAATCTCATTTTATTTTCTAATTTTGCCAAATGGGGAAGTGACCCTGGCTGCCCAAATAGTTGAGCCTCTACTACGCATGATTTGCTTTGCATCATTAAGTCCCCAAAACACGAAAGACAGGTTTACTCCATACTTAAGATCAAAATGAGGAAAGGGCTTAACAAGCATCAAGGAAAACTCCATTCTAGGAAAGTGATTAGAGAATTGTGCATGTGTGGGGGCACGCTCCCACACACATGCCTGTGTGTGTACATCCCTTTCCTAGACAGATCATTCCTGATGGAGGCCTCATGAGTGTCATTAATATATTTAAATAACCTTTATTGATGGAATTGTTTGTTTGTTTTCAGTTTATACCATGTGCCTGTTCTAATAGACCCAATGCTGCTCTCAGCTACGTGGCTATAACTCCTATTGTACTTGATGGCGGTGTATAATCAGTGTCTCTAGGCACATATAGCAATGGTAAATCTATATTGACGCCCAAATCAAGTGCATTACAATAACCTCATCCAAAAGTGACACAGGTCTAGAGTACTGTGGCAAGGAATGGTCACAATCTTTCTGCCAAGTGCAGATTAAAATAACTTTTGACCACTACAGCTGTCTGGCCATCTAGAAGCGATAAAGTTTAGTAACAAAATGGGCAGTATATTACCTGCAACATTCCCTTTAATTGTTATACCAATGAGCCCCAAATTCAGCAAGACACTTAAACATTTGCTTAACATCAAGTATGTCAGTAATTCTGTTGATGTCATTGGGGGTATTCACGTGGGTAAAGTTAAGCACATGCTTAAATAATTTGCTGAATCGGGACCCTAACTAGCACCACCTCTCTTTTATCCAGATTGAGCACCAGACAGTTTGCTGCCATCCAAATCCCAATCTAGACCTGAATTTGGGAAAGCTTAAAACAAATTGCACCATCTGTGTCGGATGAAACAGAAATACAGCTGCGTATCATCAGCATAGTGATGGTACTGCAGCCTAACCTAGTGCACTATCCTCTCCTGTTTCACGGTAGCCTTGAGACGTACTTTAGCAATGATGTGCTAAAGGAAAATGCGAGCCCAGATATTTTTTTCTGCATCTGGTATTGTGTTGCAGAATTTACTGTTTACTGAATTTACAAGACCACTTGAGTTCAATGGATTACCTTACCATACTGAAGTATCTTCTAGGCACTTTATCATTATTACATTTTGCAATACATATTATTGAGTTTATTATGTTTAAAATAGCATAAATGGGTTTTGTTATATTACACCAGAGATGCAACTTTGCTCTATAATTTTAATGTCTAATACCAATACTTTTTATTACGATGAGCAAAGAAATGTTACTATACTAGAAATTCTGTAAACTCTTTGCTCAGGTTTTTCACAGCATGATTTAATTGACTGCAATGAACATTAAAATGCAGACTACCAAAAACAGTCACCAGGAAGCCCATCTACAGAACTGTGACCATTGATTAGGACACTCATGACTATAGATAGCAATTTGTCATCAGCCATTTTTTTAAATAAACCCGTTATGTGAAAAGAGTCTACTTCAGCTCATGTGAAGACGGAAAGACTGCAGCATTGCAAAAAAAAGTTAGGAAAAAAACAAATCTAATGAGAGGCCCAGCAACTCCCTACCCAAGCATTACTTTAGAAGGCAAAGGAATACAAGAAATGAGTTAATTTACATATGTTGACAGTAACATGCAAGCCAGTGGGGATGTCCAGAAGGAAATAACATCATAAATTGGCAAGGTGACAGAGGCACTTACCAGCTTAAAGAAGATTTGGTTATCAAAAATCGGCAACTTAAAGATCAATCACCGAATCTTCAATTCAAATGTTATTTCCATCTTAACATATGGATGTGAAAGCAGGCAATAAAGATATAGACAGACATCTAAAAGCCTTAGAAAGCAAATGCACTAGAAAAATACTAGCCATTACATGGAATGAATTTATTTGGAAATAAGGCATACCTTTTTAATGGAGAGAGTATTTAACTATTTTAACAATTTACCAAGTGTCATGGTAGATTCTCCATCACTGACCATTTTTAAATCAAGTTTGGATGTTTTCTAAAAGATCTGCTCTAGAAATTATCCTGGGGCAGTTCTCTGCCCTGTGCTATTCAGGAGATCAAACCAAATGATCACAATGCTTCCTTCTGGCCTTAGAGTCTATGAATAACAAAGGCCAAGATCCATCAGATAGTTCAGTAACCCTTTATCTTTTTAAAGTTATCCAGAAAAGAGGATAGAAATATTTGGACATGTGTTAAGCATGAAGCCTGAGCATCGGTCATGGCAATCATGCCATTGGGCAGCCGGAGGACTGTGTCAAAAGATCTGACTGAAATAATCTCTTCATAGAACAATACTCAGAGAAGGAAAACTTATGGAATTTAACAACATAGAGGGTATGCACAGCGTGGCCCAGAGATGGGATAGTCTTATTTGTGCTGTGAGCGACATCTGATGCCATGAGAAGGATTCAGATTCAGAATCAAATTAATCTTCCAAGTTCCTAAAGTTTCATATCCCTTCAGTAATGAAGAGCAACTTCACCCATAAAGGATGAAAATTCTTCTCCAAGGAGTCAGCACAATCGGAGCTGGATGTTGTTTAGGTCCCTACTTTGTACTAAAACAGAAGACTCTTTAGACCTACAACCATTTAATCATGATTCACTTTGGGAATCCTGAATGTTAAAAAAATGTCATTGCAAATAACATGTCTTAGGTGATTAAATAGATTTCATCTAGGGCTTCCAGCAGATGCAGGATGCTCTTTCTAAGTTTGACATACCAATAGTCTATTGTAATGCTTTATGTAGTTGTATATTGAACTCTATTAATCATTTCAAATAAGTCTGCTTCTGTATCAAACAGTGCTAGTTGTAGGAATTCATTCACTTGCTGTTTTTTATGTGTAAATCAGAGTTTTATCTTGTGGAAAGTATTTTAATGCAGTATGTTTCCTCTTCATGCTCAAGCAGGAACTCAAACAGCCTTATCTATAGTCATCAGTGATTATTTTTGAGGATGGATTTTTTTTCTTCTCAGATCATTAGCTAAACCACCTTCACTTCCTGGGCCGTGGCTCCTGGGTGGTTTCTAGGCAACTTGGCTGACAGTTGCCTTCCCCCCACACTGCCTCGTGTGTGCCATGGGAAGGGATAGCTCATCTCCTGGCTACATGCATTTTTACTGTTGTTCTGTTCTCTAGGCACCTAGCTTCTGGTTCCTTCACTCTCTGCCTGCAATCTGGACTCTAGTTCTGGCTCCCTGACCCCCTGCTGCCTACTTCCATGAAACAGTGCAAGGACTATGCATTTCACACTCGTAGAGAAAGCTGGAAAGCAGTAGGCGGAGCAGGGAGACCGAAAATATAACGTTTGGCACCTGTCTACAAAAAATGGTGGATTCCATGGTATCTTTTTAAAAAAAAAGCGAAATTCTGTGGCTCTGGAGTCCATAGGGCCTGGATTGAGATGAATGGGGAAGTTGTGTGAAGCTGGCTAGTGTCTGTCGGTAGATAGAACTACTTGGTATATACATCGGGTGCTTAGTCTTTGTCTTAAGTGTAATGTTTACTTTGGAGTAGTGCCTGTTGGTGTGAAAATACCAGCACAGTGCAGGTAAATAGAATGCCCTGAAAATAGTTCTTCACGGTCCACATTCTGCCATCATCCCTCCCTCTGTGAAGTACCTTATCCTGAAATCTGGCTGCTTTCACTGGGACAGATCATCCCCTTATGGCATTGGTGGTGGGGTGGGGAGAGAACAGAAATTCCCAGGCATTATTCCATGGTGGAGAAGGAAGCAGGCAAAAGTCTGGGGGTCCTGCCCCAACCCCGGGGGATTAGGTAAGCCGAGGGCTATTTATTTGGGGATACCCCAGTGCCTCCTCATTTGCTGTGTCCCTTAGCTGAGTTCTTGTGGCAACAGGGATTCCCCCTGCTTGCTTCTGCTTCCTCCAGGGCCCTGAGGCTGCAGAGGGGCTTAGCAGGTTGCACGCTCTTTCTTGGGGACGCTCCTGTGGGGAACGGTGTACATCTGGTCCGGATGCAAACCTTGCATCTTGTAGCTGTGTAGCATCTGGAGCCCAGTGGGAAGTGCTGCAGGGGCATCTGAGTTCTCTGCTACGCACCCAGAGTGTCTTTGATACACGCCACTGGGCTGCATGTGCTTTGAAGTACTACTTACCCTTACTACGCATGGCAGAATCAGGTTATAAGCTCTTCTTATATATGTTCCCTCCTGTGCTCCTTAATTTTGCTCAGTAAAGCAGCATCATATGGATTACCATGCTTAATTTTTAATAACCCTTAACAATTTTTAAATATTTCTGTCAGGATACTTTTTCTCAAGATTAAACCGTCCAAATCTTGCCAGTGTTTCTAACGTATTTGCTCCTCTTTTGCTTATCATTTTTTGTTGCTCTGCACTGCACTCTCTCCAATTTAATTACCACCATTTTTTTCTACTAGGATGACTACATCTAGACCTTGTACTACTGCAGATGTGATCTAATCAGTTCTTTAATAAAGATATAGAACAAGGTCCTTAATCATAGGCGATACCTATCTTGATACAAGTCTATTAGCGTTCTCCACTGCTCCTGCATGCTGGGCTGAACATTTAAATGTTGGATCTATGCAGCTTACAGCATTATTACATATGGTGCTATGATTGTATTGCCCTGGGCTAATAAATGGAGGGAATATCTTCTCCATTAAGTGTGTAGGATTAAGTATCAAAATTGCTATACTTTTTTCCATTAGATGGCCTCAGTTTTGTGAGTCTGTGTGGCTCCCATGCCTGCCTGATTTTTAGCAAGGGTTGTTCATATTTTCCCAATGTAGTAGCCAAAAAAATAAAAAAAGATGTAGCCACCCGAAGTAGGGAAGATGATGATCACTACCCATTTGAATCCAGTCCCTCTCCTTCCCTTTCTTTTATGGCAGGGGCATGACTCTACACTCATCCTGTAGTTGGAAAAGCATCTTCATTCCAAAGGACTAAAATCATTTGCAAGCCTTCTGCCTGCAAGTGATGTGGTCTGCATCTTCTAGTGGCTTTGGGAAATGCCTCACCTCTGGGATAATCCCAGGCCCACATCATCCAGCCCAAGCACGGAAAACACCCTGAATCACTCCCTAACTAACTTCTTGTAGGACGACGTCTTGCTGCTGCCTGCCAGGTCATTTGGCTCACAATCTTAAATCTCAGTAACAACCTTCAGTCTGAACTGTAGACAAAGTCCTTCGTCATTTTTGTGACTTCTAAATGTTACCCACAGAAAATTAAATATTGCCTAAAGTTCTTGATTACTTACTAGTTTAACTCACAACACCTTTTGTTGTTTGAGGCATGTAGCTGTGGTCTTATGTTTCTGATCTCATTCCAAATAGAATGAGATGTTCTTTACTTGGACACTTGGATAACAGATTTTAAAAAGCTCCTTCTAAAGTTGGGATGATATTGTAGTTACCACATTAGGAATTAACAGGGCATGAAATAACTGTCTGCCTTGTGGCACTGCCAGATCATTTCAGGTCTGCTTGCAGCCAGAAGATAAATAGGTATCATACTTCTAGCTGATGGAAAAATACTTAAAAAGAAGCCAGCCAAGAACATTGGTAGTATCCAAGTCAAGTTTTGAAAATGGCAGTTAATAGGCAAAAAGGAGAAACAAAATTGGCAATGAAATTACTGACCAGGCAAATTTTCAAAAAGGGTTTTATATTTAGTGTATTTTTATTATGAATTACTTCTTGAATGCCCTCAGCATGCTTTGTGCTGTGCTCATTTTAGCTTTTGGATGAAAAAAAATCTTTTGAAATGAGTTTAGATCAATTACTTATTTTCAAGATGTTGATTAACACAGTAGAGGAGAATTTGGTGCATATAGAGAATACAGGTAGAGCAACTTCAGTAAAGCTAGAAAATGTAACAGAACTTGCTTAATTTCTTCTCTTGTATGTCAGGGTGATGGTGAATAACTCCATGAGATTCTTAATCAAAAAGTTGTCTAGGTTAGCATCATTGGTCACTGTTTCTTCATGTTACTTTCTTGGTTAAACTGGCGCACCATCCTCCAGAAAATTCTGGGTAAACTGACAGTGAGAAGTTCACTTGGTCTGTCCCTAAATATCTCTTTTCAAGATCCAAATCCATAGTCCTTCTTTAATTTCTAATTAGTTAGGATCCCTGGTGATATGTTGCTAATCAATTCACATAATTAAAAAATTTAACTAATAAATAATAGTAAGTGGTGTGTTGAAATAGCAATAGCCTATTTCCCGACTGACACGGCTCTGAATTTACAGATGGTTGGTTCAGTTAATGTATTTGCCTTTCCTTGTGCATGAATCTCTCTCTCTGTCTATAAATTGCATATACACCTGAATGCATAGTAAAATGTTGCTAAAATGAATGAGGTCCTATGGTCATAGTAATTCAGGAAGTGGTCTCCTAATAATTGGGAATTCTTCTGTCCTTTAATCTGCTAATAGGATCAAGGGCAAAGAGAGGAAAGAATGGGGAAAATGAGAGGAGAGAAAGATGCTGGAAATGTAGTGAGTACTACAGCATCCAAAAGAGAACAATTCCTGCATTTCTGAATCTCAATGGAATTCTTGGCCCTAGGCAAATACTTCTCCGGGGCTTGATCTTTCGATGATGCACATCTGTTAGATAACTGGTGACGGAGCCATGCTGAAGTCCAGGACACAGTAATAACATTAAACAGTAGCAGAAGTTGAAAATCTACTTTGAGACCATTTGGTTGTATCATGCTGTGAGGCTACTTTCCATTCTGGTACCTCTGATTAACAGGTTTATCTGGAAACTAGAAGGGATAACTTAGACACCGGCAAAGGGAGCAAGCTTCCCTTTGTTTTAAAATTGTGAACCCCAAAAGAATGAAAGTAGAATCAATGGAGAAACTGACAAGGAACAAGAAATAGAAACCCTGGAATTGCCAGAGCTTTTTCTGAGCTCACAAAGTCGCTTTAATGGGTCTTACTGAGCAGTGAGCTTTCTAATAGCCCACTGGGGACTTGGGGAAACCAACCAAATGCATTTTTATTTGTGACCTTAGCCAATTTGAGCCCAGGTCTGCAAAGATGATTAGTCAGTATATTAACCTCATGTCCCCTCCTGATTCCAAATGTAATTGGGAATGAATACTTTCTCCTGTCCTTAAATCACTTGTGTTTGGGTACACATATAGGTATCTGAAATGCCATGGAAGTTATGGCTATGGAACAAAACGCTAACTCTGTGTAGCAAGAGTTTGCTGCTAATATTTTTTTGCAATCCACTAGCTCTCTTCATCTGAGCTCTCAAAACACTTTCCAGTAATTAATTAGCTGAACAATGTACTTGTGAAGTAGGTAAGGGATATATAGTAATGCAGCCACCTCTGGGTTGATGGGAGCAGCTGTTTAACAGTTTACTATAATGCTACACAGCTGTTTAGAACAATAAAACAACACTAAATTCAGTTGAAACTATTGGGGAGGGACGAGTATATAAGAAAGCAGAGCGTAATTACCCAAGTTGAAATTTTGCCAAGATAATGGTATTAACCCCCAAGTCTTACAAAATGTTCAATGGGATTTTTTTTATTGTCCTAAATGTTCAGAAATTCAGTGTAACATGAAAGATATTCCAGCTTTGGATAGCCCTGAAACACCAGGCTGACGGAGAGAGAAGGGTGCCACTACTGAATTGCCAAGGCCACTTTCAGCAGCACTTCGTGCTTACTGGGGGTTTCCCATCAAAGTATCAACCGAGTTTGACTTTGCTAGTTTGAGATTTGATGGGACCCTACATATCTAGAGAGTGGACCATTATCCACCCTGGATGTGTTTCATATATTACAATACGTTAAATTTTGTGATTTCCTTTTTTAAAACTTGATTTGAGTTTTATTAAGTGAGAAACTCCCTTGTGGGGAGAGAGCTGCAGAATTCCAATTGTGTATGCAGAACTTGTATTTAATTATTATCATAACAGTCCCTTAACATTATTACAGATTAGCCCACAAGGACATGTATGGAAATTTTAGAGTATTCAATTTCTATATAAACTCTGAAACATCAATGTCAACATTCACAAAAGACTTCTTTAGCATTTGGGTCCAAACATGCAGCATACACATTACATAGGCTGTATAACATTGGTGATAATAGCATCATTGATTATTACAGCTTGGAAGCTTGGAATACGTGTTAAGAACAAACTACCTTTTTCTCTTAGTAAGTGACCAAATGGGCTTTTTCTGCAGTATGTAAAACAGTCCCTCACTCAATCTTAAACTATAGATTGTTTTTACATCTTTCAGTTCACTGCCATTGTCAGTACAATTTATTGCTAATTTATTCCTGGAGGTGGAAGCAACTTCTAAGATCAAATATTCAAGCAACGCTAATCTCAAAAACTATTTTCTAGGATAGTCTGATCCAATTCACTTTCATTTACATGAGTTTTACTCACCATCAGAGATGCGCTATGTAGTTTGCAAACTAATTAGGATCACATTGTTTAGTCAGGCTGCTTAATGCATTCCAGCAAAATAGAGTAGGACCAGCTTGGAGAAGAAAACAGAGTTGAAGGTGAAAGGCTCCTGATACCATATGCACACACAAATGTGCGTGCCCACACATGCACAGTGTTGCAAACAAAAAACATTCAAACTCTACCCCAAAGAAGTGACAGGTTTTGCATGAACTTATTCTGGGCGGTTGCTATTAGGTGGTTTTTTTTTTTTAACCTCCTTTTATTTTTCTACTTCTGTTGGCTTAACTTTCATCTGATTTTCCCCTTGCATATCCTCCCAACGTGGCTCAGAGATGGGGTGGTCACAATCGGCCATGATTCATAGTGGGGGAAGTAGCTTTTCCCTAGCTATATCCTTGCAGTTCGTTCTTGTGATTCTAATTTCTGTCCCAATGTCGTATTTTAGGGCTGTGGTGAATTCCTCACAGAGCCCCCTCCATCGCAAAGGGTGCTGGCTTCTCTGCCATGTCAGCTACTCCTCTTGGAGGGAGAAACAGGACTGAGGAGCGTGTTAGTGCATTTGGTAGCGTTTGAGTTTGGTTTGGGATGGATTAGGACATGCAGGAATGAAAGACAGACACAGGGATGGATTTTAAGAAGCAGGCTGCAACTTTAATTTAGCAACTGGGAGGCGTGCCAATGCCCTTCTCACTTACCTGGGTCCAATGCAGAGTTACAGGGTTCCCACCATTTAACTAGAAATTTGGAGTAGGGCCTCTTCAGCCTGTCCCTAGAACCCAGCTCACTTCTGAATCCTCTCCCACTCCTTCCTCTCCACCCCGTAAGGAGATTAAACGGTACCAAGGGAGGCCTTGGTCTTGGAAGACTTCAGGTCTCCCCTTCTCCTTTCAGGCACAATCCCAGGCCTTTTAAAGCCATTATCTGCATGGAGACCAGTGCGAGTTGCGGTGAACTGAACATTCCAATATTTATTATCTTGTAACATTTAAACTTCCGTTCTTTCTCCTTTAATGTAACTATGCCCACCTAATGCTGCGAGGAAGGTGAAAACCTACCACATCTCTGCCAGTTTGACCCAATGGGGGAAAATTCCTTCCTGATCCCCCCCAACAAGACAATTGGTCAGACCCTCAGCATCCTGGAAGCTCAATATACTTCAACTATGGGGAGGCAGTGGGGTGGTTGGGGGCGGGGGGGAGAGGAGGGAGCCAGGCAGCCATAGAGGCAAGATTGCTCTGGAAAGCCTAGAGAAGGGTTGAACTGAGGCCAGCCAATGAGAGGCAAAGAACACCTCCCACACACCGATACGGGGAGGGGCAGGAAAAGGTTAGAATGTGACAGCAAACTGAGATTCCAAGACAGCCTTCCTGCACGATCCTGGCATCTCTGCCCAGTGGCCGTGCCACAACTTTGCTGGGTTGAGATGTCCTATCCACCACCTCTCTGCTGCGTGGGGGTGGCCTGTCTGGTGTCTTTGCCAAAGAGATGCACCCCTATGAGCCGCGCAGGGACTGCACTATCATTTGTGTCCTGGCTTAGGGCTAAGAACCTTGTCACCCCGTAACAAATAACAAGCAATACAGACTAGCTAGAACAGAGCAAAATGGAAAGTGGATTAAAATAGCAAGTGTAACTTGGGAAAGGGAGAGTCTGTAGCAAGGGCATTTATTAACCATGGAGTATTTTGAAAGGCGCTTGGACACACTGAATTTAATAAAATCCCCATGGAATAGTTACAGTGAAGAGGCCACACATTATTTCTGCATGTTTAAGTATTTACATGACAGTAGAAGAAAATTAGTGCCTGTTACTTTAATCTTTGCTGCCATAATTTACACCCATCTTTAATGATAGATTTGATAGGTAGACATTTATTACAGATGTGTAAAAATGTTGATTCTTCATGAATTGATTATTTGGAATTTATTTTATTAAATATTCTAGGTGGTGTATGATATACTGAACTTATGGTCATTACAGCATCTTAATGATTCATATATCTATGGTAGTGCTAGGGAAATCAAAGAGCTAGTTTACAGTTTCTGAAGGAGAATATGGATTATTATTAAATCTGGAATGAGTCTCCGGAGAATCAGTTCTGAAGGGAACATAGATATCAATAATTCCTCTTCTACATTGGGATCCTAATGTATTCACTTATAGTAACATAAATTCACAGTGAATGGTTGTGCTTTCTGACAGTTTTTCCTAACACAATATACACATGAAAGGTCTTCTTCTTTTTTTTTTTTTATTCCTTCAGCACATACATAACCTGCCTAATCCCTTAGCTATGATAGCTTGTTTTACAGTTTATAACTTTTAACAATAAAAAGCTTTCTTAATATCTGGGTGTTTCAGAGCCTAAGATCCTGTAGAGATCGGAATAATTTTTTGTATGCATATGATTTTTTAGTGGGAATCTTAAAAGTCTTTACTTTGTTTTCTTGGATGGGACCTATGATGGTTATTAAATCCACTAGGGGTCCTCTGAGTAAAAGCCCAAAGAAGAATGTATGCAAACTGTTACTAGGTTTTTAATTTGAGCAAATTATTGTGGGAAAGGTTGGTGACAAAGAGGTGTAAACTACACTTTGTTGGGTAGAACTTCTGGTTAGTTATTTTAAACTCTAGAGAATTTTTTTATTTTTTTTTATTTTTTTTTAATGCACTTTGGCCAAAAGTGCATAACATTAAACAGTGCTACATCATAGGAAAGCCAGCTTTTCCTGATGTAGCTAAACATCACTTTGGTAACACTTTAAGAAGAATGCTGGCAAGTATGCTATTGCATGTGGTTGAGAACTTAGCAAAGTCTCCTTCCCAAAGAAATGGATGCAACAACATACTGGGCTTGATTCAGATTCTACCTACACTGGCTTTACGTTGTTTCACTCTGAGGACTTCAGTGGAGTTCTTCCTCCTTTGCACAAGTGTGAGTGAGATCAGAATCAGACTAAGTGAATCCACTGTTATGTTTTTAAAAAAGGAAATGAAGAAATCCACAGGCTCCTTGTTTGTATGTTAACAGTACAATGTGTGGGGATTCGATATTTGTTTATTGATATTTGCGTGACATCTTAAATCCTTTGTTTTGTTTCCTGGTGGCGCAGACTGAAATGCACCTTGTTACCAGTATATTGCTGTATAATGTTCAATGCGCTGACAAAATACACACTGGACAAAGATAATTTAGCAATAATCTAAATTATTATTTACTTTCCTTAGAAATATTCTGGCCTGCCCTAACCAGAAATCAGGGTCTTCTATACAAAATCTCCAGGTAGAACTTATATGAAGTTGGACATTTCTCACAAACTTGTATCTTTTGGAATACTGATGTAGAGCTTATGGCATCTATATGCCCCAGATGCACTGGGTTATCAGAGTTATTATTTTTAGTCATTGGAGTATGAGGAGAAAATAGATAGCAGGCAGCATTAATGCATCAGTCTTTAGACATTTTTGGTCCAGGAGAGCAAGCTACAGTCTGGGCACAGCCAGTATTCTCAGAATTTCTCTCCCTAGCATGAATCCGCAGGGACTGATGTGCTAGGGTCTTTGTGGCATGATGCTTGTTTTGCATGGGTATGGGGAAAAAAGAGAGGATTGTATCATTTCCATCATTCTGAAGCCTAGGATGGCTTTCTCAATGAGTTCTCCTGATTTAGCAAAGGACTTAAGCGCATGCTGAATTTTAAGTATGTGTGTGATCTATCTCTGTTCAGCAAAGCCATTGCACACATTCTTAAATGCTGTTGACTTAAATGGGACTTAAGTACGTGCTTAACTTTAAGCACATGATTAAGTGTTTTTCTAAAAAAAAAGATAGGATCATTTGTATGCTTAAAGTCAAGTATATGCTTAAGTGCTTTACTGAGCTGGACCCCATGCTACTGAGGAATTCATACCTAACTGTTAGCTTTTCGGTGTAGATCACAGTAGTTGAGATGAACTTTTAAACTGTTTGCTAAAACAGATTAGCGAATGTTCATAGGAAATGTATGAAATAGTAAGACAATGCAGTACAGCGTTTACATCACATTTTACTCAGTCTCCTATAAAAAGGCAATATCCAATTTATACGAACTGGCTACCTGATAAAAGTTTGTTTTGTTTATTGATAGCAACTTAGTCTATAAAATTGTTACTTTGAGGCTTCCAGATGGAATCACTTGGTAAATGTAAGGAGCCTTAGAAGGAGGGAAATGAAAATGAATTCACGAAGAAATAAAGAATCTGTTTCTTATAGTTCCTTTTGCAAATAGTGCTTCCAATGACATATTGTGAATGGACTGAGTTATAACAAAAACAGAAATAAAAGAGAGCTCCAGGGTAGAAAGAACAATTGTTACACTTACTTTAACTGATATAATGCAAAGCAACGTTTTTTACACTCAATTAGTTCACACATTGTGTTGGACACAAACCAGAATGTAGAACATTTTTTGATTTTGTTTTTACATGATTAAGGGAGATGAAATAAATTCAGTACATTACCCTCTGTTCTTTCTTTTAGATGCTTTAGTCTAGCTGTTGGTTTTGCATGAGTTAGTGGGTTAAAGAATTTTTACTCTGGCTTAATCTATTCCTGATATAGGAAAACTTTTGTAACTAAAACAGAGCTAAGGTTCTTTTTTCAAAGCAATTTGTTTCATTGTATCAACAACGTATTATGCTGCACAAATGTTTATGAAACAAGATTAAGAATAGGAATTTTTATATTGGTATGTTTTATTTCAAAATGTTTGTGTTTTGAATTTTAGTGAAGGATAAATAGTATGGTAGCCAACAGCTGTTTGGAAACATTTAAGCAGGAAAAAGTGTGTGGCAGAGTATTTCAAGAAACTTCGTTAATTTATTGTGCTTAATGATCTTTCCTTGCATTTTTAATGTTAATACAGTAATGTTAATCACTATCATGTTTGATTGCTGCTATGACCATTTAATACATCCTGAGTATAGTGACAATTTTTAAAAAAAATATACATATCTTTGATAAAATTATTCTCCTTGCTGAGGATAAAAAAAGAACAAAACCAACCAACCAACCAAACAACAAACCAGGATCCTGTGCTGTTCCAGGTTATGTGCCAGTAACCTGTCTGGAAAGAATATGGAGAAAAATGTTGTGTAACTACTTAAGGATTTTTATGATGAAATTAAAACAATAAGTGTTAGTATAGATTTATGGATGATTTTAAACACCTGAGATCCATAAACATTTTATATATACAATATGTACATTGTCAATTTAAGTAACTTATCTAGCAATATCCATTTTTTTTACTTGTGGATTCAGTTGTGAATGAATTCCCAGATTTCAGCTTAAAAAAAATCATATTTAGAGAAAAAGATGATCAGTAAATGCAACAATTTTTTCCTTCTGTGTTTGGTGTTCTATAATGAAACTATTAATAAACAAAATAGTAGGAACCTGCTGGGTAAAAATTCCAATTACATGTTTTACTCCAAAAAGCACATCAAATAAATATTGCACTTTGTTATTTCTAGAAGATGCATCAGCTTTAGTTAATTTGCATAAATTATACAACTCATTATCTTTGTTTATAAAGCTTTAGCAAATTTTTGGCTCATGAATGCTAAGAAATCTGTTAAATTCAGTGCTATCTGCTTTACTACCTATTCACCTTTTTAATAATTTACACAAAACGTATCTGTGACAGTCCAGGAAGTGCTGCCCTTTACCAGTGATAAATGGGATGCATTAAGTTTGACTTATGTTTCTTAAAACTAAAAAAAAAAAAGCTTATGCTTTTCTCTGTGCTTTTTAAAAATTTGTTGTATTTCCATGGCCCACATGCAAGTTATTTTTATAGACCTAATAAGTACGAAGTAAACACATGCACATTTATATTATTGAGTTACAAAGGTTTAATACTGTTCATGCGCTAAAAATATGGTCTATGTAGCTACACTGAAGATTTAAGAATATAAGTTAAGATTTAAGTGTATGGGTTAATAAACAGTACTTAACTCCACCATTGTGTGTGATGCTGATCCCTTTAAGGTATCGTCTCTTAGTATTTACCTGATTGATAATATTTCTGGTGGCTTATATTTCACTGAACAAGTGTTTTGGGATGTGTCTGGACTCTATTTAGATTTGGAACTGTGGTCAAAGGACAGGAATATTGGAATTCTATATAGTTGTGAAGACTTCCTTCTCAATTAAATATTGTTTATTTCTGCATTGACTAGACCATTCAGGATATCATCCTTAATACCAGCAGGGTAGTAAACACATTTTGAATGATTTATAATAGGCTGTGAAGATTAATTATGAATTGTAATAGTAAAGAAAGTTATTGTGATGTATCTGTGAAGCTGAAATTATTCTCATTAGAGGAGCAGAGACAATATTATAGGTTGAGTTTTGTGTGGAAATGCTTTTATTGCTAGGCCCTTGTGTGTCTGCAATCATGGTCTGAATGTGCTGATGTGTTGCTCAACTGCCTTCATTGCCTGAGTTAACCTTTGTTGTAAGAACACATAAGAAGCCTTGTGGGAACAAACAAATTTTTAACTGGCAGGTTGCTGTAAATCTGCTTGTTGTTTTTAATGAGTGCAGAATCACAAATTGAGGTTGTAATGAATTCATATGTTCTAGGCTGGACCCTGGGGCACAATGTCTCAATCATGGAGTAAATTTTGGGGAGCACAAGCATTCAAAACTTAATTCTGTTTGTTGATTTTCCACTAACGGGTGCAAAAATCTCTCCCCAAATCCAACAATAGTTAGCTGGTGTACACTTTCGGTATTGTACTGCTGCAGAATGGATTTGACTTTGATTTTCAGGGCTAGTGTATGAGTGCTGACTCACTCTTTTATTACTACATGGTGGTTCTTACTGGACTGTGCTCTCATTAGGCATTGAAACTGCTTGGAGAGAACCATTAGGCTAGGAATGCAAATTAACACAAACAATTCCAGTGTAAAGGATTCTTAAATTGTGCACTTCATCAACAGGCAAAGTTGTTCTCTTCTTCTCAGCCTCCCAAGCCCCTTTTAAAAAGTCTGCTGTGAAATTCAAAGATGGTGCAGGGAAATGTTGTCAGGATCTAGGTTAGATTTAGGATTTACATCTGGGTTTCAGGTTCAGATTCTATCTCATCGGATTTTGAGCCCTTAATGGCATTGAACTTCTTGTAGCTGATCCACCATCTTGGACCAGAATTGGTGAGAAAGGTACCAAAGGGCCATTGAACTTGGCTCATCGTAAAGAGAAAAAGGGAACTGCGTTTAGCTAAAATGAAATGTGTGGTTTTTTTAAGCAGCTATTTTTTTCCTTTGATCTTTAATTTAAAACAAAACAAAATGGGAAATTCAGAGCTAAAGCTGAAACTCTATGCTTACCCCTCCTGTTGTGTTCAGCTTAAGAACAGAAGAATGGCCATACTGAGTCAGACCAATGGTGCATCTAGCCAAGTATCCTGTGGGCTAGAATGCTACTTTACAAATCCCTGGTATGCCTGCACCTTGAATACAGCATGCAGTTCTGGTCACCCCATCTCAAAAAAGGTACATTAGAATTGGAAAAGGTACAGAGAAGGGCAACCAAAAATTATTAAGGGTATGAAACAGCTGCCATATGAAGAGAGATTAAAAAGACTTGGACTTTTCAGATTGGAAAAGAGGGGACTAAGAGGGGGGATATAAGAAGTCTGTAAAATCATGAATGGTGTGAAGAAAGTGAATAGGGAAGTGTTATTTGCCCCTTCACATAACAGAAGAATCAGGGATCACCTAATGATAGTAATAGAGAGCAGGTTTAAAAGAAATGAAAGGAAGCACTTCTGCACACAACGCATGATCAACCTGTGGAACTTGTTGCCTGAGGATGTTGTGAAGGCCAAGACTATAACAGGATTCAAAAAAGAACTAGATAAGTTCATTGAAGATAGGTCCATCAATGGCTATTAGCCAGCATGGGCCAGGATGCAAAAGCATGCTCTGAAGTGTCCCTAGCCTCTGTTTACCGGAAGCTGGCAGTGGACAACAGGGATGGATCACTGGATATTTGCCCTGTTCTGTTCATTCCCTCTGATGCATTTGGCACTGACCACTGGTCTGACTCAGTATGGACTTGCTTATGTTCTTATGGTTAATAGAATTTGATCAGCTTTAGCTTCATGGGGGAGAGGTATTATTTGCTCTTTCAGTATCCCTGCACTTTGAAACATTTCCAGGAAGATTAATTTAAAAGTGCAAAGTGCTGAAGAGTTGTTTGATTGAATTGTCAAATGATATTGGGGCATTGTCTTTTGGCTTGTACCCCCTCACAGTGTGATGTCCCAGGATGACCGAGATTCAAAGTATTTAGAATATATTGGGCCCTTAGAACCAGAAATCTTGTTCTTAAGATTAACTGTGGGTCTCATATTAAGCTTCTGTTTTCCATTATACAGGGGTTTTCCGGCTAGCTTTACAAGTTATTTACTAGGAAGTTTAGCTTTAATATGTGCTATTTGTAGTTGCATTGAGAAATAGGTATACCTAGCACTGTAGTTTACTAATGTAGCTTTTCTCTTGAATCAGAAAATGGCATGCCTTTATCTGAACAACCCTCCAGTGCTCCTGTCCTTTGCATCTCCCAAAGGACCCTTCACTTTTATTTTTAAAACAAGGGGGCTTTGTGAGGTAGCAAAAGTATTGTTTGTGTTTTCCCTGTAATAGGAATGGCCATAGGGGTAATACAGTGACTCTATCCAGATGGCTTAGGTCTTGTATTCTTTAGATCTATACGGCCAGGGGGCTTGCAGCTCCTGAAGCTGTCACAAGACATCCTACCAGGGCTGGGGCAGCTTTCTGGCAGAATATAAAGCAGCTTTATATCGGGAAATGTGTGAAGCAGCTGTTTGGAGCAGGTTTGTGCATTTACAAAACAACATACATGAAACGTTCAGGTTTCAGCAAAGTTAATTTTTTTGCTACAAGCTAGCTGCAGGCCATGTTTTTCTCCTCAGTAGCCTGTTTTTAGTACTGCTGTTCATGTCCACATCGTACTGTATTGGGAGCTAATGCAAGCTGCATCTTTTAGTACAGGCATAGCTAGGGCTTTTAGAACAGTTCTTTGGCTTACAAGGTCTCCAGGATTCAGGGGCAGCTCCAGGCACCAGCGCAACAAGCGCATGCCTGGGGCGGCAAGCTGCGAGGGGCGGCCTGTCGGTCGCTGTGAGGGCAGCAGGCAGGTGGCTTTCGGCGGCGTGCCTGTGGGAGGTCTGTCGGTCCCGCGGCTTCGGCGGCAATTCGGCGGCGGGGACGCCGATGGCGCAGCACCGGCAGACCTCCCGCAGGCATGCCGCCGAATCGGCGTGACCAGGGCGTGCCGCTGAAAGCCGCCTGCCTGCCGTGCTTGGGGTGGCAAAAAACATAGAGCCGCCCCTGCCAGGATTAAACGAATGCAGAACAGAAGCATCCAATGTAAATCATTTATCAAGTGGCTGTGGGCTAGTGGGGATAGCATAATAGAGCCTAGAGAAGAAATATCTTAATGTTATTTTATTGCAGTGGCCTGAGAGAGAATTTGCACAGGTGGGAAGTAAGTATGGGAAGAGGGTGTTTTCATACCATATGGAAGTTAGAGATGGAAGAACTCTGTCAGGGTATCTAGTCCCATCTCCCCGGCCCAAGTGCACATGTGCTCCCTGAAGTATGTTGTGCAATGTTTTATTCAGTCTAGTTTTAAATGTCCCAACTGACTGAGCTACCACTACTTCTGTTGGGAGGTAATTCCACAATCCAATAGATCTCACTATCAGGAAACCTTTCCTGCTGCTCAGCCTAATTTGTTTCTTAATTTCATCCTGTTGCTTGGCATCCTCTCCAATAATCATTTGCAGTAGTAATTCCTGTATGTTGATGTAGAGGCCTGATACGTCAGAAAACGTTCAGTAATCTTTTCTGGTGAAAATACGATATCTGTGCTGTTGCCAGGTTCACGCAGGGGGATTTGTTGCACAAGTGTTCATTGTGCTAGTTGTTTGTCTTCAGGATGTTTTAACTTGTGTGGCCAATAACTACAAAGTGTCGTCAATTTCTGGAAAGGAGAATAGATATAACTGGCTGATTTGGGATACTTCCTCACTTTCATTAGTTATACTGGACCCTCCAGAAACATACACACACCTACATGTACAAGCCTGGAAGATTTCTTGAGGGGGTGTCAAATGCTAATATCCTTGTTCTTAGAATCACATTTCTTCATTAATATTACACCTCTACCCCAATATAATGCGACCCGATATAACACGAATTCGGATATAACGCGGTAAAGCAGCGCTCCAGGGGGGCGGGACTGCGCACTCCGGCAGGTCAAAGCAAGTTCGCTATAACGCGGTTTCACCTATAACGCGGTAAGATTTTTTGGCTCCCGAGGACAGCATTATATCGGGGTAGAGGTGTACTTGAAATTCTGAGAGGACATAAGGGAGCTCAGAGGTTTCTGGAGGGACAAATGGTGTATACAGTGCTCACTAACTCGTGACTGGCCCTCCTGAATAGAGATGGCTGCTATGGAGGCAAGTGCACTAGGTTTCTTTCCTACTTTCACTTAATCTCGGGGGCGGGGGGAAAGTTGCTTTCATATTTAAACTGCAGTGAAAATGTTAGCACTGTAAGTTACTTTAATGCTGGGACTGCTGGTCTTGCACTGCAGTTGCTGGATTGCTTTACTCCAGGGACACCCCACTGAAATCCAAGCAATGTTAGGATGCATGTACAACATGCAGCAATACAACAGGTGTCTTCTTCTTCCTGGACATATCTGGGATATTTAACAGGTAGCAAAATTGTTGGTCTCCTGGACTCATTCTTAGAGCCCTAGTTACCCTGCTGTAATATTTCCACTTCCCACTCTCCCTTAAAACTGGCACATCATTGCAATATTTGCACCTTTTTATTCATTTTATAGGCAGCCATAAAAATGGATAGTGCTGTCCAATAGAATGTGAAGGGCACAGATAAAGAATAGAATCACTGCCTCAATTAATTTATTGTCTTACTGAGCTTATATTGTGTGCTAAGGACATTGCCATGCTAATTTATACAAGTAATAATACATTTAGGAGTTGATACAGAGCAATCCATGCAATCAGTTTACAGAAAAACGTAGATTTGTGTGCTAGGTGGGTGGTGATTGTACCTGGAATGCTTTGTGGGACGGGTGAGTTTTCAGGAAAGGAGGAAGATAAGGCCTTGTGGCACAGCATGCAGTGACAGTAATTTTGGTCCAAACTGTGTGTTCCTTTTGGTGTGTGTCTGCTACATTTTAATAACCATTGGGATGCCATGTAATATGGCAAATCAGTTCCTTCCCCTTGCCTCAGGTTCGACATCTGTAAAAAGTGGATAATAATGCTTACTTCCTTTTGTAAAGTGCTTTGAAATCTATCTGCAGAAAGCACTTTAAAAGAGATTACATCACTATTATTATACTTATGAAGCTGGAAGTTTTACTTCTCCTGAAGTTTTACTCTGTTAAGCCGCTGAAAATTTACTAGGACCATGTCTACTCTACAAACTTTCAGTCGACGCAAGTTACTTTGGCATAAAGCCATTGCAGTTAGTGTATCACTCCTGTGCGTGGGTACTTGGTGTCTTGTGTCAGTGCTTCGCATACTCACCCAGAGTGCTTGTGTTGACACAGAGTGCAGTGCACCGTGGATAGATATCCCAGTATGTCGTGCACCACCTTCCGGCTCAGTGCCTTTTGGGGAGTTTTTGCACTGAATTCTGAGGCACACATGAGCCGGCGGGGGGTGGTGGGGGGGACACTGGGAGCAAGGGGTGAAGTTCCCATTATGCAACTTTCTCCATGCCATAATGCCACCCTTATCCCATAATTTTCACACCTTTTTAAAAAAATCCCACAAACCCATGTGACACTTGCCAATATCCGCCATCTCTGACCAAAGCATGGAGCCGCCCGCACAGCTCTGCACGATGTCACGAACACTGCAAACCCTGAGCTGTAGGAAGTACTCCAACAGGGGACCTGATGATGCCTTTGAGGACACATCGCTAGGGGTCCTAGCGAAAAACAACTGACGGGGGTTGGGGGCATTCAACGAGGAGCTGTGCTTCTGGGCCTGAGAACTGAACGCTGACTGGTGGGATCGTAGCGTAATGAAGGTTTGTAAGGATGAGCAGTGGCAGCAGAACTTTCCGATGCAAAAGGTCACGACCCAGCCCTCCAGCTCAGGGATACCCAAATGAGAGCTGCACAAGTAGTTGAGAAACGAGTGGCAATTGCACTGTGGAAGCTTGCAATGCTGGGTTGCTATTGGTCAGTGGGAAATCATTTTGATGTTGGAAAATCCACAGTGGGGGCCATTGTCATGCAAGTGTGTAGGGCCATTAATCTTATCATGCTACACACCAGGGTGACTCTAGGCAATGTGTGTGGCATCCTGGATGGATTTGCAGCTATGGGGTCTCAAACTACGGTGGGGTGATAGATGACTCGCACATCCACCCCTATTTTGGTCCCAGCCCACCTTGCCAGAATACATCATCAGAAAGGGCTACTTTTCTGTGGTTATGTAAGCGTCCGTGGCTCACCAGGGACGTTTCACTGATATCAGTGTTGGCTGGTAAGGGAAGGTGCATGATGTGTGCAGCTTTAAGAACACAGGACTGTTCAGAAAGCTACAAGCAGGGACATTTCCCCCCTAGCCGGTGAATTACCATTGGTCATGTTGAAATGCCAGCAATGATCCCAGCTCATGAAGCTGTACACTGGCCACCTTGACAGCTACGTGGAAAGACTCAGCTACTGTCTCAACAGGTGCAGAATGACAGTGGAATGTGCTTGCAGTAAGTTGGAGGGATAGTGGTGGTGTTTACTCACTCAATTAGATCTCAGTGAGAAAAATGAGCCCAGTGGTTATAGCTGCTTGTTGTGTCCTGCATAATATTTGTGAGACAAAGTGGGGGAAATTGTTGTCAGGTGGAGGGCAGGGGTGGAGCAGCTGTCAGCTGAGTTTGAACAATCACACCCAAGGACCAAAAAAAGAGCTCAACGTGGAGCTATGCAACTGAGGGAGGCCTGGGAAGAGGATTTTAATGGTCAGCCACAGTAATGTGATATGTTTGACTGTGGTCTATCTGGCCCTTCAGTTCCGGGCATGTTAGAAGTTGTGTAGTGCTTGGAGTACATTTATTAATATCACACTGTCTTTTAATGGACCTAAGAACTTTGCAATGCTTACTGCACATTTGTAATTATTATACTGTGTTTTTCACTGAATCTCTATGTTCTGTGGTCCTATTTTATTGCAAGTAATATGTGCTTTGAGTTGTGCTAGGCATTCTGCAGTATCCGTTGTGAAGTAATAAAGACGAATTGATTTCCAAAAAGCAAAAAATTATTGCGTACCAAAAACAGTGCAAAAATGTGTAATTTAAAAACAATACAATGCAAACTTATAACATAAATTAATGGAAAAGAACTTTAAAATTGGAACAGCAGAAAACATTCCTGTCCATTTCTGCCATACACCAACCATGGCTCTCACAGGTCAGTGTATGTGAAGCTGTGGTTTTCCGTACCATCCCTGGCATAGAGTGGGGAGACAGGATGTGGCCTGTGATGCTAAATGGAATGTTGGGGGGTGTAAGTAGCGGCTGAAATGGAATTCTGCATTCCCCTGCAAAGTGAGCGAGCCTGTGACTGTTGGACCTGTAGGTCAACAAGAGCCTGCAGCATTTCTGTTTGCAGCCTGGGAAGCCCCATTATGTCCTGGTGCATCTCCCTGTCCTTTTGCTGGTGGGACTCCTGGGCCTTTCTCCTGTCCTCTCTCCCCGCCTCCAGGCTGTCTGCTATATTCACCCTCCAGATGGCCCAATGAAGCACTGGCTTGCAAGATCTCAGTGAATGTGTTCTTCCTAGTCCACTTTTTTCTCCTCTCCATCAGGAACAGGCATTCCGTGGTGTGGAGGAGGCATCTCCCAAGGCCGAATCGGTAGCAGCTACAGGTAAAACAGACAGGTGTATTATTGTATTTACAGTAACAGCAGAAAGCAGAAGGTCTGTTTCAGAGCTCCCTTCCCTTATTCCCATAACAGTTTTACATAAGACATGCTTATTGACACGTCAGCTTTGTAGTGCCTCTGGACCCCTCTCCCTGCTCCATGTGTCCTTCCTCCTCAGTACTGTTTGTGGCAGGGATCTGTGTCTCAGTGTCTTGGAAGGTATCCATGGAGCTGTGTTGGGTTCTAGTGGGGTCTCTACCAAGTCTGGCATGCAGCTCGTTGTAAAGCAACTGGTTGGTGGCTCAGCACCAGATCAACCGTAGGCCTCCCTGGCCTTGTGGTATGTCTGCTGCTGTTAGTTTCCTTAATGCAGCACTGCTGCTGATCCCAGTCGTGGCCCTTTGCCTCCATCCCCTGTGCAATCTTTTAGTAGGTGTCCATGTTTCCACGACTGGTCTGTAGCTGTTTCTGTATAGCCTCTTCTTCTCACAGGCCCTGGAGAGCCAATATCTCCTGTCTGTTCCAGGCAGGAGCATGTCTGGAGCGCGGAGCCAACATGTTCAGAGCGCAGTTGTACACAGCAAGGGAGAGCTTCTAGATGTGCTCACCAAGCTCGGCAATCAGGAAAAGGCATTTCAAAAACACACTGGAACTTTAAAGGTGGGGATGGGGATGGGGATGGCTTCTGCTCTCTGTGACTGCTGGGCGATGGCTGAGTGGACACTGTCAGGCATTGTGGGACAGCTGCTGGATAACTTTTCAGATCAACAGAGGTCATGCAGCATCTACACTTGCACTGCATTGACCACAGTACATTGACTAAGGCTCAACGCTGTTCGGAAGGCAGGGTTACTGCATCACCATAACAGGCTGCTTGGGAGACAGATTTCAATGTAGACACATGCACAGGTTGATGGAAGGCAACTTTTATATCGGCCTAACTTTGTAGTGCAGACCAGGCCTAAGGGACTTTGACCACAGAACAAGTTTTATCCCTTATTTAAAAAACAACCAAAAACTGAACAACAATGATGTGGAAAGAGAAAATTAAAAGATCAGGTGTTGAACTGAGATGTAGCAGTTTAAAAACTATGAAAGTGATTATTGCAATGCAAAGGAATTCAGTTTGGCTTGATTGAGTATAAATGAGGTCAGGATCCATTTTGGGTGGATACAAAGTAGAATGTAGGGAAATTCCATATAAAGTGCAACTGTCTCTTCAGTGCAAGGTATAATGGTGTGGCACAGGTTTGCAATAATTGTTCAGGCAATTGCTTCGTAATTGACTGTATCAATTTTTTCCTGTTTAATAAATAGAATGAATAAAGCCGAATCACATGAGGTAGGATTGCAATTCAAATTCCGTTCATTAAAGGCTGAACATTTGTCATTTAGCATGTAAAGTCAGTTTCTATGTAAATTATTCCAAAAGAATCTCCATGGACTAATGACGTTAGTGTCTATGGATTGAAATTGTTTGAGTAATTGATACTACAACCGCATGGCATACCTTGGAAAAAAAAGAAACTGGTGATGTACACTTCTCTGGCAGAATTAGCAGTGTGACTGCTAAATGTGTTAGATGCATGAATACTTTACTTCAGGCATCCTAAATAACATGACTTGTTAGTTTCAGTTTAAAGATTCAGATTTCTTCTAGTTTCAGTTTTTATTATGCTATAGATGTTGTTAATAGCAAAAAAAAGTTTGATCAATGTCTAGAATACTTACATCTTTCTATTAACAAGTCCTTCAGACTTTCTTCCACCTGGGCACCTGTTCCCTCTTTCATTGTAGCCTGAGATACAAGCACCAATTGTTAGGTGAGAATAATATTACTTCCAAGATCACAATTGAAAAAGTAAACTCTTCAGTTGTTTAGAATACTTCAGTGTTCAGGTTTCTGAATTTACCTCAAGTTCTGAAGGTGAGTCCAAACCAGTTTCAACTATTTATAAATTTCATGCATCCTGGTTGAATCCAGTACCTGAAGGGAACGTGAAAAACAGTTCATTATTTATTTAGATTGAAATACAAAGAAGACTCCTGTGCACATCAGTGGGCACCCTGTGTCAACTAGTCAGAATCAGATTCCATACCAGCCAGCAGCTTAACAAAGTCAGCAATTTAAAGCAGTAAAATATATTCAGTCCACCAAAGAGCTTCATACCATTTGCCCTCTCCAAAGCCCTAGCAAATACAGAGTGTATTTGCAGCACATCCTATAGGACAATATACATAACTGAAACTTGCTGTAATTTTGGTAGTTCCTAGGATTATCTTCTGTAAGTGAAAACTGAAGTGGTTAGTGAGTCCAGGAAGGAAAAGTGGAGGGAGAACCCTGCTGAAGAACCCAAATCCTTAACTACATAGGGAGAAATTGGCTTCTGGGGTGGGCTACCTTGTGGAAGAATCTTGAGTCTGAGTCTGAGAGGGCTGAGTTCAGTGCTACTCATTCCACCATCTAGGAACCCTTGGAGCAACCTGAGTAGAAGGCCTGGACTGGCCTTTTTGTTCAGATGTGGGTGGTTATTCTTGTATAGAATCCAATGTGTTTGTTCATAAAGTCAAACCCCAGGAAGAGGGTGAGTTTTGATCTTACACAGGGCTGTGAATTGTGTTTTTGGGCAGATGGAAGGTCAGCTGCTCACAGGGACATAGGAACAAACTAACTGTGGTGTATTTTAGGAAAGACAAGATTATCTCAAATCCAGAACAGGTATAAAAGCAGGAAAGCTGAAGAACTTGTTACAACTCCTCAGCTCTTCCCTTCGATGAGTACAATGCATTCCTTGTGAATCATGCCTCTTAAATGTGACCTATATAATACCCATTTTGATTTTATAACAGTAATATTTTGCACATGCATAGTGCTTTTCATCTGAGAATCTCCAAGTACTTTACAGACATCTGCTGTATACTAATATCAAAATAACCTAAACAGTGTTTTAAAAAGTGTAAAGCTCTGGAAAGGCTGTGATGGTAACTGTGGAGGTATTCCTCTGCTGAGAAGTTTCCAGGACAGTCACCTCCTAATCAAATCCCGTGTTAGTAATATATTTAATCATAGAATAAACTTGGGTGGAAAATAAGACAAACCATGAAAGTAGATAAATTCATTTCTTTTAAAAGCCTTGAAACTATTCTTAATTTTTTAAATTGTGCAATTACTCACACTAAATATTTAAAATAATTTCAGGTTAAATGTAGGCTTGCAACATCAATATAATCGCAGCAGCTTAATTTGGCATAAAATGTCTAATGAAATATTTTAATACAATTGTACATTCAGTTTACTAGTTTATTTCAATTTCATGGTGTATTAGTAGTTTTTATACTATTAAAAACCCTTCCAGTTGATATTCTTGTTTATGGAAAAAGCCTGGTGTTAAGAGGCTGTCTTCTGCCTGGGGTTGTTGCCTGTTCTGGGTCTGACGTTCTGACAGCCCAACCCTCCATGTTTCTTGTTAGTCACAAACACAAAGTGAAGGTAAAAATCTCACTGAGCACAGCAGGAGTCGCCCAGCTCCAGGGGGTTGGAAACATTTGCTTCTCAGATGCTAACTCCTGCTTTGGTGCAGGTGGGCACTGGGCAGGGACGGGGAAGAGGTAGAGCCTGAACAACAAGCTGACCAGTGCAGCTGAGCTGCCATTGAGAGAGATATAATTGTTGCCAGCCCTAAACTTGGCACAGATTACTTCTCCCCTGGAGCAAATGGGGAAACCAGGAACCAGATTGTGACTCTTGGTTAGTCCTGGGGCAACGTAACCGTGTGCTACCCCTTCTTGAGGCAGACTGTAAAATAACCATCTTGTCTGCTGTGAAATTACTTTGTATAATTGCATACAAAATGGCAGCAACATCCATGACATCTTGTATAGCCACAGACAGCAATACAATACAAAGCAATTGCTGATTCACCTTGATGAAGAGGCAGTGTTGCCTAATGAACAGAGCACCGGGCTGGCTGGGATTCAGGTGACCTGGGCTCTGTTCCTGTCTCTGCTCTTGGGCTGGTGCGAGGCCTTGGGCAAGTCACTTTGCCGGTTTGTGCATCATTTCCCCCATCTGTAAAATGGGACTAATGATACCGATCCCCTTAGTGAACACGTTGAGATCTACGGATGTAAAGCACTGTATGAGAGCTTATCATCATCATTCGTAATTATTGGACTCCATCGTGACTTCCCACCTTCCCCTGGGGGATCTGTTTTGAATTGGTAGGGTAATCTGGGATCATCTGTCCATGATGTACAATCATCACCTGCCCATATTACTCTTTCCCTTCCTTCCGTCTCTGTCTGTTTTGTCGTCGTAGCGTGCAAGCCCTTTAGAGCTGAGGAAAGTATCTAGCAAATTGTGGGAACTACCAGAAAGAAATTAGATCATAAGTGATGAATTCCTGGGGGATTGCTGATTCATTGTATGCAGGTCCAGTAGTTAATACACTCTGTAACAGTGATGGTAATCCCAGCTGCCGTACACAGACAGAGGAATACGTTAATGAGAAGGGGGCCAGATTCTTTGTTGCATCTATCCTGTGCTGGACCTTGACAGTCACTCCTCTCTGCTGACAGTTAGTTACCTGGATGTAACCACTCCCTAATTCTCTTATTGCTTCCAGCTCTAGGCTCATGGTAGGGCAGCTTGGATCTTCTGTAATGTTCTGCTGGCAGTGATCCTTTAGGGACCACCTCTCAGCTGGGGATATACTCTGGCTCCTCTCTGAAGCTGTGGAGAGTGAACTATCCCCAGGTTCTGCTGGTCCATTGTTAGCTGGGGATGCCCTGAGCAGGCAGAATCCCCAGCAGGGGCGTGAGGGCAAAGCTCGGCGTCACTGGCACTGTCTAAGTGGCTCAGAAGGAACAGGTCAGGGATGAGACTGCCTGTACATTCTAATTCTGTTGAGTGCTGGACACAAGATGGAGACCTGGTATCTCCAGTTAAATGAAGAAGGAACTTTCCCTAGAGCCGAGTACAATGTCTTGCCCAATTAAACCATCTACAGTAGCAATGGCTAAAATTTGTCTGAACATTTTCCGTTAGAATTACCGTGCAATTAGAGATGAGGATGAAAGTGGAAGGTGGCATGTAGCATCTGGGGCCTTGTCTACACTCCAGAGTTTTGTCGATAAAAGTTATGTCGACTCTCAAAAAGTGCTATAATAAAAATCAGTATTGCATGTTCACACTCCTGTCAGCAGAGCGCGTCAACACAGGGCACTAGCATCAACAGTGTGAGCAATGCACTACGGATTACCTATCCCACAGTCCAGCTCGACACCTTCTGCCACTAGGTCTTGTGGGAAGGCGGAGCGGATTGTGGCGCATCTTGGGACCAGGCTCAATGTCCCATGATGCATTGCTTTCTGTCCCAGCGTTCCATGGCCTTCCGGCTTTTTTCCCTGGCATTTTTTCAACGTCCCTTATTTGCAGTGTACCCAAGCATCGTGAGAAGGGATGGATCCCGCACTGCTCTCCTATGCTCTGATAACTGTCATAAAGACGTCGCGGATGGCAGTGCAATTAATCATGAAGTTACTAACTGAAGAAGACTCCCAGTTGCCTGACATGCTGTGTGGTATGGATAGGAGCAACTTTAGATTGCTTTTGACATTCACAGAACAGCTGCAGAGGGTGAACCATTGCTTTGGGGCTCAGGAAACAAGCACTGAATGGTGGGATCGTATTGTCATGCAGGTGTGGGATGATGAGCAGTGGCTACAGAACTTTCGGATGTGGAAAGCCACTTTCCTGGAACTGTGTGCGGAGCTCGCCTCTGCACTGCAGCGCAAGGACACCAGAATGAGAGCTGCTCTCTCGGTAGAGAAGCGCATGGCAATCGCTGTGTGGAAGCTGGTGACTCCAGACTGCTACTGGTCAGTCGCAAATCAATTTGGAGTTGGGAAGTCTACTATTTTGGCCACATTAATGCAAGTGTGCAGGGCAATTAATTGCATCCTGCTACAAAGGACTGTAACTCTGGGAAATGTGCATCAAATAGTGGACAGCTTTGCAGAAATGGGGCTTTCTAACTGTGGAGGGGTGATAGATGGCACACACATTCCAATTTTGGCATCAGACCACCTTGCGACAGAGTACATCAATAGGAAGGGGTACTTCTCCATGGCTTTGCGGGCACTTGTGGGCGTTACACTGACATCAATGCGGGATGGTCCGGGAAGGTGCGTGACGCACGCATCTTCAGGAATACTGGCCTGTATAGAAAGTTACAAGCGGGGACATTCTTTCCAGCCCAGAAGATTATAGTGGGGTATGTTGAAATGCCCATAGTGATCCTGGGGGGACCCTGCGTACCCCTTACAGCCATGGCTCATGAAACCTTACATGGGACACCTGGACAGTAGTAAGGAGTGGTTCAACAACAGGCTGAGTAGATGCCAGATGACAGTTGAATGTGCTTTTGGCAGATTAAAGGTGCGCTGGCGATGCCTTTATGGCAGGTTAGACCTCAGTGAGGATAATATTCCCATGGTCATAACCACACGCTGTACGTTGCATAATCTCTGTGAAGCTAAGGGTGAAAGGTTTGCTCAGGGGTGGAGTGCTGAGGGCCCAGAGAGGGGCAATTTGAAGCAGGGAAGCTTTGAGGCAACAACACAGACACACATACACTCTCTTCCCCCCCCGTCCCCCCACACCAGGAAAAGGCAGACTGTCAGAGCTGTGTGTAAGTCCAGCTATAATTTTTAAAGTTGTCCAAAGGGGTGGAGTGAAGGGGAAACCAAGCAGTCCCAGAAAGCGGAAAGGAATGTGTCAGTGGAGTTTGGGGAGGCATGGAAAAGCGTTCTGAATGTGCTGCAAGGGAGGCCAGGATTAGATCTGCTCAGTCTGTAGCATTATTAAGGATTTCAGCATCTGTGTTTGCTCCTCCATAACTTTAATCATCTGCTCAGTAGCATCCTTATCAAACTCCTTATTTTTTTTGTTTTTGGCTTGCCTTTAGGTTTCCCATCACTCCTTGCGTTCCCTTTTCTCTGCATTGGAGCAGTGCAGTACCTCCAGAAACATGTCTTCTTTGCTCCATCTTGGGCACTTTCTTATCTGGCGGAGACGCTCAGCCAGTGTGTGTGGGGTGTTCCTCAAGGCCACATCTGCCAAAGTAGAAGGAACAATGCACAGGAGCATGATTGTTAAATTCATGCACAGTATTGAAACATTTCAGTAAACTACACCTTTTGTAACATAACAATCACTTTCTCACTGACTCTTGGCAAGCACACATCTTGACAAACACCCAAAGCCTGGTGAGTGTTGGCTAGGAGAAGGGGCGCTCTATATGGGGAAAAGAGCACTCTGCAAGGGTTGCGGTGCAGCCGACTAGAGGGAAAATTCTAAACTTCTCCCACACTTTTCCACAGGCTGGGGTCATTGTCGCAGATGTCTCACTGCTGAGGGTAAGCAGGGAAGCGAGGGTATATCTACTACACGCTTGTGGCTTCTGCTATGGTCCCTATGCTACTCGCCTGTGTGCCACTTTGGTCCCTGCACAAGTGATTGCCGAATGGCGCAGGGAAGTTTCCTGCCATGGTATTATTGTGGATACCATTTCCTACCAAGGAACAAAGCAGGTCTGCAAAGGAACCTTCGGCAGAGGATTGCCGAGTACCTCCCGGAAACTTTCCTAGAGATCACTCCAGAGGATTCCCATGAGTTCTTGGTATGCATCAACACCCTGTTCCACCGAACTGATTAGCTGCACAGGGAAATATCCAGCACACAGAAACACAGCCAGACATGTACATTTCTATACCCTGAACCCATCTCTGTGCTACACAAACCACAGCCGCTTACTAGGGGTCTCCTCTCCTGCTTCTTGCTCTCCGCAGAGCAACTGCTGAGACTAGCTTAGACACCTCTGGAGTGGAGAAGAGTTCCTGGCTGCCTGCCCACCAGGCGACCCCACTGGGAGCTCCCCATCATCATCTAACTGCACATCATCATCAATGACTTTGTCCTCCAGGTTAGGTCCTCTTTCCGCTACCTCCAGGCCCGCCGAAGTATCCATGGGGCTTTTGGCAGTGGTGGTGACGTCGCCACCAATGATACCATCCAGCTCCTTATAGAACTGTCAGGTCTTAGGTGACCAGCGGCGGCTCCAGGCACCAGCGCACCAAGCGCGTGCCTGGGGCTCTGCTGGTCCTGCGGCTTCGGCAGCAATTCAGCGGCAGGTACACCGAAGCCGCGGGACTGGCAGACCTCCCCCAGGCATGCCACCGACTCCGCGTTACCAGCGGACCTCCTGCAGGCGTGCCGCCGAAAGCTGCCTGACTGCCGTGCTTGGGACTGCAAAATACATAGAGCCGCCCCTGTAGGTGACGCACCGGAGCCTCGAGAGATCTGCCCATAGGTATCAAAATTCCTACGGCTCACGCGCAGCTGGGACTGCACAGCCCCCTCTCCCCATATACTGAGCAGATCCAGCAGCTCCGCAGTGGTCCAAGCGGGAGAGCGTTTGCTGCGGTAACCTGCCATGGTCACCTGGGAAAATGCAATGAGACCTCTCCACGCCAAGCCAACAGGAAATGGGTGGTTGTTTACCTGGCTGTAGGGCAGTGGAGTTCAAACTGCTGACCAGAGCGGTCACGATGGGCATTGTGGGACACCTCCTGCAGGCCAATTAAAGCAATAAAACCAAGCATGGTGTCTACACTGGCACTTTGTCGACAAAAATTTTGCGCAAAAAGCCTTATGTCTTTTGTATGGGTGGTTTTATTTTGTCACCAAAACAGGGCATTTTTGCCACCAAAAGTCACCTCGCAGTATGTACGCATTCACTGTTTTGTCAACGAGCTGTCTTTTGTCGACAAAATGTTGTAGTGTAGACAAGGCCTAGGTGTCATTAAAACCAGGGCGTGCCCTCTGACATTGTCACTTGCAAGCCAGAGAGAGATTTGCATCTTGTCTCTTTGTAGTCAGTAGTTATTATTGTAGATACCATTGAAAAGAGATCAACAAATTAGTGTGCTTTGTTAGGGATAAAGTAAGCATTTTCTAACTCGTACCTCAACGTATTTGTCTTCTAAAAGCTGCCTTTTTTAAAAAAAAATTTTATTTTATTTTTTTTTAAGTAAAAGGAATGGTCTTTTTCTTTTTCCATTCTGAAAACAAAACAAAACAAAACCACTTAATGTATTTCTTAATTATTGATACTATAATTAATAAGAAAATTAGTATAGGAAAGACCTCTACATATTGTTAAAAATCCTTATTAAAGAAAATATTAGAACAAGAATACAGATTTGAAATGAGTCATTAATACACAACTTTATATGCCCATCTTAAACCAGGGGTTTGTGCCATGGGGAGAATGTAAAGCACAAATACACAGTGACATTTATATTGACTCTTTCAGTTTGAAGAAATTTTAAATGAAATATGCTTTCCACCTGCACTATGAAAAATCCATTTATGGAAACAAAATCCAATAGGAGATCTAAAGATTGGTGGCCAGAAATGAAATATTTTGAGAATAAAATATATGGAGATTGGATTGTTCAATCTTCGGTCTCTGTTTAACATGCCAAGGATTTGAGCTGAAGGTTGAGGTTTATTGGACTGAACTTCCTCCTGATAGTGTTTGCAAAACAGTTTTTACATCTTGGCAATTTAGAAAAATAAAGTTTAAAAAGAGCCACCCTAATTTATCCGTCAGAGACAATAGGCTGCATTCACTTGGAGCCCCTTTAGACCAACCTCGGTATATGGAGATACTTTTTGTGAGAACATGTTGGCAAGGAATGTGCCCTGAAAATCACATCTTAATTTGGAAGATTTAAAATATTATTTTCCTGAAGGATATTTTTATGCATCTGTAGATTTCTCAGTAGAAATTGGTTTCCCCTAATTTAACACCAGAGAAAACCAGAATTGTGGATTGATTGACCAAACCAGTTAACTCGTTCTAGTAAAGTTAGTTTTTGAAATAAAAATTGATTCTTCACCGGTTCCATCTATTTTGTATGGATTTCATTGCTGTGGCCCTTCTCTTATGTCACAAATCAGAATCAAATACAATTGACTATATGCCACACCTTTCATTGTGAATTCGTAGAAATCAAATAACCGCAGTGTCCAGGCTGTGCATAGACGTGGCACTAACTATGTGCTCAGCTCTAAAAACGTCTAAATAACGTTGGATGTTACACTCTGTTTTTGCTTGTGAAGCAACTTGCACTCCTGTTACTGCTGATAGCTTTGTAATTCCTGCCTAAAATCTCATTCTCAACACCTGTTGAAATACCTGATCCTGACAGGTTCCATTTCCGGTCCAGTGAGGAACCGCGACACATTGTTTTTATTGCTGCATTTATCATGGATAACAACTTTAGTATCCTTCCTTTCTTTTCTTGCGGTGACCTTCACTTGTTTAACTGTGACTCATTTGAAAGGCAAATATTCTCCACCAGCTACTCAGTTTCTAAAGGACTATAAATGAAAGATAGTACTTGGACTAAAATCCATTGCAGTTCCTCATAAGATTAGCAGGTTTACTATTTCTGTACAAGTCCACATGTTCACACAATGTCCAGATTATTAAGCAGTATGTGTTTTGTAATCTTATAATTACATTGTCAGCTGTGACTGAGATAACTTTGACAGAAAACGCTGAGTTTCTGTATGTTGTACAACATTTTTACCTGAGCTCTTTGTGTGATATCACTGTTTTTGTTTCGGTTTTTTTTGGGACATTTTAGGAATTAAAACATATTTTATTGTATACCTCCAACATGCAGATTACAATAAAGATGACTTCTTGTTATCAATACCATGTGCCATCTACTTAATAACTGTCTATACAGAACAGGTGAATTAACATCCTGATTTCAGAGATTCCTCTTTGGAAGAGAGAGAGTTTGATTCTGATCTCATTTATAACAGTGCAAATCAGAAGTAAATGCAGTGAGATCAAAATCAGGTCCAGAGTCTTAAATGCTGTTGGGAATTTTTTGAAAAGCAAAAGTGACTCTTTTTTTTTTTTATTTGGTGCACTTAGACTTCTGACTACACAGAACACAGGAGGAAGGAAGTCAGCTAACGTTCATGCATGTAATCTTAGATCCTAGTCCTGCAAACAGCTCTGGGTCTACTGGCAGTGAGCTGCTTGCAAGACTGGGGCCTGAGTAGTTATGTTAAGATGAAGGCAACTTGTTATAGTTTCTTCATGTACAAGCAGCCATTAAAAAGTCGACTTTATCAACTGTTTACCACAAAGTTGACACAGATATTTCCTATTCTAAGTAGAACAGAAAACTGTATTTCACTATGTGGTAATGTTTAGCAAATGCTGACTTTTTAATGGCAACCACTGTGTAGGATAATGTTTATTCAACTATCATACTGGCATGATATGAAAATTATTTAGTTTTTGTATATTTTGTATGTTTTTGTATAGTTTTTGCACTTTTGAAATATAAAGCATTGTATGCATGCTAACTATTGCCATGTTGCAGAAAATATATAAACTATGAAGGTCAAAGTGGAGCTATTGGAAAATTCTTAGTGGCTAAGGAACGCCATCTCCATAGAGAGAATAAAGAGAGACACTGAAAAAAATATGTAATGATATTGCCTATATTTTCAAAAGGTCAAAGAGCCATTTGAATGCCGAGATGATTTTTACAGAGCTCTTGGGGACAGACTGCCTGGAAAATGTACATTTTTCTCTAACTGCTTGAAGAACTTTAAAAGATCCAAGTGTCTGATTTAAAAAAAAAGGGGGGGGGGGACTGTATAACTGTGCTCTTTTAAATTGGATATTGTGCATGCAAACTGACAATTGAATCTGTCCATTTATTAATGTTAACATCCTATTTGCATGTGCAATTGTAGAAGTTGTACTTACCAATTAGCCACAAAATTGTGTGCAGATTCTTAAATGCAAGTTTTAGTCATGCATTTAAGACTGTAAATGCTTTGTACGTGACAAATGAGAATGGACGCTGTGCATCTAAATAGTGGATGTTAAAACTGTAATTGTCCATTCAGCCTGCTGCTTTGTCAGTTGGTTATATACACTCTCACTTTAGTTGCAAAGTGTGTGCAAAATAATCAGTTCCTGGAAAATAACCTTGTTGTGAAAGTGTTAAATAAGCAGCTTAAACACAAAAGCACTAATGAGATGTTAGACCATGTTAACAAAGTTGACAGTGCCTGGGGATGTGGTGGGGTTGACAGGCCTAGAGATGCTTTACATTCATTGAATATGCTGAACTTGAAAACAAGATACAAACAGCCATTTAACAAACTGAATATTCTATTTCTGGGAGTAAATTAGCTGGAACATTTCTCATGGGAGTGCCTGTGAGCTGAGATTACTCAGCACTTTTCCAGGAGACACTCAGCACCTTGCAGGATCATCCTTCAACCAAAGTTTGGAAAAAATACATTGGAAGGCAGGAGGAATTAGCTGAATCAGAAACTGTTCTTTGGGTTTTCCTGACACACTCTGGGATGGGCAGGGCAAAAGGGATTTTAATGTACTAATTCCATAGCAAGAAAATGCAAACAGCAATTTTAAATTTTATTATTTGGGAAAAAAGGAAAACTAGTCCTTTCCCACTGCTTACTTGTCTGAGAAATAATCTGGATATTAGGTTACCCTTAGCAATTGCTTAATCTTCGCAAAGTCTCTGAGTATTATAATTGTATGGTAATATATTCATTCATTGCTGCGTTTTCATATTTCTACTGCCACCTTGTGGCTACCCAGTGTTAACATCACTCTGTTGTAGATCTAATTTTCTTGTTGTAGGGGAACTAATAAAGTTGATCATTAGAGGCTCCTGACTTGGGCAGCAAAGGTGTGACTGATTTGTTTGAATTCTTTAATCACCTTTTCTACTAGCCAGTCAACATTAGACCCATCTTCAGTTCTTTCCACTCCTCTGACACATGCCTATTATCTGTCCATTCACACCATTCCTCTGTTGAGAGAGCCTCCTCCTTTGCTAGCCCCACCAACTGCAATAAGTTTCCTAATATCTCTGTCTCCATAACTGTTCATCTGATTTCAAATCTCAGCTGAAAAACACCCCCTTCTCTTGCCCTGTGTTGTTCGTTCCTCTATCCCTTTATAACTCACTGTTTTATACTTTACTTAACTCTGCAGCTCAATAAAGTTGTATTTATTACATGTGGATTTCTATAAGGGAGCACTCGTTTGAGTTTTGACTCTCTGACAGATGAGCTTGAATGTTTTGTGATTGCTTAGTAGCTGAATTATCATAGCCTTTGGGACCCTTCCTAATGTAAATGAAAGCCGATTGCTTCACTTAATTTGGAATGCTGCAAACTTTTACAAAACGATATAAAAATACTGACTTTGCTATTGACACAAAATGTTCTACAGCAACAGACCAGGAAAAAACCCACCCCAACCTGGATGTGGTATTCAGCGGTAATTGCAAGGTCATATTTGCTTAACTGTTGTTTGAATTCAAACAACAAGAAGGAGGAAATCAGCCTGAAGTCTTAGGAAATAATGGTGCATTAAGCATCTTTCTAGAATTAGAATTTCTGAATGCAGGGTGTGAAGGCTAATCCTAGGACACTGACATGGTATTGCATCTGGCTATACCATGGGTCTCTTGGAATCTACACAGTGCTACGCATGTGACAGTGATTGTCACTGGGAGAACTGCGTCATGAAACTGAGCACTTAACTCTTCCTGACCTTCATCAACATAGCGCAGTCTCTCAGGACTCTGTTCCCACAAGTTACATTTCCAGAACTGCTTTCCCCTGTCTGCTTATAGCCAATTCTTGTCACTTATTGCAACAAATATGGTGTATTATTCCATAAAAAGGCCCCATGCTACTAAGGACTGCAACATTTTACAGTACTATAAATATGTTTTTGAGGATTATGTCTTCTGTCTAACCTAAGTACATTCTATAATACTATGTGAGTGTTACTGTTTATGGTTGTACTTTGACTGCAATTTTTGTATTCCTGTTGTCATAAACAAATTGTTAATAAAATGCAAGTGAAAAAATGTTTTATGCATAAAAATTGAAAGTTGTTCATGAAATCTATGTAGTGCGAGTGCTGTGCTTGCTAATGTTACCTTTGCTTTATCTAGCTATGCAGTGTTCATAATATAAGCAGATTTGCTCCCTTCTTAATCCTGATCAGGAAGGCTCACTGCTATCATAGTACATATGTTTCCATACAGGATATAGTATGTTGCCCCCTGTGACCAAAGTGATGTCGACAGTGTGCCCTTGTTGCCAAGAAGGCTAACGGCATTTTGGGCTGTATAAATAGGGGCATTGCCAGCAGATGGAGGGACGTGATCATTCCCCTCTATTCGACATTGGTGAGGCCTCATCTGGAGTACTGTGTCCAGTTTTGGGCCCCACACTACAAGAAGGATGTGGACAAATTGGAAAGAGTCCAGCAGAGAGCAACAAAAATGATTAGGGGGCTGGAGCACATGACTTATGAGGAGAGGCTGAGGGAACTGGGATTGTTTAGTCTGCAGAAGAGAAGAATGAGGGGGGATTTGATAGCTGCTTTCAACTACCTGAAAGGGGGTTCCAAAGAGGATGGATCTAGACTGTTCTCAGTGGTACCTGATGACAGAACAAGGAGCAATGGTCTCAAGTTGCAGTGGGGGAGGTTTAGGTTGGATATTAGGGAAAACTTTTTCACTAGAAGGGTGGTGAAGCACTGGAATGGGTTACCTAGGGAGGTGGTGGAATCTCCTTCCTTAGAGATTTTTAAGGTCAGGCTTGACAAAACCCTGGCTGGGATGATTTAGTTGGGAATTGGTCCTGCTCTGAGCAGGGGGTTGGACTAGATGACCTCCTGAGGTCTCTTCCAACCCTGATATTCTATGTATTTTTTATGCCTTTTCAACTAGAGGTGGCTCTGAGCTTCAGAAAGTGGAGTAAGTTAATTTTTCTTGTCACACCTGTCCCAGCTCCCTCTCCCCCCAGTTTTAAGTACAGGCATTTATCACAGGTTTTATTTACTCTTGTCTCTACCTATACAATTGTACATTCCCACTCATTCAGCTTTTTTGTAGCTTATCCATGGCTGTAGAAGTCAAACAATGCAGACTTTGATCATTAGAAAATAAATGAGTGTTATCAAGCATATCAACACTTTACTGGAATTTCCAGATTGGTTACAGTCTGGGAAAAGGATATTTACCCCCATGTTGATTTAAGAAATAAAGCTGCTGTTCTTGATCAGAACCTGCTATTTTTAACTGAGCAAAAATTACCGTTCTAGATTTCTTCTGTACTGCAAATGCAAAACTGATTAGGAAGATTGGTATATTTTCCCCCACCTCATTTTTGCCAGTGTCCTTTTTATAATGTACCTCAGCAGGCTGTGACTTCTGGCTTTGTTGACATTCTTCCCATTACATTGGATTTCCAGATCAGCCTGTGTGTGATCTTTGTGGATCACGATGCCTGGCAGGCTGGCTCAGCATACTGTGACTGTGGGTAATGAGGGAGAAATATCTGAAGCCCAAAACAATGGCTTGGGTTATGGTCACTTGGGATTCTTTGGTCCCTTGCCTCATTGTCTTTGCATCACAATAGAGAATATTGTGTGGCTTAATCATTATTTATAAAGGGCTTTGAGATCCTCAGATGAAAATCATCTCTATTCTGTGCAAGTACAAATGGTATTTTGTTTTTTCCCCTTAGAATATGCTGATATATTTTCTTCTGCTGTTGACGCTCATTTCTGCAGGGTCACGATTTGTGCAAGCCCAAGATGATTAGCTCTTCCTATTGGTTAATATTGACTTGGCTGAAGATGTCAGATGGGAACATTTTCTTTTTCCAACTGTGTTTTTTTATAAAGAAAATATTTTGTTAATGAGGAATTTCCACCAAGGCGACTGTTCTAAAGTTGGGGAAGTTGTTCTCCTTCCTGCACATCTCGTCTCCTTCTGATTGATTTAGCTCTGCTCTCAGGAGGAGTGTCATGTTTATGCAGCTACTGACAAAACACAACACTACCGAATTCTGCACTTGTGCACAGGTATGCAATGACTTTTGGCTTTGGTACGAGGTTTGTCTTTGTGCCCCCCATCAAAGGGCAGAATTTGAGCCTCAGTGATAAACACTTTCTACCCATGCTCCACAATAATTACTGCTTTAATTGAAAGACAAGCAGCTGAAGGCTAAGAGCCAGGTGCTGTTCAGGGGATGGTTTGAGCTTCCCAGGGTAAATGTCTGAAGTCCACCATTCTTCCCAGTGGGTTTGAGTATTATTATTAATATGATACCATAGGTCTCCATAGACTCATTTCAAAAATACTGGGCTGTGTTCTACCACAGACGTCCCCAAACTAGTCATGGGGGGAGAATATTGACTTCGTTGCATTCTGTCAGTCTCTCAGTCATGAAGTACCTTTGGTGGGGTCTGCACTACGCTGCTGGGGGAGGAGGAACAGCTATCTGTCGTATACATCCCCCTACCTCCTGAGTCTAGTGAAATGGCCAGCTGTGAGTTAATGCTGTGAACCAGCAACTTCCCTTCCTGAATCTCGAGGTGGGATTTCTGTGCAGGCAGGTGGAAATGTCACTGGATCTGTATTGCTGCGCCTAGGGAACTGCATAAAGGTGCTTGTCCCACAACCCACGTGTGTCTATTGCCAAATCCACCACCAGTCCCGTGGTGGTGTCAATGCCTTACCCTGACTCCTTAAGGGAAGATTCCAAGCAGATTATTGTGATGTTTCATTGCCTCACGTTGGAAACTTGTGCCTGGAGAACATGTGGCTGAGTGCATTCTGTTACAGGTTATAAACTAGTTAGCTGGTTTAATGATCACTCTGTACCTAAGTGACAGATATGAGAAGCACTTTTAGCATGTTCTAGATTTAAGAAAAATCTTTTCCTTGCTTGAAACAGATTTACACAATTAAGGAATTTGTTTAGACTTTAAGTACTTTTTCTACTACTGCATCATAATAATAATAATAATAATAATAATAGAGTAATTTTGTAATTAGCAAAAAAGTGCCATTTCCAGAAAGCTATCTTAGTTAGGAGAAGCAAAGCAAAATAATCTTTTTTTCTCTCTCTCTCTTTTAAGAAATAAAATATTTTTTTTTTGGTGTGGGGGTTGGGAAGAGGTGGGGAGAATGCTGACTAAGCATTCCGAGTCCCTCTCAGATGGTGTGGTACAAAGCCAGGACCCTTCCCATATCTCCACGCACACGGCATCCTCGGTGGGGAGAGAAATCTCCTGAGCTCTGAGGCTTTTCAATATCTAATTTGTCATACTTTTCAATTAACACTTTTTGAACTACAGTAATTATATAAAATATATGGAAAAGTTTTGATTAAAACATGAAATCCGAAGGGTTATTAATGACTGGAGGGCATTGGAGCTTGGTGCTTACTGTGGGTTCTCTTGTCAATTTACAGCATTTAAAAACTACCACTGATTAAAATGATTCTATCTATAGCAATTTTATTTGCATAGTCTACGTAGCTTTCAAAGTAAATATTAATTCCATTATGCCATAAACTTTTATTTATCGTGACAGCAAACCATAAAGTTCTCCTACTAGAATATAGCCACTAAATTGCATATCCTAGATCAGACAGAGCACACACATTGAATTCAAGCAGCATTACCTACCATACTTTAAATAAGTCAGAAATGCATACTATTTAACGATGAATCTTAGCCTGAGCTTATGCAGAAAATCTTCTTTCGCCATTATCCAGCCAAATAGAAATATGAGCAGAAGGCTGCACTTGCATAACAACGGGCATAGGCCAGAACTGGAGAGCAAAGTGCATAGAGCCACCCAAGCAGTAATTCACTGAGTGTTCCTTGCAAATTATATGTTTGACTTTTTTAATTACCTAAATTACTCATTAAAAGTGCCTTACAATTGCCTGACTCTGTGGTATTGTGAGAATTGTAGGTTTTAATTATTCTTTTTTTATGTAATGCAGTTGACTTGTGCAGGGTGATTATTTAAAAAGATGGATTTTCGTTAACTCTTGTGCTAAATGAAAATAGATAGCTGTATTTATTAGACGTGTGGACTATTGTTAGAATTCTATAATTTTCCATAAACTGTACAAGGAATTTAAATGGGAAGCACTGCCACTGGCTACCTCCAAAATGCTCTCACATGCTTTGTTGCCACATTTTAAAAACAACTGTAGGAAACCGAAAGAGATGAGTGTTTGTTATTTTAGCTCCATAATGCTATGTGCAGAGGAGATTTCACACTTTTAATCTCTGCTCAACCATTGTTTTGAGGCTCCAAACAACCAAGATTGATAGTACTGTCTGAGACCTATGTGATACCTATTTGTGTATTTTTAGTATTCTTTGTTGTTTTTTTGCAATTAAATTGTGTGCAAAGCTTTCCAGCAATCTTCCCTGTTCCATGTGTACATTCCTTTTTCCATGCATCCCACCTTCCCTTTCTCCTAGTTTGACACTGGACTTTTGCAAGCCAAGTTACAGTCTTCAGACTGATTCTTTATCTCAACGTTGACTACCTTCTCCTCCTGCTTCTCTCAGTTACTACTGATGCAGTCACTACTGTGACAGTTTGTGGAACCTGTTTATGTAAGTGCACGAAATTCTATTAACACTGTTTCTGACTATGACCGTCAGGGTGGCTTGCCCTACAGTGTTGATTAAATCTTCCATTTTATGGCCGAAAACATACAGAGCTGGTCTACACTGGAAACTTGCATGGGCATAGCTATGTCTCTCAGAGATGTGAAAAATCCACACCCTTGCTATGCCAGCATAACCCCTGGTGTAGACAGCAGTACGCTTCAGAAGAATTCTTCTGTTGACTTAGCTACTGCCTCTCAGGAAGGTGGATTACCTAGCTAGACTGACAGGAGAGCCCCTCCCATCGGTGTAGGTAGTGTCTAAATTGAAGCGCTACAATTGCAGCTCTGCCGCTGTAGCATTTCAAGTGTAGACAAACCCAGTGTCTGAGAAAACTGAACCATCAACAATTAGATAGCCTTGTCCTGACAAGACAATGGAGGCTACCAGCCAAAGACTATTGACTTGCTAACGACTCTTATCTGTTCCAATGACTCTCTATGCCAGCATCCCATGTTAGTGGTGGTGGCAGGATGGAACACCCCCTCCACCCCCCTCCACCGGAAGGATTGAAAGAACAATGTGTTTAAAAACTGCTTTTAAAAGTACATGCTGTCTCTAGTAAAAGAGAAGACCGTTGCCAGGAAGAGAAGACTGAGTAGGAGGAATGGGAAGTGTCCTGGACTCCTTGAAGGACACTGACTAAAACTCAAAGGAAACTGAGGGAGGGTCTTGCATGCAGGTGTTTATTTTCTCCTATATCTGTAACTTTGCTGCTTTTCTGTGAGTCAGGTGTATGATTTAGAAGTTCCTTTGCAAAGTTGGCGTTGCTCTAACTATAGTCCCTTAAGAGTTAAACTATAAACCAGAGTCCCACGAGATTGGAACTTTGGGGAAGATGTGCTTAAGCTATTCGGGAGACTTGGATGCTCATCGCTGGGCTTGAGGCCTAGAGCAGCTGGAGCAGGGGATTCCACTTCCTGAGAAATGGTGCCAGGCAGGGAATCTATCCAGTGAGTGTACCTGAGAGGCCAGATTTAGAGAGAGCGTCGTGTGCTCTGGGTCAGAGCAGCAGCCAAAGGTTGGGTTCGGTATAACTGCCTAGTGTCCACCCACAAGGAGAAACTCAGCCAAGATTGTAATAACTACTTCCATACAGAAGGATAGGCAAGCAGTTTTGCTGGACCCAGCAATAATTTCATTCCAAAAATGCATTGGCATGAAATGCATAGACAATTGCTGCTTCTTTGTTGCCTATCTTATGCAATGCACCCTCCACTGGGAATTCCAGGTGAGACTCATTTGGCATGAGAAATAATAAATATGTCAAAGCCACAGTAGATGTCATTAACTAGCCACTAGTTGCATATGTATAAATGTTACGCAATCCTAAACAATTAATATGGAGCATTGAAAGCGATAAACTATGTAACTGTAGTATCCACTTTTGGAAGATCTTTAATCTATAATTCACATGGCGTAAAGCAGAATGAGAGAAGGACTGCACTTTTTCCTTTTTAAGGGCACCTAAGAAAAGCTGGTAATACAACACTTAGAGAATCATGAGTTAAAAAGGATTCTAGTAGCCAGGGCCGTCCTTAGGATTGATGGGGCCCTACGCAGTATTATTGAACTGGTGCCCCTATGCCCGACGGCAGCCCGGGCTTGCAGCCTGTGGGGGAGGGGAGGGAGGGACGAGGCAGCAAGGGATACCGAGCCGCCCGGCCGGCCTCACAGCGGCGGAGAGTCACATTCCTGCAGAGACGCCTGTACCCTTTCCCTCATGCAGAATGCATGGCGCCGACGCATTCGGCTCTGTGAATACGGCCCCTGCCTAAGGAGACTGCAGTGTGCACTGGGTGTGCGGGAGCCGACCCGCTCTTACCTGCTGTCATGGGTGGTGGGTGAAGCTGCCGCTTGGGGAGGCTAGCTCTCCAGCCCACCTCTGGCTCCACCCCTGCTCTGCCCCAGGCCCCGCCCCCACTCTGCCCGGTCCCCGCCCTCTCCCCACTGTCTCCCTCCTCTCTTCCCTCCCCCTCCCTGATCACCCCCTTCCAGCCAAATCCCTGAACCCAAATGAAGCAAATGACATTTAAAAAACCCACTCTTTTGGAATTTCTTTCTAAAGAAAATGGAGCATGTTTTTGACTGCATGCCAGATGGTGAAGACTGGACATGCAGAAGGTACCTAATTAAAAGCACTAAATTTGGGAATAAAAAATGTCAGTCACGGGTTTTTTGATGTACCCTGAAGTTTGTCAGAGATTTATTTGCAAAAACTTTGTAGTAAGGGCAAGTCAGTTGTCCTGCTGAATACAACATTAAATATGGAATACATGATGCAGTTCTTCTCTGTTTTACATTTTCTTAATCAGTATTTCTAAGCTGATTTTATATTTTAAATGTATTCTTAAGCCTTCATAAAGTAATCATTCCAGATTACTACATATTTAACTCACTGAAACAAAGACATTATTTTACATTAATCAGTCACAGAGGTTTAGTGTGTTCATAACAATGTTCATTGCTTTTAGAAAAAGGAAACTAATTTACTTTGTGTGATCTCCATAACAATAGACATGTTTATGAAATTTTAACAACTTAAAAAAATGTTTCCAAAGATTTCAGGCATAACAAAGGATTTTATCTTACTAAGGTACTGATTTTGCTAGAGGGTTCTCTTAAAACTAGTTCATCAAATAGTCAGAAGTAAAGAAAGGAAAACTCGTTTATCCAGCTATCTTGCAGGAAAGGGGTGTTGTCCACTCTTCAACAGGGTGGTGAAGGGAGAAAGGGATGGACAGAAAGGACAGGAAGATTTTGGAAGCAAGTTTTTTGTACTATAGTAATTAAAATTAAAATGTGTATTTTAGAGAAGGGTGGTCCTTTAAAGGATTTATTTATTTAAACTATATGTCTGAACATCCAAGCATTTAAGGCTAAAGATGAATACTCAGATTGTTCATCTAAAAATCTATGCAAGTATTTTTTAGAGATGTGATTTTTATCGTCTTCAGCAACACACTAATGAAATATTTTTAAAGCAAATTTTAAACTAAGGTCCTGTAGACTAAAAAGTTCTGAGTAAATATTACAGTAATGCACAACTGTTTTTGTCAGTAAATTCAGAAACTGACAGTATATACCTGGGGTTTGGCAAATGCCTGTTTAAATGGCTTCATTACCACTTGAATGGTTCTTTAACAGTTTCAATGTTGTGCTAATAGGTCTGGCAGGCTGGAAGGTTTTTTCACTTTTAAGTTACTAGAATAGATCCTCTCCAGAGTAAGAGTCACCAGGCTGCAGCAGCTAGCTGTGGGAGCCTGCAGGAAGGGTCAGAACAGGTATAGGAAGAGGCGGAACGGTGGACACTAAGACCCAGGGGTGCCCCAAATTTTCAGAATCATCTCCTAGAACTCAGCCATGTTCACTAATGTTCCATGGTGCATTCTCTCACTCCCCAGTTTTGTGCACCCTTCTCACAGATGCTTTTAATGGTGTAAATGTGGGAGTATTCCCAAGTTTTTTCCAAGCAGTGTAACAGAGTGTGTTGTATTTGTATTCAAGGTAATTTTAGACTTGATTTCTATTCTTATACTTAATCAGAGAGAGGCAATAAAGACCATTGCATTACTGTTATAGCTATTTATATCAGGCCATTGGTGTACGTGGTGCTTTCCAATCATGTAAGAAAACAAAGTCTGACTCTGAGGAGTTTACTATCTAAGGCTCCGATCTCTCAAACACTTTCCACCAGGCATAGTGCTTGCTACTGGACATAGTCCCTTTGAAGTCAGTGGGAATAGACACAGCATTATGCCCAGTAGCAAGTGTTTTCAGTGAGTTCTGATGAGAGAGGTTGTTCTAGAATCATAGAATCTCAGGGTTGGAAGGGACCTCAGGAGGTCATCTAGTCCAACCCCCTTCTCAAAGCAGGACCAAATTCCCAACTAAATCATCCCAGCCAAGGTTTTGTCAAGCCTGACCTTAAAAACCTCTAAGGAAGGAGATTCCACCACCTCCCTAGGTAACCCATTCCAGTGCCTCACCACCCTCCTAGTGAAATAGTTTTTCCTAAAATCCAACCTAAACCTCCCCCACTGCAACTTGAGACCATTGCTCCTTGTTCTATCATCTGCTACCACTGAGAACAGCCTAGATCCATCCTCTTTGGAACCCCCCTTCAGGTAGTTGAAGGCTGCTATCCAATCCCCCCCCCCCCCTCCCTTCTCTTTTGCAGACTAAATAACCCCAGTTCCCTCAGACTCTCCTCGTAAGTCATGTGCCCCAGCCCCCTCATCATTTTCGTTGCCCTCTGCTGGACTGTCTCCAATTCGCCCACATCCTTTCTCTAGGGGGTGGCCCAAAACTGGACACAATACTCCAGATGTGGCCTCACCAGTGCCGAATAGAGGGGAATAATCACTTCCCTCGATCTGCTGGCAATGCCCCTACTTATACAGCCCAAAATGCCGTTGGCCTTCTTGGCCGCAAGGGCACACTGCTGACTCATATCCAGCTTCTCGTCCACTGTAATCCCCAGGTCCTTTTCTGCAGAACTGCTGCTTAGCCAGTCAGTCCCCAGCCTGTAGCAATGATGGGATTCTTCTGTCCTAAGTGCAGGACTCTGCACTTGTCCTTGTTGAACTTCATCAGATTTATTTTGGCCCAATACTCCAATTTGTCTAGGTCACTCTGGACATCCCTACCCTCCAGCGTATCTACCTCTCCCCCCCAAGCTTAGCTTCATCCGCAAACATGCTGAGGGTGCAATCCATCCCATCAGCCAGATCATTAAAAAGATGCTGAACAAAACCGGCCCAGGACCAACCCCTAGGGCACTCCGCTTGATACCAGCTGCCAACTAGACACTGAGCCATTGATCACTACCTGTTGATCCAGACGACCTAGCCAGCTTTCTATCCACGTTATAGTCTATTTATCCAATCCATACTTTTTTAACTTGCTGACAAGAATACTGTAGGAGACTGTATCAAAAGCTTTGCTAAAGTTAAGCTGGATCACGTCCACCGCTTTCCCCGTATCCACAGAGCCAGTTATCTCATCATAGAAGGCACTCGGGTTGGTCAGGCATGACTTGCCCTTGGTGAATACATGTTGACTGTTCCTGATCACCTTCCTCTCCTCCAAGTGCTTCAAAATGGATTCCTTGAGGACCTGCTCCATGATTTTTCCAGGGATTGAGGTGAGGCTGACCAGCCTGTAGTTCCTCGGATTCTCCTTCTTCCTTATTTTAAATATGGGCACTATATTTGCCTTTTTCCAATCGTCCAGGACCTCCCCCGATCTTCATGGGTCTTCGAAGATAATGGCCAATGGTTCTGCAATCACATCAGCCAACACCCTCAGCACACTCGGATGCATTAGATCTGGCCCCCTGGACTTGTGGATGTCCAGCTTTTCTAAATAGTCCTTAACCTGTTCTTTAACCACTGAGGGCTGCTCACCTCCTCCCCATACTGTGCTGCCCAGTGCAGTAGTCTGGGAGCTGACCTTGTCTGTGAAGACCGAGGCAAAAAAAAGCATTGAGTACTTCAGCTTTTTCCACATCATTTGTCACTAGGTTGCCTCCCCACTTCAGTAAGGGTCCCACACTTTCCCTGACCACCACCTTGTTGTTAACATACCTGTAGAAACGCTTCTTGTTACCCTTCACATCTCTTGCTAGCTGCAACTCCAGTTGTGCTTTGGCCGTCCTGGTTACACCCCTGCATACTCGAGCAATATTTTTATACTCCACCCTAGTCATCTGTCCAAGTTTCCGCTTCTTGTAAGATTTCTTTTTGTGTTTAAGCTCACTGAAGTTTTCTCTGTTAAGCCAAGCTGCTCTCCTGCCATATTTGCTATTCTTTCTGCACATCGGGATGGTTTGTTCCTGCACCCTCAATAAGGCTTCTTTAAAATACAGCCATCTGTCCTGGACTCCTTCTCCCCTCATATTAGCCTCCCGGGGGATCCTGCCCATCAGTTCCTTGAGGAAGTCAAAGTCTGCTTTGCTGAAGTCCAGGGTCTGTATTTTGCTGCTCTCCTCTCTTCCTTTTGTTAGGATCCTGAACTCAACCATCTCATGGTCACTGCTGCCCAGGTTGCCACCCACTTCTACTTCCCCTACCAATTCTTCCCTATTTGTAAGCATCAAATCAAGAGGAGAACGGCTCCTGGTTGGTTCCTCCAGCACTTGCACCAGGAAGTTGTCCCCAACACTCTCCAAAAACTTCCTGGATTGTCTGTGCACTGCTGTATTGCTCTCTCAGCAGATGTCAGGGTGATTGAAGTCCCCCATGAGAACCAGGGCCTGTGATCTGGAAACTTCTGTTAGTTGTCCGAAGAAAGCCTCGTCTACCTCATCAGCCTGGTCTGGTGGTCTATAGCACACGCCCACCACGACATCACCTTTGTTGTTCTCGCCTCTAAACTTAACCCAAAGAGACTCAACAGATTTTTCTCAAGTTTCATACTGGAGCTCTAAGCAATCATACCGCTCCCTTATATACAGTGCAACTCCTTCACCTTTTCTCCCCTGCCTGTCCTTCCTGAACAGTTTATACCCATCTATGACAGTGCTCCAGTCATATGAGTTACCCCACCAAGTCTCTGTTACTCCAGTCACATCATAGTTCCTTGACTGTGCCATCACTTCCAATTCTTCCTGTTTCTAGAGAAGGAGTGCTGTGAAGAAAGGCACAGAATCAGGAATGGGAGAATGAGAAGAACCTTAAGGAGAGAGGATTAGACAAAGTATAGGGAATGAGAAGTGGTGTGGAAATAGGTGGTGAGATGTTGGTGGGGCAGAGCTGGATACGGCCTTGAAGATCAGGCCAAAGTGTTTGAACTTGAGCTGGAAAGTGACAGACAATGCCAAAGGGAAATGCAATCATATTTGTAACTGCCTTAGTAGCCTGTGATCTTTGGTGGAGAAATTGCAAAATCTGGGAAGAAGGCTTAGAAATTCCTACAAAACCAGGTCCAGAATGCTTATATACCACCAATTGTAGGACTGCGGTGAGATCTGAGAATCCTGTCAGCATACAAGTAGCTGATATTTGAATTGTAAAAGCACCTTTGAAATTGCTCAGCTCTTGATTAAACAAAAAAAGCTCAAGAGGTCTGTAAATAGTTAATGTTAATGTTAAATTATCAAAATCAAAGTGGTGTGTGTAATGGCTGTTGAAAGCCCATCTAGAAGGGCACATTGATTCATAAATTCATAGACGTTAAAGCAAGAAGGGACCATTCAGATAATCTAGCCTGTTCTCCCACATAACACAGGCCTGAAAATATCTCCCAGGGATTCCTACATAGAGCCCATTCCCTCTGGTTGAGCTAGGCTGTATCTTTTAGGAAGGTGTCCAGTCTTGATTTAAAGACTTAGAGAATCTGCCACATCTTGAAATTAAAAATGTGCACCTTATTTGCACCTGAATTGTCTAGCTTCCAGCTATTGGATCATCTTATGCTTTGTCTAGTAGAGTAAAGAGCCGTCTACTATTAGAAATGTTCTCCTCAGATAGGGACTTATACACTGTGATCAAGTCACCTCTTAACCTTCACTTGGATAAACTAAACAGATGGAGTTTCTTAAATCTGTCTCCCAAAGGCAGGTTTTACAGACCTTCAAGAATTTTTGGAGACCTTATCTGAACCTTTTCCAGTTTGTCAACATCTGTTTTAAAGTGTGAATCCCAGAAATGAGCACAGTACTCCTGGAATACTCTCTCTAATGTTGTGTAAAACGGTAATAATTTCTCTACTTCTTACCCTATATTACCCTGTTTATGCATCCAAAGATTGTATTAACTCTTTTACCTACTACAGAGCACTGAGAGGTCAGGTTTAGTTGATAATCCACTTTGACCCCTAAGTCCTTTACCAAGTCCTTGCTTTTAAGAATATAGTCTCCTATCCTGTGAATGGGATCTATGTTTGTTCCTAGATGTGTGACATCACATATGGTTGTGTTCAAATGAGCCCAGTTTACCAAACAATCCAGAATGCTTTGTAGAACTGACGTGTTATTTACCACTCCACCAGTTTTTGCATTTGAAAAGCTAGAAAACCTGGTAAAAACGCAAGGTATCCCCTTAATAAATGGCCCTTTTGCTGATCCTGTGAATCTTAGTGCTGAGAGTCAAAAAGTTTTAAGAGTATTCTGAGAAAATATTTGTGCTCAGATCAACTCCTTTGAACTTCAAATAGTTCATTCTCTTTGATTACAACTTTAACAGGCAATTGTATCTGTGAAGATGTACACAACTAGGCTGATGGGGTGTGTACTGGTAAATATTATGTAGATAACCAACAATTGATAAAAACAAACCTTATTGTGTTTACAGTGAATCAATCTGATGTACATTTTCTTATGTAAAGACATTATTTCTAAGGTCATATCTGAACTTCAGAGGAGCCTGCTAACATAAGAGACAAGCCCAAACTCACTGTTGACAATTAGAGGTGATCCTCCAGTGAAATAAACTCTTATAAAGGTTACAGGAAGATGAAGGGTCTTCTATGTCTAGAGTGCTAAGATTCTCTTTCTAAAATCTTCACACTTAGATTTGGTCTTAGGGTTAAAAATTGTCTGACATACGTATTTATATTTTAAACTTATTTCATTTTCTCTGATAGTCTGGTGTCTGCTGCAATCTAATTCTGGTAGATTACCAAAAAGAATCATGATAGAATATTTGCAAAGTGGGACAGAGAGTATTTATATCACAGTCAACAGGGCTGGAGAAGATTTCACCTTACGTCAAAGGCAGGGCTAGTGATTTTATATAGAAAAGGTATAGGCTGAAGGTGCTGCAGGTCAGTCTGCAGTGCCAATGCTGATGGAGAACAAAGGACAATGACAGAATTTGTGATGGATGAACTATCAGCCTTTCCTATATGGGGGAAAGAAGGTATTGGAGAACAGCGTGAAAGGCAAAGAGGAAAGTGGTCATCTTGTTGAGTGAATCCCCAACCTAAATGATCAGAAGTTGCTTGACATGCTGTATTTCAATATGATTTTATTTCAGTACAAATATGCCCAGATGCACTTGAAATTGGAGCAATACATGAGGGAAAATCTGAATGTCAAAAGGCCACTGACAGATTGTCTTTTGTGTTGTCAGAACTAGATATTTGACATTTGAAGGTTTGAGAGTTGAGCTCTGGTCAGTAGCATGAGTGAAGGCCATGCCCTACTCAGTCCCTCTGGCAAGAAACACGGATACTAGCTGAGACTGTCAGGTCAACATCCACAATAATCAGAATTTTAATTCAGATTTAGAGTATCTGTTAATAGGTCCATATATACTGGATCATTTCTCATCCTTCCAGATACATACACGTGATAGTTATTCCTTTTATTTATTATTTGTATTCTAATGGCACCCAGAGGTCTGACTCAATGGTGGGTCCCCATTGTGCTAGGTTCTGCACAAACACACAAGTACAAGGGATAGCTCAGTGGTTTGAGCATTGGCCTGCTAAACTCAGGGTTGTGAGTTCAATCCTTGAGGGAGCCACTTAGGGATCTGGGGCAAAAATCAGTACTTGGTCCTGCTAGTGAAGGCAGGGGGCTGGACTTGATGACCTTTCAAGGTCCCTTCCAGTTCTATGAGATAGGTATATCTCCATATTATATTTATTATTACACACTCCCTTGCCCCAGGAGCTTATAATTTAAGAAGATAGGTGATATGCAGAAGTTAGAGAAAGGAAAGCTGCAAAATCTATACACATTTTTAATGGACAAGCCCTGAGCCTAGCTGTCACGTTTTGGCAGATTTATTTTAGGTGTCGCAGCAGAGGGGAGAGTCTGAGAGCATTGGATCTGCTGAGACTGCTCTTTCAGTGTTTATCATTTATTTTTAATTTTAATTTTTTAAGAAGACTGCTGCAGTTATTATGCTGCATCCTGATAGTGTTCTGAGCCCAAACGCGCACTGGTTCTGTGTGTTGATTGTTCGTAGGTGCTGGAAAACTATTTTCTCACCAAATTGTATTTCCCTTTCTTGCACAAGCTGTTTTTTACAGAATCCTGTCACTCGTTCTCTAATTTCACCCAGGAATGGCCTTTTCTTGCAGTTCCCATTACTAAAAGCCCTTCTCTACACTCTGACTACCGAAATCTCTTTCCACTCTTCCTGTTCCAGCCTGTCCAAAACAGCCCTATCTCCATCACCTTCCTTCTTGGAATCCCTTCAATGGCTTCCTGGTCCTTTCTGTATCCAATTCAAGCTCACATGTACATCTTTGTCCTCTTTTTCCCTTCATTCCTCCCAATCCTTACCAGTAATCTCTCCAGACCTTCCCCTGAACTCCTGTCTTGTATCTTGTCTTGCCCTTGTTTGCCTTCTCTGTCCTACAATGGAAACTCTTTGGGGGCGTAGGATATGCCCCACTCTTTGAGGAGTGTTGTGTATATTTATAGGACTATATAATGATTAAGAACGGTGATGATAAAATGAAGGATGATTTAGGCACGGTGTTTTGGCAGAGCAGTTACATTGCTATTAAGAATACATTTTGCTCCTAGTGTTAAGAATTTCTTTCACAGAGTAAAAAGAGCGTCTCAGACCTTTATGAAAAGCCCGTTTTTATTGCAAGGAACTCACAATAACAAGCAAGACCTTGAAAGGTGCCTCATCTTTACAGGCTTTATTTTTTATTATACCAGTTCCAACTCTGGATTTTAAAATATATTTTTTGGAGTGTCTAAGTGCGGAGGGACTGTCTTTCTCTGCTTCCCCACACAAGGGAGAGGCAAATGGAGCAAGAGAGCATCTGTTTATTCATGAGGACTGCGAACTACTACTACTTAGTAGAGAAGGGCTAGAGCAGGAACCCCAGAACCACTTCCCTTTTCCCAGATCTAGGCGGGAGTACAGTGTACAACGTGAGCTCAGCTTCGGGACTAGCCTCTCTAACGTTTTAAGTAGAAACAGTGAAACTGGACACTCTTATATTTTGGAGAATTTCAGATTCAGACCCAGGTTGTGGCTGAGCTCCATAACCAAGGATTATTTCGGCTAGATAAAATATTAATGCCTAGATTGTGCCTGGTCCTGGCTGATATCCTTTCTAGGAAGAGAGAGTTTCACTGCAACAGGAACATGCTGTTGAGACTGTGCAAACTTTCTTTGGTCTGGATAATTTGGGATTATAATTTTAAAATGTGAATAATTGGCTGCATGCAGAGCACTTTTTTGAGGCTGTAGAATTTGAATATTGACTTGTCTCATTAAATTTAGTATCAGAGCAACAAGCTGCAATTGTCAGGGTCTGGAATGGATTGATAAAGTATCTTACAAAATCTGAATAGTTACAGCGTTTTAAAATGTGGACCAAGTGGCACAGCGACTCAGTTGCAGTGAACATTCACTTCTGCTGTTCAGAGTTCCATTCCTTGCTTAAATCATAAGTGAAAATGAGCATAATGATCTCAGACTAGTCTCGGTGTGTTACAAATCCAATACATAACATTATACAGCACAGGACTGTTGACAGTATATTTTCAAGAAAGGCACCCTAGCACATTGACTTCAGGACAGAATTGTACTCTATCGTCATCAGATTCTACTCAGTCCATTCCTCTTTCTAGCCAATACTGTTCAGTCCTTCACTCGTGAACACAAACACATTGAAACCAGGGAGACTTTGACCCTGCTCCCATTGATGTCAGACTGTGCAAATTGAATACATGTAGATGGAAAGGGTTGGAGATCTTGCTGTGAGCATCGTGGATCTGTCCTGACTTTAGAAACCATCAGAATCGTTTAGATGCAGAACACAGAGGATAGCCCTTATGGACACACATGGAGGATCCTGGAAATAAAAGTGAACCCTGCCTGTACCTTTTCCCTGTGTAATTAATCTACAATTATAAGTCTCAGAGTAGCAGCCGTGTTAGTCTGTATCCGCAAAAAGAACAGGAGTACTTGTGGCACCTTAGAGACCACGAAAGCTTATGCTCTAATAAATTTGTTAGTCCTTTAGTTATAAGTCTGTCAGTTAAAGGGGAACAACATGTTTCTGACATTTCAGCTACTTAGTTAAAATGTTTCCCCTGAGGTCATGGCGAGCAAATGTTTCTTCTCTAGGGATCCCCTGCACACCTTCATAACTGAAGGAAACTGGGGTGGAGCTGTGATTATCATCCTGCCAGAAATAAAATGTGTGATGATTAAAAATATGGGTTCTCTGTTTTTAAATGAAAAAGTCAATGCAGAAAACATTGGGTGATTTGTTAGAAGAGGTCATGGATATCTGAATTTTTGGAAAAATTAAGCTGAATGGCAGAGTAGAAAAATTTTGAAGTTCCTGTGGCAGTATTTACAAACTGCTGCATTTGATTTGATCCCAAATACTTAAAGGAAGAATTTGTCTGTACTTTTACTTTATCAGATTTAATGCATGTTTTCTCACTTATCATTGCATACTGTATTGCATTGGATCTTTTGCATGCTTTATCCTGAGAAAAAATTTTGACAGTGCAACAACTCTGGGTATATTTGCATATATGTTTATTACTTTAATCTGAGAGAGAGAGGTGGATTCTCAAAGTTTTTAAGTGATTTTATTTGAATTAAGAAGAAATCTTTATTATGCAAACTTACAATGTGATCAAAGCTACAGGCGGATGTTATTGATTTCTTTTCAAAATTAGTCAAAACTGGAAAGGAGTTACCCATATTTATGGAATTTCTTGGATGCATTCTTCAGCTGAGATATCAGCCAAAGTGGATTTCTGTGTGAAAGAATTATTGTATATGACAAATCTGAAAGAATGTGCATTATTTTCTGGCTGATCTAGAGAGTGGGAAGAATATTAACCCCAAAACCTAAATTGAATTTAAATTGATAGCTTGTTTAAAATAGAAATGCTTAGGCTTTTCTTTATATTAAAAAAAAAATGAAAAACATTTTGTTTAGAAATTGTCAGCCAACTACTAGGAACTGTTGCCAACCTGTCAGACTGATCAGGATAGGAGAGGAACACATGTAATGTTATTTACTAAAGGAAAATCCCTGCTATCATTTCACCATCTCCAGTGTTAAAAAAGCCTAGTTCCATCTGTGACTTGAATGAATAAAGATCATGTGACATTGCACTCCATGTGATTTTATGAATATATGCTAATGAGTGTGAATATAATGTAACTGGAATATGCTTCATGCAAAAGATCTCTTGTAAGGTATCATTACAAAGCTTATAATCTACTGAGTGTGGTCATCCTATTCGTTTGTATGTATGTATCATTCTTGTATCTGAAACTAGAAATATGAACTATAACTCTGAGGTCCTATTGTAGTTATGCAAAGTGTGGGCCATTAATGGTGGTTTGGAATCTTGATGGCTCCCATCAACTAGGACAATTGGTTGTAAATGGCTCTGTTTACTTGCAAACCTTCCTGTGAGTCAGACCAAGAAGAATGAAGGCTTGGGGGGTCTCACAGAACATGTGACCATGTCACCTGGTACTGGAATCCATCTTAAACCTGGTGCTTTTCCATTTAGAAGGAGGGGTGTGGACCCAGAGAGACAAAGGATTCCCGGCTGTGCCAAAACTATATAAGGGGGTGGAACAGAACAAAGGGGGTTCCAGTCATGAGAAATCCCCTAGTTAGTACCTGAGCTGGAGGTAACAAGAACTGTACCAGGGGAAAGGATTGGGCCCAGACTAGGAAGGAGTCCAATCTGTGAAAGAAGCTTATTGGAACATCTCTGAGGGTGAGATTTTATCTGTAATCAGTTTCTTAATGTATTAGGCTTAGACTTGCATGTTTTATTTTATTTTGCTTGGTAGCTTAATTTGTTCTGTCTGTTATTACTTGGAACCACTTAAATCCTACTTTTTATACTTAATTAATAAGCAAAAGTGATTTTATTAACCCAGAGTAAGTAATGAATACCTGGGGGAGCAAATAGCTGTGCATATCTCTCTATCAATGTTATAGAGGGTGGATAATTTATGAGTTTACCTTGTATAAGCTTTATACAGAGTAAAACGGATTCATTTGGGGTTTGGATCCCATTGGGAGCTGGGTGTCTGGGTGCTGGAGACAGGAACACTTCTTAAGCTGTTTTCGGTTAAGTCTGCAGATTTGGGGTGCATGGTTCAGACCCTGGGTCTGTTTTGGAGCAGACTGGCATGTCTGGCTCAACAATGCAGGGTTCTGGAGGCCCAAACTGGCAGAGGAAACGGGCTCAGAGGTAGTCTCAGCACATCAGGTGACAGTCCCAAGGGGGTTTCTGTGACCCAACCCATCACAGATCAGATCTGAGGCAGTTGATCATGAGGCTTTAGTTGCTGGGCTATTCCCCTTCTCGCACCTTCTCTGTTTTACAGAGAATCTGTATCGGACATAAGCTTTCACCTTTATTGAATGGGGCTGCAGACCTGTCAGATACTTGGTTTCCTATCCCATCCCTTTGGATTGCTGAGCTATTTCTGTGGAGGGATGAACCATGTTGGATTAAATGAGGGAGAACCTCCTGCCCTTCATCCAAATTCAAAGGGAGCTGTATTTAAAGCTCCCAAATGTTCCGATTAATGTTATTCCCAGACCACCATTTTACTTCAGTTTCACATGTCGAGGTTCCAGCCAAGGTCTAGAATCGGAAATGCAGAAATCTTGGAGAGAGGTTTTAGAATAGTCTTTCCAGCCAGAATTGTAATAGAAGTGCTGGATATTTTAGTCAAACTTTGCAAACCCGTGAGGTTTGGATAGTTCAGATTAGCTTCAACTAAGCATCCAAACTGAAACTGAACTCTGAATTCTTTGAGGTTCTTCTTTATGTTCTCTTCTGTTTGCTTGAGTTATCCAAGTTTTGTGAAATCACAGTTATTTCCATTGTGATGCACTTGTGATGTCATTATTAATTCTGGATATAACAGACCATCAGGAATCAAGCAAGAGGAGAAAATGTCTTTTGTTTTCATACACAAATATGTTAGTCTTTAGTGGTGATGTGAAAGGAAACACAGATTCAAAACGTTAGAGTGAAATAGGGTTTTAGCCAAACAGGGTGTTTTTAAGTCTAACCTGGTGAGCTGCAGGCTCTTTAAAACCTTCCATGCAGATCATAAAATCATAATTAGATTGTGCTGTGTTCAGCTTTAACTTTCTCTATTGACTTTAACTTGACTTTAAATGTGTGACTAAATGAGAGGAACTTAAAACCAGTGTCTTGTGTTCACAGAAAATGGTGGAAATTCTTTAATTTATAAATAGGAGTGTTCTGTGTTTCATATTATGAAGCCCAGTGAGGTTAGCATGGGGGAACTGGAGGAGAATTGCTCCTTACAGCCTTTGCTCCAAATGAGAGCCACAGGAGCAAAAGAAAAGAATCAAATCTGCCTTCCCCATCTCAATTGGGAGCGTGCTTTCCAAACAACACTTGCAGTAGTGGCACCCAGTGAAGTATTTTGTGTGACCCTGGCAAGGAATTTCACTTTGTTGAGCCTCCATTTTTCTGTCTGCAAAATGACGTTAATAAAATCGACCTGCGTCACCAAGGTGTTCTGTGTTGTGTTGTCCTCAGATGGAAGGTGCTGTACAGATTCCATCTTGCATTATTTTTTATGTCCTGTCAGTAAAAAGGAATACATTGTAAATTATTTGCAGAGTCCATATTCTGCATGTGAAGGAAGGTGCCCTGGCCAAATGTAGCAATTCAAGAGATTAGTCAAGTAAACACATGAAATTATGGTTTTCTATCGATACTATATAGTTGTGCATGCGTTGTCTTTGTGCCATTCCTGGGATTTTGGCTAGGTGTCGAAGTTAATCAGTTCTTTTATTTGGTAGTTCATTGTGTGTATTCAAGTTGATTTCAGCATCATTTTCACACTGCAGATTTCAATTAGAATTGAAGACGTTTAATCACACCTAGGACAAGCGCATAACTGCTCGAAAATATAAAGCAATTATTTAAACATGTTGATGTGCTAATTGGTTGTTAGGTATTGGGGCCACAGGAGCCATATGAGATTACAAGGATATTTTATATTGTCATTTTCTTTTGACTGTTTTTCTCAATATAAATGTTTAAAGAAAAGCAGGTAGATCCTGAAACTTTATCTGCAGGGTAAATAGCATGGAGGAAATCCCTGCTTTGCTTTGCTTGTATGCTACCAGCTATGAACAGAAGTGACTCAGTTGGACTCAGTGATAACAGGCATTTAAGAAACTTATTTGAGATCACCAAATTCTTAGCACCAGATCTGGCAAATGTTGTTTTTTAAAAAACAACAACTAGTGAGTGAATTTTAGAACTTAGAAAGAAGCGAGATTGACGGAAGCGTTGTGTTTATCCACAGAACAGGCTCCGCCACCGCAGAGGAGGTGCAAGGTCTCCCGGCACCATGTCTGAAATTGAGCATGGAAGGATCACCTCTGGGTTTCTTAGGGATTCGTCTCCATGCTCATTCAGTATGGCCTCTTGATGAGACTGCAAAAACAACCTTTCACATCACCTTACTTAAAAAGAGAGATTTCCATGATAGCGCATATCAGAGGATTTATAGATTCCAAGACCAGAAGGGATCATTGTGATACTCCAGTCTGACCTCCTGTATAACATAGGCCACAGAACTTCTGCAAATTGATTCCTAGAGCAGATCTTTTAGAAAAACATCCAATCTTGATTTAAATCTTGTCAATGATGGAGGATCCGCCACAACCTTTGGTAAATTCACCATGACCCTTGGTAAATTACCCTCATTATCAAAAATGTATGTCTTATTTCCTGTCTGAATTTGTCTAGGTTCAATTTCAACATTGGATAACATTCTACCTTTCCTTGCTAGACTGAAGAGCCAATTATTGAATATTCGTTCCTCATGTCGGTACTTGTATACTGTGATCAAGTCACCCCTTAACCTTCTCTTTGTTCAGTTTAAATAGATTGAGCTTGAGTCTGTCAGTATAAGGCATGTTTTCTAATCCTATAATCATTCTTGTGGATCTTCTCTGAACCCTCTCCAATGTGTCGACATCCTTCTTGAATTCTGGGCACCAGAACTGGACACAATATTCCAGCAATGGTTGCACCAGAGTCAAATATAGAGGTGAAAAATCTCTCTCCTCCTACTTGACATTCCTCTAATTATGCATCCCGTGATCATATTCGCTCTTTTGGCCACAGTATCACACTGGGAGCTGATTCAGTTGATTATCCACCACGACCCGCCAACTCTTTTTTAGAGTCACTGCTTTCCAGGATATGGCCTGCATTCTTTGTTCCTAGATGTATATGTTTATATTTAGTCATATTAAAATGCATATTATTTCTTGTGCCTAGTTTACCAAACGTTCCAGATCACTCTCAATCAGTCACCTGTCCTCTTCATATTTACCACTCCCTCAATTTTAAATGTTAAATAGCATAATTCCAAGAACCAATCCCTGTGGGATTCCACTGGAAACATACCCATTTGATGACGATTCCCCTGTTTACAGTTACATTTTGAGACGTATCAGTTAGCCGGTTTTTAATCCATGTAATGTGTGCCATGTTAATTTTATATCATTCTAGTTTTTAATCAAACTGTCAGGCGGTACCAAGTCAAACACCTTACAAAAATGTAAGTCTATTATGTCAACACTCTTACTTTTATTAGTCTTTGGATGCAATGATTTATGTCCATTGCTATCATAATATTTTCACGTCCTATGCTTAGGGATGTCCGTTAATGAAAACAAAACATGAAATGCTCAATGGGAAAAATTCTGAGAAATGTGGTATTTTATTTCCAATCAGATTTCTTTCTGAAATGTTCCAGTGTTCTATTTTAAGGTGAGGAGCATAATTTGAGTCTTGCTGATTGTCTACATTATGGGAGTTAGTGGAGCTATCACAACTATGACGCTGTAACCCCATAGTGTGGACGCACAGTGCAGCGATGGATGCGGTTCTTCCATCGCTGTAGTAATTCCACCTCCCCAAGTGACCGGTAGATAGGTGGATGGAAGAATGCTTCTGTCTATCTACCTGCGTCTACACTGGGGATTTAGGTCGGCAGAGCTGCAGCACACAGGGATGTGGATTTGTCACATCCCTGAGAGCATAGCTATGTCGACCTAAGTTTTAAGTGTAGACCAGGCCTTAATGATGACTCCTCTAATGTTCAGTATTAGTTGTCTAGTTATGGCCCCATGACAGCAGGCATGTTGTCTTTTAGTATAGTGGGTTTAAATTAGAACTTGCACTCCATGGGACTGATGTGAATTTATTAATTCCTCACTAGTTAGAAATTTCTCCTGCCAACAGGCTGTGACATCATTATTGACTAAAAATGCAACCATTCATCCTTTTGGACTGGAAAAAGAGCAAGGGAAATATGAACTCATTTGTTTTAAGAAGGATATCAGAGCCTAATGTCCTTCTTTTTGTTTGGTTCAATCTCATCTTTCACTCGGGATTTTGTGGGACTCAAGTTTTCCTGTGAGCACTTAATAAAATGTAAATAATAATTGCCATGATTTTGCTTTTGCTTATGCTACTTTTACATTGATGTCTCTTGAGTGACTGGAAGGTGTATTCTTTATTTGTGCCAGGGTAAGTCAGATCAGATCTTATTTAAATATTCTGAAATAATGCAGAAGGAGCTGGAGATGGGAAGTCTTTAAGACCTTATTGCTTACCCATTGTAGTTCCAAACTTCACATTCCTGTGCCCTGGTAAAGCAGCGTTTCTGCTCAGGAACTTGGTACAACATGTTTATTTTATGAATGGCTTCAGGGAGAGGGGGAAACCCCCCCCCGCCAGGATGCCATCCAGGAGACTGGTTTTATTATGTTTTGTCAGTAAACAAAAATTTGGTACATTTAATACTTACACAAATCCTGTGGGATTTCTCTGATGAATGCAAAATGACAGTTATCACAACATTCCATATAAACCCAAGTCGGTATGTAGGAGCCTATTTTATTTTTAATGTAAACCCCACCCAACCTGTTCTGGGGGAGATGAGCACAGATAATCTAGGGAGCTTACACTTGTATCTATCACTCGTTTTGTTATTTTTAAGCATTCATATCTTTTCTTTTTTAACTGTTATTAGTGTAATGCCCATAATTGCTCTTCACCTAATTTAGCTGCCGAGTACAGATTGATAACATGGTATTATTTAACTGATTTGCTAAATAAAGCTGCAAAATGACACATATGAGGGGTGACTTTACATAACAGCAATATACTCTTTTTTTTTTTTTTTAGCAGATCCATTATTTAAGATCAGGTTGATGTGCAATGTATTATTATCTTTAGTGTGACAAAAACAAGCCGTAAAAAATACACATTAGTAGGGTTGTAACCTCTGGAGCATGGCGAGTGAGTTTACATGTAATGATATATGGTGAATTGATTGTTAAGGCCATATTTTATTATACATTTGCAGACTGGTTTCTTAGCTACAGTATTACACATCTGACCATCTTTTTATGCAAACATTTCTCTTTTGTGTTCGATACCTTTGTCCCCTTGGGGCAACATGAACCTTCAAATTGTTAATTTAAATACATATACATTTACATACTTATAGTTTACTTGCATACATAAGGTGTATTCTGCCATTAAGAATTGCATTTTACAATGGAGCCCTGCATTTTAATTCATCAGCATCTCATTTAGTTTAAATTACAAGGGGATTCCTAACACGAGAGAGGAGTTTGCCGCAGTACTGGTTACACAAACTGTCCCACAAAAATCAGTATGGCTGAATCCAAGGTCAAGTGAAATACACCTCTACCCCGATATAATGCTTCTCCTTGGGAGCCAAAAAATCTTACCGCGTCATAGGTGAAACCGTGTTATATCGAACTTGCTTTGATCCGCCGGAGCACGCAGCCCCACCCCCCGGAGTGCTGCTTTACCGCGTTATATCCGAATTTGTGTTATATTGGGTTGTGTTCTATCGGGGTAGAGGTGTAAATGTATAGCTCTTCTGCTCTTACCTCCAGTCCAGTAGAGCACAGGTTTGTGTTCCAGCCCATGAAACCTACATCATACCAAGACATTGGGGATTCAGTATGATTAAAAAAACTTTCTGATTAAGGGTACGTCTACACTTACATCCGGGTCCGGATGTAAGCAATCGATGTTCTGAGTTCGATTTATCGCGTCTGGTTAAGTCGCGATAAATCGATCCCGGATCGATCCCGGAAGTGCTCACCTTCGACGCTGGTACTCCAGCTCGGCGAGCGGAGTACACAGCATCGACGGGGGAGCCTTCCTGCCGCGTCTGGACCGCGGTAAGTTCGGACTAAGGTACTTCGAATTCAGCTACGTTATTAACGTAGCTGAATTTGCGTACCTTAGTCCGAAGTGGGGGGGTTAGTGTAGACCAGGCCTAAGTGTTAAGACGAGGTCATGTCTGATTTGTGGGCTGGAACTCCCATAGGGAATCTTGATGTGCCAGGTGAGGAGATATATTTGAATCTTAGAACCAGCGTTCTCTGACAGAGAGCTACCACGTATCAGTAACTTCAGTAAATATATAAACATAATGTTAATCTCTAGTGGAACATGCAACCTGATGTATTTACATGCGGTGGTAAGTTTAAACAGCTTTAGAGAGCGTTTTCCTCTGATTTTGAATAAAGCATTCTTGTATCCTACTCAAAATTCTCTAGCCGTGTTTACATTTTAATAGGCATTGCTGTAGAATAGATATTTTTTTTTTATAGCTTGTATATATCAGTAAGGAAAAAAGCAAAGCGGCCCAGCTGCATGTTTCTATAGAAAGCCCTCTCCTCCAACTAATCAGCAAACACAACGGTTCTGGGCAAAATACCATGTACATTTTAACCTGTCTGGTAGCCAAAGCAAAAATATGTGCAATTGGATGATTAATATATTATACGAGGAAAAAATCGACATTAGAGCTAAACATTTCCAAAGGAGTCAGCTGGAAAAAAATGAGCAGCAAACAGAGAGGCTACATCTCATTGCTCCATGCCAGAAAATAAATCTCTGCTGTGTTTGTTGTGTGATTGTTAGGAAATTTAAACAAAACACGTAACCGTCTCAAAATATTTGTCCAGCATTTGTTGGAATATAGGAATGGTTTTCCTCCACAAAGGAGCTTGGTGAAATTGACTGACATTCAGAAAACTCTAGAAACAAATGAAATTGTAGCCGAGCTCTTTGGAGATGTGTGGTAACACTCTTTATTGTTTCCTTTTCTGCATGAAGGAAAAATCCTGCCTGCTCAGTGTGTAATAAACAACTTTCTGTTCGGTAGTTAGTCCCTACGTAGTAGCTCCGTGTTGCTGTTAAAGGCACGAAGGATCTGCTCATCCTTGCATGTAGTTAATATTAACTTTCTCTTGTGTAAAAGGTTCTTCGCATCATTGTTGATTTGTATAATACAATAAAATGAGCCAAGTCAGCTACTGTAGCATTGCGCAGACCAAATTGCCAGCTCTTTCCCTAGGGAAGTCTTTCTCTTTCCTCTCCTAGCATTCCCAGGAGATACCTAATTAAAAACTACAGATGCAGTTTAAAAATACTCTTGCCAGATGTTTGTTTAAAATGACCTATAACTGGCAGCAGAAATAGAAAAGGCCGAACATGTTTGATGCCATAATGTAACCTTTTTGTAGACTGTCATTCTGTATGTTAATGAAGCACAGCTGAATTTAAAAGCCAGACCTGCCAAGCCATAAAACAAACTGCTTTGAAAGCAATGCATCAGTAATTCTTATCACCTGGCATCTGGAGCTCCTGTGAAAGCTGACTTTCTAACTAGAACATAGCATATCATGGCTTAGGAGGAAGCTCTGATTTTGCAATTTGCAGGCAATTTAGGCTGATGGATCTGCTTGCTGAAGCTAATACAGATCTGTTAAGACAAACAATTTTGTCTGCAAAATCTCGCTTTGAAACATTTCAGCATTGATTTTACTAGTATCATATATTATGTTGAATTGCAATGTTGATAGATATCTAGATGCCAAACAAAGTTGCACAAGCTATTTAGTTAATCAGATATGTTTTAAAAAATTAAACTAAAGTTTTGAGTAGGATATGAAATTGTTATTGAAACTTTAATTTTCCTCTGGAAAAGCTGAGTGATTAGGAATATAGAACCCTTTTTAATCAATTTGTTTAAAGGAAATTGACTGTCTCTTCCTTACAATGACAATTTATAGACAGCAAACGTCTATTGATGCACCTATTAAAGAAAACATACAGGTTAAATAACAGTTAAACTAGTAGCTAGCTGTCAATATATAAGCAATTCAAACTATTTTTGTGGCTAATGTGAGGGCAGCTTTTAGCTTTCAACCATATGAAATACCGGTTTTATTGCCTTTTTTAAGCCTGTGGCTGACATACATTGATGTGCCGTATCTTGAATTAAGATACGTTGCTTGCACCTGGGAGTCATGGAAATTGGACACCAGGAATAAATTATTGCAGCTTTTCTCAGAAAAAGACAATTTATACTCATGGAGGAGTACAAATAATATGCATGTGTGTATGATAGCAAGAATTATGGTTTATCATATTCTAATTCTGCCAATTAGTAAAGGATGACACATTTGTAAGTAATACTATAGGTAGACAATGTGCAATGTGTAGTTTGAGTCTCATTGCAGTGTTTTTTCCTTGAACTTTGTTAAATAAAACTCATTTCCTAATTTTTAGTAAACGAGTCACAAGCTGTTACCCAGAGATGTTTATAAAAATTATGTAACAAACTATTCAATCATTTCCTTTCCTAAGCTTGTTCATACAACAAACTATATACAGACATGTGGTTTTATTGCCCTTTTATTACCTTATTAGAAATGTGTTGATGTGTTCCCCAAAATAAACATAACAATAGTCCAGAACACCTACCTCTGCTTAATGTTTAATATGCCTGTGTACGTATTCATGCTTTTTTATTAGGAATCATAAAGGCATCCAATTTGAAAATCTGAAAATATCCAATACTATTCCATATTTATATTTAGCTGCACAGTTCCTCCCAAAGTAGCTCTACTGTACAAAGCATACATAATAGAGGCTAATTGATCTGGGGAAATGCTATCCACACAGACCAGTAAACAGTGTGGCAGCTGGAAGTATTAAGTGTTCATAATCACCTAAGGACCCTCTTCTGTCCATGTATCTTCGTTTTACTCTGATTCAGTAACCATGCCTGGATGAGAGTCTTGATCAGCAACTACTCAAATTACATCACATTTCAACCTCTTTTTCAATCAGTCATCTATGGGAAAGTGCCAACCTTTCATTTTGTAGGTAAGAGCTGCAAATTCACATTCAGAATTTTTACTCCCGTTTCCTGCTATCTGTAGCTATGTAGAGTGGGTGTGAAGGGGAAGCAGGAACACTGTATCACATGACATCACTCTCTGGATGTTATTCTGTGCAGATCCAAATTGATGTGCTACCATTGCTCCTGGGAGTTTGTTTCAATATCCTGTACTTCAGATTTACCGGCTTCCTGCATGCATCTGGAGCACTGGATTGGAGGGATCTTGAAAAAGTCTTGGGGTAACTCCTTCAATTGCATTAGTTACTGTTAAAAGTAATAGTAGCTAGAAATTGCTAGGATTATGGGTCAGTAGGAAAATAAGGAGAGCAAGGCATGCTAAAGTAACAAAAGCTTTAAAATTCCGGTGGTCTTGTTGGGGAGTTTGTGTCCTGCAGGGTGAATTCTATTGAATTATGGTTAATTCCTGAAATAAAAGCTACTCCCTTCCTGCTGGAATGGTGAGATTATACGGCCACAGGACTTTCTGTTCACTTCATGGACCTTCTTATCACATCTCTAGCAGAACAGGAGACTTGGCAGCCTCTGGATCCAGAAGAACAAATAAGAAATGGTGGAGCAAGAAGGCCTTGGGTACTGAGAAGAAGTGGAAAGACTGATGTCCTGTTCTTCTCAGACAATGAGCCGTAGTCAACAGGGACTAAAGAGGAGCTACACGCTTTTCTTAAAGGGATGGATCATTCACAGATCTGACCTCATTATAAAGCTCTAGCCATGTTTTCTCTGTGCCCCTCTACCCCCCACTGGTGTGTGTAGCTCCCATTCATGTTAATCAGGGCAGCACCCCGACCCTAAAGGGTTACTTCCTGCTTTTCCCAACAGGATAAAGAATGTGTTAACTAGAGAACAGGTATCTCAGGTCTGGTCTACACTAATGCTGTAAGTTGATCCAAGTGATGCTAGTTCAGTTATGTAAGTAACATAACTTAAGTTGTCATACCTTAGATTGACTTACAGCGGTGGCCACTCTACGCTATGTTGATGGGAGATGTGCTCCTTCTACTCCTTGGTAAGGTGGATTATGCACGTGAACGGGAGAGCGCTCTCCCATCCATTTAGAGCGCCTTCACTAGACCCGCTAAATCGATGCCGCTGCATCGATCGCAGTGGCGCCGATTTAGCCCAAAGTGTAGACAAGGCCTCAGGGTGAGTTGGAGCAAGGAGAGAAGGAATTAGGAAATGAAAGGAAGCAAAGTGTACGTGTGTTAAATCTAGAATGGAAGAGAATGGACACAAAGCATTGATAAGCATTGGGAACCATTTTCTTGGATGAGTTACTGACTCCAGTGCAGGAATAACAAATAAAAGGCCTGGGTCAGATTTCTAATTATCTGGCCACTCTTGGCCACTCGTTATGTGGATTGGTACAAGTGATCGCTCAGCGTGTTGACAACTCTGCGACTCCCTTCATCCCTGTCCAGGGCAGCAGGGGACACAGCCAATAATAGGTGCAGGTCGTTGTGGCAGAAGCAAAATATCTGCCTCCTTAGTTCCCTAATTTCAGGAACAGTGCAGTAAACCTGCTTCTGGCCCATTTGGAAGGAGAGGGAGGTGGCTTCATCTGCCTACAAATGACAATATCTGGGGAAGTGCTGTGGTTGCCCTCAACTTTTCTTTCTATCTATTTCATTGTGCTGGCAGAGGCTTCCTAATTTTCATGCTTTCTCCTTCAAAGTCGTATCAATACAGCTACCGTCAGGCATGAAGAGGTGACAGCAGCACCTGTTGTACAGGCAGCTATCCATTCATATTAGTTTAACACTATGTGCTGGCATGACATATGGATGAGTGCGTCCCTCACAATTTGTGTGTGTGGAGGGGAGAAGTGCAGCAGTTTCACAATATGTTCTGGAAGTTGTTTGTGTTTTTAGTATTGAACAGAGAGAGGTTTTGGAGATTAGCTGCAAAGTTGCACTCATTTTAGACCCTGACATGGATAGTCAGACCCTCAGCCCAATCCCCTCTGGCGTAATTGCTACACTCTTGAGACGTGCCCCAAATTGTGGAAAAATTAGGAAGAGAACACTGACTTTGTATCATTTCTGTAAAACTCATATTAGACCATTTTAAAATACTCATTCTTATGCATAATTTTAACAGACTAGAGACCAAATAGGATCTTGAGTAAGACGAGCAGGCTAGCACTGTTTTCTATTCTGTGTTATATTCACATTTCACGAGGTCTGAAACTAACCTGCTTTGTGACCTGTTATATGGAAAAGAATATACTGGACTATTTAAAATGGCAACATAATCTTAATCTAGCCTCTGGGAGCACACCTAGATATACTATCACGTAAGCAGGGGAGATTTCACTCTGATAGCTCATCTTCTTATGAACGTCATAGGTAATGACAAATGTTAAATTGCATTAACATTAAAAAATTTGAGTTGATAACTGACAAGTAAAATAGCATTGTTTGTGTTTGTGTGTAATAGGGAGCCTTATAATATGCTTCAAACTACCAATAGACACATTAGAAAGCAAAAGTTGAATACAATGTAAGGTGCTATATAGAAGGCCGTCCCTGTAGGGCCAGTGCTGTGTACTATAAAGGGTTTGCTCACAGGTCTGGAGGCTGGGAATGTGCTGCTTTATTCAGCTGCATCACAAACAAATTGAATGAGGAGAAAAACTGACACTGACTAAGAGAAGTCTGGAGGCGCGAAGCATGGCTCCATTCCCTAATACTCTGGGTAACTCGGTTAACCACATCACGACCACTTTACTGTACTGTGCAAAGCACAGCATGTGGGAGACCATTTAAGTTCTGGAAAATGGGGAACAATAAACTGAAAGCATTGCAGACTCTTCAAAACCTAGCAACACTCCACCCAAACGCAAAAGGGGAATTGTCAACATTGAAGAGTAATCCATACTAGCGCATTGAGAAAAGGTATGGCTGTATTTGAACTGAACTGTCGCCCAATTCGGAGTTGCCTTCTAGTAAATGGCTGTGAAAGAAATGCAACTGGTTTAGTACTGATGAGGAGTTTCCATCAAGACTCGTTTGCCAGTAGTAGCACAGCAAGAGACATGCTTATAATGAATGTGTGATTGTTCTCTCCTCTCATAAATATCATCTGCATGCATTATATTCAGGCAGCCTCAGTTCAGTAATTTGGTCAGAGTCCAGTGCCGCCTCTGCAGAATTTTAAATCGTGTCTGTCTCAGTCTGGGCTCTGTGCCCTCTCTGTGGAGTAAATAAGAACCTGAAAGGGGAAAATGCTGTGCCTCATATAGCAAAATGAAGTTAAAAATACAATAATCTAAATGTCTATTATGAATTGTGGGAACTGTATAAAAGGCCTTTGGATACTAAGGTAGGAAATCTGTTGTATGTTAACTGCTAATGAACATGGAATCTTAAGGCTTTATTCTGATCTCTCTTGTGCTGCTGTAACTCCATTAACTTCAGTGAAGTTTCTCCTAATTTCCCATGGTAGAGCTGAGATCAGAATCAGGTTCCTAGTGGGCTGGTGTTCTGTTAACCCTTCCCGTTTGTCTGCTTAGTGTCCTGCTGCTATCCCTGGCCCAAGCACGTGCTTGCTTTGCTGGTGCCTAGAGCCGTCCCTGGTCCTGCTGCTATCCCTGGCCCCAGACTCAGTTGTTCTGTTCAGCACTAGTGATTTCGAGGGGGTGGCATGGTAAATTAAAGTCCCTGGCAGCGGCAGAGTTGGCTGCCTGGCTGTTGGTCCCTGCAGGCCTGCTGACGAGAAATCCCGTCCCTATTAGGCTCTTTATGAACTGCTCTGATAAAAGCCACAATAAATTTATCTTCATTACAACTGCCAAGGCAGCACTTGAGGTACCAGGTCCACAGCAGTGGAATCGTCTGCCAGAGGGAGCAATGAGTTACCATGGCACCCACTTGAGGAAAGACAGAGCAGGGTCTTCTTCGCCCGGAGACTTAAGCAGGTACAAACACCAGAAGTAAGCCTGTGACTTAAGGGCAGAATCTAGTGATTTTCCCACAGAACAGAAACATCCTTTTTCTGGCTTCAGTGCAGTTTTGCTTGCACAGTTTCATCTGCACTCATCCTCTTCACCTACCAGTTATTTGGGATCACATACATTAACCTGGCATTCATTACATCTTTTGCCCCTACATAAAAGTTTTGGATACAAGTTTTTCGTATCTTGCAGTTTCCCAAAAGAATTACTGGTAACCTGACAGGGGTAAAATTCAGTGCTGTCTGTTTTCAATCTTCTTCAGCATTTTTCAGCGTGCGCACTCCTTTTCAGTCAAGTAGCACTTCCAGTACTTTCTGTGCTTGTTTTAGTAAAACATTGTATAGCTGATGAAATGGGATTAACTTCTTTCGCCACAAGGAGGCAGCTCCCAGTAATGGTGAGTAAAACCACCAGGATTCATGGAAGATGGGTGAGTAAAACCACCAGGATTCAGCATAGTCGGCTCATGAAGGTGCTCATGCAGAGTAAAAACCTGCTGCATTCACATTCTCAGCCTCTTGGACTAAGAGAGATTTTCTGGTGTAAGGACATGAGACTAGGTTGCATTTAGGTCCATTTCCTATCGAAAGAATGGAAATCTTTCAATTATACTTCAAGAAACTTGCTTAGGAAGAATTGTCTGTGTGAGGTATCCCTCCCTATTGCCTAGATTTGTGATGATTATGCAAGTTTCAGTTGCTTGGGGCCTGCTTTAAAGTCCCACATAACATGAATATACACCTCTGTACCAAAGGAGCCTGCACATTGTCCCAGTATTTGTGAACGATGTTGAGAGGAGAATGTATTTGTTTTTCTTCTCTGGGTGAGTACCCCATTTTTTGCATCCTGCCTAGAGCCTGGCGGTTTTCTGGGATGCATAATATATTCTAGGAGACAAAATACTAATATCACATTATGCTCCAGGAGATCGATCTTACATTGCCTTCTCTTTAAATATATATGTTATATCACAAGAAGCTGGAAAAGGCAGGGTTTGGAGGTAGAAACTTTTATCTGTGACTGTAGAAGGTGCAGCAGTTACTAACAGTTTGAGTTTAAAGTTGTAATCACTTATATTTCCAGCAGTGTAGTCAGCCATAGCTTTGTAGCTTCATTTACTTCTGAAAAAGATGAACAATTGATTGTGTTTTGCTACAATATACTTCACCATCCTATAGAGCACAAGATATTTGCTGGTGAAGTGTCTTTCATTAGAGTTCATTATAAATGTGACCTAATGCATGAAACAGAACAATGGGTCAAAGAGTCTTAAAATGTTTGTAAAATATTTTATTTGCATATCATTTTTAAAATATGACAGGCAATTTAATTAAATTGTTTATTATTTTACTGCACCTTTAAGATTTTTGTTTTCCATTCAAACTTTTGCTGCCTTAGCCTTTTGAGGATTTATTGAAGAATCTTTTTCTCTCCAGGGCCTGGAGATATGAAAATACAGGAAGATCAGTGCAGGGGGGTTAGCTGTACAACTTGCATCAATGTTAAAAGGATTTGCCCTGCTAAATCCTCATGTGCTAACCTGAAGCTGCATTCCCCTAAAAAAGACTATGCATCACTAGAAATCACAAGACCCCATTCTAATATTAACAAGTGTTGATGCCCCTCTTCCATTACAATGCAGCAACAACTACAGAAGGAATAATTTCCTTGTGGGAAAGGAGTTTATGGCAGTGCTTCTTCCTTGTGATCCTCTTCCAGTCCACAGTTCTGATAAGTAGAAAGAGATTCCTTTGAAAAGGTTTGATGAATTTGATTGTGATGAGAACAGTTTAGTCTTTGTACATAGGAGGCTGAGGGGCAAAAATTCTTGGAACCAAGGAGGCCAGAAACAGTGTGATTTCTTTTGTCCCATGAAAATAATTTGCATTTTTCTTGCATATCTTTCTGATTGCTTTTCTCTTGCTCCTTCCCCTTTTTGAGCCCTTAAAATGGGATTTCCCCACCTCAGTAGGTATAATCAATCAAACTCTGATATGCTATGTTATTAAGGTCTATGTTATGACTGCCCTTTGAGCATAGTGATCTTGGCTTTAGTTTTATAAGCAATGCATCACATGACAATAGCCCTGTGGTTCTTGTCCTTCTGACCTCTACATACTGCTAAAATATTGTCCTATGGATATGAAATGAAAGGGTACAACTTTATTTCTTCAAAGATCGGCCAGTCTAGCCCAGAGGTATAATAAAATTCCAAACTTTCCTTTTAGGAATCATCTTTTTGTAAGAAATATCTTTCAGAGTTAAATGGTAGGTACACAATTGTGAAATAAAATATCAATGCTCAGTGCCTTGAGCTGTGTAGACTTTTATGTTGTAGTGACTGCTCAGTTTCATTAGGAGGGCTATATGTTATAAAAGTGGTTTCTTTGCCTATGGAAGGCCGTCTGTGCAGAAAGGGTTTAAACATAAACTTACTGTGTCTAATCTTGCCACCAATCCTGTCACATTGGGAGCCTGCAAGGGCCTATGCTCGTATTCACTACAATGTGCCTGAAAGATGCTCAGACAAATAATCAACTTGATGCTGTCTGTCTTTAGGGTGACGACTCTTTCAAGATTCATCTCCATCCATCCTCCTAAGAAATAGAACATAACTTGATTCGTTATTACACTGGAGCTCTAGTAAAGTCTCATCCGTTAGGGCAGTTCAGAGATAAATCCTGGCTTGTTGTTTGAATGGAATGTAGGGTACATTGCATCAGACATGACCTCAGTATAAATTGGTAATCTGCACAAATGGACTGCCTGATTTAGGCTCCTAGATAAGAGATTGAAGTCCAGGACCTCCATGATAGTATTCTCTGAAATGTTACCAGTTCCATGCGCAGGGCTAGCTAGACAGGCCACTGCAGGGTCTCAATGCATGGATGAGACGATGGTGTAAGAGGAGGAGGGGGTTAGATTGATTAGGAACTAGGGAAACTTTTGGAAAAGGAGGAGCCTATACAGGAAGGATGGGCTCCACCTAAACCAAAATGGAACCGGATTGCTGAGACACAAAATTAAAAAGGTGATAGAGCAGTTTTTAAACTAAGGACTGGGGAAAACCAACAGGTGCAGAGGGGAATGTGATTTGGACAGAGACATCCCTTGGGGAGGATCTATTAATGGAGATTCTCTATATCCTAGTAAGGAGGAGAGGATGGAAGATGATAAAATATAGGTAGGATCTGATGCGAAAAAGTCAAATGAAATAGTCTCATTAAATTAATGGCAGACAGCTAAAACATGACAATTTTTAAGTGCTTATATAGAAATACTAAGATGGATGAATTTGAGTGCATCATATAAAATGAGGATATTGATATTATAGGTATCCCAGAAACTTGGTGGAATAATCACACAGTAATACCAGGGTACAAAATATATCGAAAGACAGAATAGGATGTGCTGGTGGGGGAGTGGCACTATATGTGAAAGAAAGCGTAGAATCAAATGAATTAAAAATCTCAAATGAACCAAACTGTACCATAGAATCTCTATGGATAGTAATTCCATGCTTGAATAATAAGAATATAGTAGTAGGGATGTACTACTGACCACCTGACCAGGATGGTGATAGTGACTGTGAAATGCTCAGGGAGATTAGAGAGGTTATAAAAACAGAAAACCAAATAATAATGGGGGATTTCAACTATCCCCATATTGGCTGGATACATGTCACTTCAGGACAGGATGCAGAGATAAAGTTTCTTGATTCCTTAAATGACTGCTTCTTGGAGCAGCTAGTCCTGGAACCCACAATGGGAGAGGAAGTTCATGATTTCGTCCTAAGTGGAGCACAAGATCTGGTCTGATGAATCTCAAGATCTGATGAATATACCTGAACTGCTTGGTAATAGTGACCATAACATAATAAAATGTAACATCTGGGGAGAAGGAGGAAACAGAAGCAAAGCAGCCCACCATGATAGCATTTAATTTCAGAAAGGGGAACTACACAAAAATGAGGATGTTAGCTAAATAGAAATTAAAAAGTACAGTGCCAAAAGTTAAATCCCTGCAAGCTGCATGGAACCTTTTTAAAGACACCATAATAGAGGTTCAATTTAAATGCACATCAAAAATTAAAAAAAAAAAGGGGGGGGAAGAGGACCAAAAAAGTGCCACTGTGGCTAACCATCAAAATAAAAAGTGGTTAGAGGCAAAAAGACATCCTTTAAAAAGTGGCAGTGAAATCCTATTGAGGAAAATAGAAGGGAGCATAAACTCTGGCAAGTGAAGTGTAAAAATATAATTAGGAAGGCCAAAAAAGAATTGGAAGAACAGCTAGCCAAAGACTCAAAAAGTAACAGCAAAAAATTTAAGTACATCAGAAGCAGGAAGCCTTCTAAACAACCAGTGGGGCCACTGAATGATTGAGATGCTAAAGGAACACTCAAGGAAGACAAGGTCATTGCAGAGAAACTAAATTAATTATTTGCATCGATTCGTGGCTGAGGACGTGAGGGAGATTCCCAAACATGATCCATTGTTTTTAGGTGACAGATCTGAGGAACTGTCCCAGATTGAAGTGTCATTAGAGGAAGTTTTAGAACAAATTATTAAATTAAACAGTAATAAGTCACCAGGACCAGATGGTATTCACCCAAGAGTTCTGAAGGAACTCAAATATGAAATTGTAGAACTACTAACTGTGATATGTAACTTATCATTTAAATCAGCTTCTGTACCAGATGACTGGAGGATAGCTAATGTGACGCCAATTTTTTAAAAAGGGCTCCAGAGGTGATCCCAGCAACTATAGGCCAGTAAACCTGACTTCAGTACCGGGCAAACTGGTTGAAACTATAGTTAAGAACAAAATTGTCAGACACCTAGATGAGCATCATTTGTTGGGGAAGAGTCAACATGTTTTTTTGAAAAGGGAATCATGCCTCACCAATCTAGAATTCTTTGAGGGGGTCAACAAGCATGTGGACAAGGGTGATCCAATGGAGATAGTGTACTTAGATTTTCAGAAAGCCCTTGACAAGGTCCCTCACCAAAGGGTCTTAAGCAAAGTAAGCTGTCATGGGATAAGAGGGAAGGTTCTCTCATGGATCAGTAACTGGTTAAAAGACAGGAAACAAAGGGTAGGTATAAATGGCCAGTTTTCAGAATGGAGAGAGGTAAATAGTGATGTCCCCCAGTTGTCTGTATTGGGACCAGTACTGTTCAACACATTCATAAATTATCTGGAAAAGGGGGTAAGCAGTAAGGTGCCAATGTTTGCAGATGATACAAAATTACTGAAAATTGTTAAGCCCAGAGCAGATTGCAAAGAATTACAGAGAGATCTCACCAAACTGGGTGATTGTGAAACAAAATGGCAGATGAAATTCAATGTTGATAAATGCAACATATTGCACAACGGAAAACATAATCCCAACTATACATATGAAATGATGAGGTCTAAATTAGCTGTTACCACTTCTTTTCATAACACGAACTAGGGGTCACCCAATGAAATTAATAGGCAACAGGTTTAAAACAAACACAAGGAAGAATTTCTTCACATAAGGGACAGTCAACCTGTGGAACTCTTTGCCAGAGGATATTGTGGAACGCCAACACTATACCAGGGTTCAGAAAAGAGCTAGATAAATTCATGGAGAATAGGTCCATCAATGGCTATTAGCCAGGCTGGGCAGGGATGGTGTCCCTAGCCTCTGTTTGCCAGAAGCTGGGAATGGGCAACAGGGGATGGATCATTTGATGATTACCTGTTCTTTTCATTGCCTCTGAAGCACCTGGCATTGGCCACTGTCAGAAGACAGGGAACTGGGCTAGATGGACCATTGGTCTGACCCAGTATGGCCGTTCTTATGATATCAAAAACAAAACAGAAAAACAAAAAGTAGGAAAGTGATTCAATTCTGAAGTTTAAATTCAAACAAATGCAACTTTTGATCCAGTTTATTAATAGCATACGTGGAAAGGAAATTGAATGGCCCAACGGGGTTGTATATGAAAGTAGAGCCATTGACCTCTAGGTTGCCAGCTCAACCCTATCCATGTACTGAGGCAGGCTTAACTTGTGCACTAACACTTTACAATTCTAAAGGTTATTTTTCTTTGAGCTATTCGCACTTTGCCAAAGACTCGTGTGTGATTTTTGGGAAGTTCTGGACAGCAATGTCCAGTGATGCTGCATGTGCAACCTACCTGTGTCCTTGTACTCCCCTACCTGAGAGCATATAAAGGTGTCGTCCCAGCTACCGCTCAGTAATCAGTTTTTTTCTACTTGGCTGAGAATCATATTACATGCACCATCACTGCAACTCAGGAGAGTAACCAGAACCCCCCTAACGTAGCCAAAAACAACAGTCTGGGCAAAGAGAGAATTCCCACATCAACTTGTTCTTTGTCAGACACAGGTTAATATGCTTCTATCAAATGAATTCTTGTTCCTCTCCCACCTCCATCAACCCAAATACTTAGCTGAACTCCACCGCAAGATAAGCACAGAGCAGCTACCAGCTCAGACGAAGGGAGGCTCCCCCTAAACCAGTGGTTCCCAAACTGGGGTTCGTGAACCTCTGGGGGTTCGTGAAATGTTACAGGGGGTTCTTGGAAAAAAATTCCCTAATGGTGGACAGAGCTGTCCCTAGGGACCCCGGGCAGCATGGGGCCAGCAGCCCGGAGCCACTGGACTTCCACGAGCTAAGCAGATCAAAGCAAGCAGATCTATCACGCTGAGGAGATTTAAACTTCAAGACTCCTTATAAGAAATGGAACGGGAGGTGGATACTTTTTGCTGTTTTTAAAATTAAATAGGCAGCTAGTATTGTTTTTTTTTTTAATTATTATGAAGAACAAGTTTAAGCTTTGTTGTAATGTGCATTGTTTGCCTGGACTGCTCAAGACCTGAATGCTTGTGTAGGAGGAACTCTTTGAGTTGGCTTCTTAAATACCGTCATGACATTTCACATCTGATACTCCTTGATGAAACAAAGGAGCTTTGTCTTATAACAGGCTTATTCAAAGTGATACAAGCTACGAAAGTGAGATCTTGGAAGAGTGTCGCCATTTTCATAATGTAATAAAAATACTGTAATGATAAATAATAAATAGTGTGTAAAATGCATGTCATAAAAACAAATTTTATATTTCCCAGATCACTGCTTTTATAATTTATACTCAGATAAAGGAGAAAATCCCTGGAAATATTCATTTTTAGGAGGGGTTCGCGAGACTTGACATTTTAGTGAAAGGGGTTCACAGGTTGTTGAAGTTTGGGAACCACTGCCCTAAACCCACGTGTTGGAGCTACTGCTTGTAGATCAGGTGAGTTCCAGGCCAGATTTTGCCTGAAGTCACGCAGAGGATGAAGACACAGGGTTCAGCAACCAGATGCTGGGCTCAGAGTTTTGTAAATCTGCTTTAGAATTCTACCATCAGTTGGCAGGTAGAGAAACCACCTCTTAGATATGTGACAGTGAAAGGAGGCGGCTGCTGCTATGAATGAAAAAATGCATTTAATGAAGTTGTTTTTCCACCACATTCCATTAAAAAAATAAATAAATAAACTCTCACCGGGGCATAAAGCATTTATTAATCAAAATCCTTAAAGTTGACAAATATAAAGCAATACTCACTGGACTCCAAATAATAAACACAAGAACAAAGATCAATAGCATTGAACTACAGAATAGCAACTTTGGGAACGACTGCGAAGTGAATGGTGGATTTTTGTCTTTTAGAAAAGCTGGGTAGTAAGAAAAAGCAGTTTAAAGAGCCAGCAGATTACTAAAACACACAGAAAACAGAGGGAAATAATATTTGAATAGTTAGAGTAGATATTGCTTAGAATATTCTATGGGAACAAAATTAGATAGACACACATGCAAAATATCTTTTTATGTCAAAAAATTCAAATGTTATTTCACTTAAGTAATAGCTAATGAAATTCTTTCAAGATTTGATAGGAAAAATGGCTACCAGACTAAGCTCTGACATGCCAGGGAGGATTTTAGGGAACTGAGGCAGCAGTTCTTCAAGCAAAGAATGATATCGATGTTGCCAAATTCTCCTGTAAATGGGTGAAATTACAGTAAAGTCGGTGAAGCTGTGCCGATTCACACCCTGTGGAGACATTAGCCCATGGAATAAGCTACCGGGGAAAACAATTGAATCAAAGAGAGTAAATAAGTTCTGAAGTCATCTCAGTCAGTTTTCCAGTGAGGAGGAGAGGGAGGGGAGGTCAGTGGAAGAAGAAAAAAACATTCAAGAACTGGTATGTTGCCTCTGAAGAGGCTACCTCCAGTAGCTTCAGTGACCATTATGGCATCCTAACTGCTTATTAATAAGATATGAGGCCCCTAAAGAGAATTGTCAGTTTCTGTGAATGAAGATGAGGCGTTTACAGGTTTCTGATCCATCTGTAGATACTATGGGGTATGTTCTTCCAGTGATGCAAAATAGAATTACCGGAATTTTTACGGGGAGCTGTGTGTACATTGAAGGGAGTCTGTACCTCTAAACTGGTAAAGAGGAAGCATAAAGCCACTGTTTGAGCTAACTTCAGGGCTGATGAGTTGTTGAAGAACAAAAGGTCAGTAGACAGTGTTAGCAGAGACAGAACCTCAGGCTTGTGAAACTGTGCTAATTATTCTTTGCTTGTCTCTCTTTGCAACAGAACTTGTCCAATATTTAAGAGAAAATAATAGAAACTCTAAAAATTAAAAGACACTAAGCAAATAAACATTTTTTCCTTAAAAATACATTGCTGCTTTTTTGTGAGGGCTTACTGCCCTGTTATTACAGGGTTAGTCCCTGAGCAGTATGCCTGTGAAAATGGCACTGTCGATTTTATGGTTATTTTCTCTCAGTGGTTTACAGATCATATTTGCTGAGTTGACAGAAAAAGAAAGATGTTTTTCTTAACAGCTAGTGCTACAAATTCACCTGGGATCTGAGAGTCGAGATAGGTTCTTTCTGACTCATACATTATAACTAGTGATAAATATTCAACAGGGACAAATTCTTCCCTAGTTATACCTTTGAAACCCAGTAAATTTCAGTATATAGATGTAATTTAGGGAAGAATTAGGCTCTGCATTCAGAATTTAGAGCCTGATCCAAAGTTCATTGAAGTTGACAGAGGGACCACCATTGACTTTTGGATCTGATTTTTAATTAATGCATCTGTTGATCACAAGTGAACCTAAGTAGCATCTAACTCTCTCTCTCAGCTGTGTCGGTTTTGCAAAACTAACCAGAGTAAAAGATAGTAAAGGCATTTTTGTCACGACTGATTGTCAATGTACTGTACTGAGGATGTAGAGCTGTTGCATAAAAAAGTGCTTTTCATATCTAGACCCAGATACAGCAAGGTGGCTATTTCTTCTAACCATCTGATTTGCAGCCCAATCAGTGTGGAGAGGAGTTGCTGCCTTTCATGAAACTATTGCACTTCAGTCCATCTCTTTAATAGAATAACAGAAATGTATGGTGGGAAAGGACCTTGAGAAGTCATCAAGTCCAGCCCCCTGCTCTGAGGCAGGACCAAGTAAACCCAGACCATCCCTGGCAGGTGTTTGTCCCACCTCGTTTTACAAAACTCCAGTGATGAGGATTCCACAACCTCCCTTGGAGCCTGTTCCAGAATTACCTGTATAGTTAGAAAGGTTTTCCCAATACCTAACCTAGATCTCCTTTGCTGCTCCAATTACTTCATGTCCTACCTTCAGTGGACAAGGAAAACAATTGATCACCATCCTCTTTATAACAGTCCTTAACATATTTGAACACTCTTATCAGGTGTGTCTCCCCTCCCCCCCCCACACACACACTTTGTCGTCTTTTCTCAAGACTAAAACCGAGTTTTCTAAACCTTTTACCATTTCTGTTGCTCTCCCCTGGATTCTCTCCAATTTATCCACATCTTTCCTAAAGTGTGATGCCCAGAATTAAACACAGGACTCCAGCTGAAGCCTCACCAGTGCCAAGAGCAGGACAGTTAACTCCCCTGTCTGACATGCAACATTCCTGTTAATACAAAATATTGGCCTTTTTTGCAACTGCATCACGTTGTTGACTCTTATTCAATTTGTGTTCCACTATAATCCTCAGATCCTTTTCAGCAGTACTACCACCTACCCAGTTATTTCCCCATTTTACTGTTAAGTGGGGAGTTTTTTGTGTCTGGGAAGTCTGTTGAGCTCACTGAGTATGTAATAAGGTTTGTATTAAATTGTTGTGGATGGACATTTAGATAATCATATAGTATGGAAGTCGCTTATAGATCCTACAGGTTGGAAGATAATTAATTGGCATCATAGTTAAAATGTTAAAGGAAAATGATCGGTACAATAGGCCAGATTTATCTCTGAAGTCAATGAAATTGCCCGAAACTTCCATCTGAAATTGTAATTACGCCAAGGATAAATTTGCCCCACTGTATTTTTAAAGAAAATAAAATGGAAAGTAAGTAACAGCCATTAGGAGAATAGGTGAGAAATGGGGGCTGACGTGCAAACAAGCCACCTTTGTTAGTAAAAAAATACACAACTGATTCAATGGCAAAAATAAATAGGAGGATTCAGTGCTAATGGTCTGAAGGGGTTGGAAGCCTCCAGACTCAAATATTAAGAAGTGGCAAAATATTTAGTGTTCTTTACTGCTGGAAATGTTACACTTCCATTTACCTCATTTTAATTATGAATACTATTCCTCAGCACAGGGAGTGACGGCAATTGCATCTACTAATTGTTAGAAGAAATAGTTTAGATTTTAGCTGTTCTATTATCTCACTCTCTCATTAGGACATCTCAGTTGCTTCTAGGAAAACCATGTAGATGTGCAGACTATGGGGTGTTTTATTTTAGGATCAGCGTTAGCTGATAGTGGTACTTTAGTTTCAAAAGTATTCTTTATACTTGATCTCTCTGTAACAGTTACATATTAATCTTACTGGAAAATGGGGCTTTGTTCCATTGTCTGTTGCCAAGCCCGAATCCTGTCATCTGCCTGTAGTGTAGGTCTTACACCAGTGGTGGGCCACAGGGATGTGCTGGCCACTCCTTCCCAGAGCTCCCATTGGCCGGGAATAGTGAATCGTGGCCCCTGGGAGCTGCGGGGGGCCATGCCTGCAGACAGTCAACGTCAGCAAAATGTGTCACAGGCCGCAATCAGATCACCGTGATGGGCCGCATGTGGGTTGCCCACCACTGTCTTATACCATTACCAGTTGTATTGGTTGGAGTATGTTATAACCATGCTGTGGGGTTTAGACAACAAACCCTAGCTGTGATATAAACATAGTCATTAGTATTCTGTGCTTGTGCATGTTAAAGACACCATGGAATAGTGATAATTAGATAAAGCATCATTTAACATCATCACCAATGTACTTCACATTTATTTATTCACCATTTTTCACCATAGTCAGCAAAACAGAAATTCTCTAAAGCATCCAATAAGTATAATATCCCATGGCTGTTACTTAATTACTGGTTTATGAGGATCATAATTCTTGTTATTGCAGCACAGTCTGTTTTCTGAGGGATCCACGGGAGGTGTCCATTAACTTGTCTGTCTTGCTTGTTCTTTTTGTTCATTGTTTATTTTGGCATCAGGATGTTGTAATTGCTGTTGCAATTTAGCAACTTACGTACCCAGCATGCTACAGTTAAGTTGCAGCACATTCCCAAGCTCAACGAGTCCAAATGAGAGACCTTTGTTTTTTAACAGGATTATTTGTCTATGAAATGCGGGAGGGGGAGTGTTTACAGGTGCATGAGAAATAAATCCCATGTGTTCCCAATTCCCTCCTCCGCTCTGTTAGGGGCACTCTGCCACTGCTCTCATCCAACCGCAACATGGCATAGTTGTCACTAATAATAAGGACCATTTTCTAGTATGATCTTACGGTTCTTTATCTCTTTGTCTATGTTAGGGATGTTTTTGATTGGTTGGGGGTTTTGGGTGGAAGGAGATATCCATGTTGTAAATGTCATTCTTATAGAGGATGGTCAGATTTATCTAACTTTCTCTGGAAGTTTGTTCCATAGCCAGAACCCATCAAGAATGTTTCATCTCCTGTTCTCACCCACGTCCTCCTGGACTTTGTGAATCTAGTCCTTACAAAACTTCTTTGCCATGAAAAGGTGTGACCGAGGCTCTGGATCACCATGCCTATTTCATGGGGGGGGGGGGGGGGTTGTTCTTGTAGAAAATGCCTATTTGAAAGGTCAATACCAAAATGAGCTGGGGCAGAGATGTGCAAAGTGGTTTGTGAGGTGTGAGATCTCAGCTAGGCCATTAAGCCTTTGAAAGGCAGCTGCTGATCATTGCCAAGGGTCTTTGTACCAGTGGCTGATTTAGAGTTAGTGGGGCCCTGTGCGCAGCTTCATTTTCATTCTTTTTTTTCTTCATCCTCCTCCTATATTATAAGTAATGGGAAGTAAATGAAAATAAAGTGAGGTACCTTGATTGGGGCAGGGGCTTGGGGTGCAGGAGGTGGTGCGGGCTCTGGGAGGAAGTTTGGGTGCTGGGTGCGGGCTCTGGGCTAGGGCAGGGGGTTGGGGTGCAGGAGGTGGTGTGGGGGTACAGGCTCTGGGAGGAAGTTTGGGTGCGGGCTCTGGGC